>NC_133672.1:17232681-17832681 GCF_048934315.1 Petromyzon marinus
AATTCCTCACGGAACTGTGCGATTTTTGGAATAGTGGAATTAGCAAAGTGTGTCATCTAGTCGTGATCCTTTGGAATCTCCACAGGAATCCCATTATATTTCGATGGAGATTCAGGAATGACCATTGAAATGAATGGAGATACCACAGATGAGAATAAAATAATAAATTGATAAAATAAAATAACACAATAATATTCTCACGACGTTTCGGCCACAACACAAGCGGCCTTCATCAGGTGAAGGGACGAGACTGTCTGGAGGACAGCGGTCGAAACGTCGTGATTTGTTTCATTTTACTCTATTTCTAACTACGTGACTTTACCGAAAGAACCAAAGAGCATGGATTCCTGCAGTCACGAAAGCTTCAAATCACGCTAAAGTCTGTTAAAATCGCGCTCAAGGGACTTGAGATTTAACCATGGGAATCGGCCACGGAAGAATCGTAATTCCTGGAGGAATTACCTGCAGCGGAATTGGTGGGATTTGAACGATTCCTGTAGGAATCGTTCAAATCCTGTAGGAATCGTTCAAATTCCTGTAGGATTCCTGTAGGAATCGTTCAACGTTATCCCCCAACATCGTCGCCAAACCGGGACTCACGGCCTTAGTTTCGCGCTGGCTCAGGGCCATCTCTCGCTCCGTTTCCCGCAACTCTTGCTCCTTCTGCTTCAGATCTTGTTCCCTCTCCCTGAGCTCACGCTCCCGTTCCTTCAGTTTCCTTTCAGCCGCGTCTCTTTCATTCTGGAGCCGGATCATGTCCTCCAAGTCCCACGTGTCTGCTGGAAGAAGCGGCCAATGCACGCACGCTCAAATGCCGCAAAGGCCAACACTTCATTTTGCAGGCGTGCCTTTTGATGATCCCACAACACAGTCCGTTCGCATATCCGCCACTGACGAATTCACCGTCCACACCCGAGCGCAGTATTTTTGCTTTCACGTAACTGCCACCTCATAGACGTTCGCATATCTGACACCTTCACGTATCCGCCCCATGGCTCGGTCCCCAGCGAGTCGGATATGCGACCTTGCACTGAATACAAAATCGAGCAGTTTCTACACCGAATGCAATTTCTACAACGTGCGCTCGCGTGCTCTGCGTGATCGTGACGCGCGTGCGCCGCGCGTGCTGACCGTCAGACAGATCCTCGACAGGCGCCTGTGACAGGACGAGAGCGCGTTCCAGACGTGCCCTCTCGCGCTCCGAATTCGCGAGCTTCTCCCGCAGATCGCATGATTCCTGACGCCACAGCTCCTCGGCCTGCTCCAAGTACTGCAACAGGAAAAAATACATCCCGGATGCCGGCACACGTTCCATCACTCCCTGTACACTGCAGCAGATTTTTTTTTTAAATCGCTGTGGCCTGTATCCTGGCCTCTAAAAAAAATCCCTAGATTTAAAATCAACATTGATAGTGGCTTTTGTACTTAAGTTATAGAAAGGTGTCAAAACAGTAACGATACGCTGGTGTTGGCACGCACACACACACACCATTGACGTAGTGGGGATGTTGAATCGGCTAGCACAGTGGTGGTTGATGCACTGCGTTATGAGCCTAGCAATCTGAGTTTGATTCCTGGCCACAGCTAACATCAGTGGGGACTAATATGGGAACTCATCCTTGGCAACCTATTAGCACGGTTGACTCCGTACGATGCAAAAGAAGTTCAACATACATATAGTTTTCCAACAATAGCCCCATACAGTTAAGGTACATTAACAAATCATGCAAATAAATGGGATTTCGCATCTTTAAAGTACCTCGATAATTTACTCTCAATGGGCGTCACACCGTTAAGGGAAATTAACAAACGCCTAGGCCCCCACATATTTAGAGAACTAAACAAAACTGTGAATCTCAATCGACTGTCACCTGATTAATAATCTCTACAAGAATGCAAAAATCTCTTCCCAAAACCTCCCTCGTTTTGAAGCACAAAAATCTGGATGTTTCTGAACGGCTTTTTTAATATCACAGACTAACCTTAGTCTATCTATTGCATTAACCCCCAAACCATTTTCCGGGCATACCCCTTCCACTTCTCTGATAAAGATTCAGATTTTGTATGAGCGTTGCCATCTCTCGGTTACAAAACACCTAACATATCATGGCAATATTTATATCTCACGCCTGTAAGAGGGAAGAACTACATGTAAATGCATCCCCTTGAGTGGTCTATTATTACGCAAATGGCAAACAAAAACTGGGACTATTAATGTCCCGGGAAGACTTACAGATTTCGCAACGAGACTCCACCACTCTTTGCTCAGCTCTTACTACACTGCATTCATACCGTGGGTGTGAATTGAACAAAGCCGGAGGCTCCGTTAACCGGCTGGCTCTCTCCGGCCCATCGTAAACTCTTTCCCCCAGTTGGCACGAGGGGTCTCCGTCGTGCAGACGTTTGCTGCCCATTACGAGCGAGCTCTCTGCGCTCGCTAGAGACGGGGGTGGAGGGGGCATTGGGTCTCGGCTCAGTTGATGGTGCGCGCAGGGTCTATTTGTGCATACAGTATATTGTGTCTGTGGTGTGTGTGTGTTTGTGCGCGTGTGTTTTCATTTTATATCACTCTGTAACGATGTAGAATTTTTAATTTTAAAAAATCGCATTTCGGAGAACTTGACAGGAAAGAGCGACACTTCGTTTTAGCGATAATAATAACAAACGTAACGAACACGCGAAGCCCCAGCCGATCTCGTTCCACCAACTGAAGGCCTCCCACCATATTGGTAATTGGGGGGGTTGACCATACTTCACCAGGACCGGTTCTTATATCACTTGGCACTATGAGTACGACGTTAACGAAGTTAACTCGTCTGTCCCACTCATCTCATTTGAGGTACAGTGGCACGAGTTGAGTAACAAGGGGCCGCTATTCACCAGGTGGACACTGCAGCACCACGGCAGTAGCCATGGAGTCAACATGGGGGGGGAACAAATCTTCCCCCCCAGGAAAAAAAAGCTAAATTTTCAAACGAATTTCCTGCCTAAAATATTCAAAAATTTACTAACCACATAGGATGGACTTTTTATTTATTTTTTACAATAATGTCTAATAGTGTATATTGTATTACATTGCTCTGTTTTTTCTTTTTTACATTTTTTTATTTCATTGTATGTAATGGCAGAGATTTGGGATTCATAAAATACAACCATAACCACAATCATATGAACATAGATCTATTTTATAGCGATATATTGGGGGGGGGGGGGGGAGGCATTTTGAGCATATTTGAATATTGTAATTACGTCTTTGCTGCAGCACCACGGCAGTAGCACACACGGACGGTCAGGAAGCGGTGTTGAAGATCTGCCTGGTGTTGGGAACGGGGTCATGAGTCGCATACCTGGCAACCCCTTATCAGTGCCCTAACTTATTACAGACCAATTCAGACCTTATTGGTCACCCCGTGCCCTTATAAATCTCAACGTTCATCCTACAAAGTCCCATCACAAGGAAACGCATTTTGTTTGCCCGTATTGAAACGGCTGTATGCCGTATGGGCCTGAAAACTCAATTTTCTTGTGGGGCTGTCCATAAATGACGTCACGCGATTTTGTCCGATTTCTGACCCTCCCCCCCCCCCTCGTCACACGGCGTCACAAAAAGTCAAACCCCCCTCAAATATGACGTCACGAAGCTCTGCCCCCCTCCAAACCATATTTCCATTTTGAAAATAAAACATGTTTCAAATCGCTTTAAACTATTGTCATTGTAGTGCGGTTTTAATGTGGCGCTGCACTCTGATGTTGTAGGAGAAAACATTTATTAAAAAGGAGGGGTCGGAAAGCTGAAAATTAGCATAAAATTCACTTGAACATATTCAACGTCTAACTAAAACTGCAGATGTTCAGAATATGAAATTTAAATTATCTTATTATAAAATGTTAAAAGTAATTATAGCTATTTTAAAAAATACTTAAAACTTTGTAGTAGAACGAAGAAAAATGGAGAGTACAATTAAAACAATCACATATTCATTCCACAGAATTAAAAGCCCTGGTTAGAATAATTAACATCAAAATGTTTAATAACAATCATTCAAAAAAATTAAAAGAAATGTATGCTTCTCCATTCTCCCATGGAGAAGCAGATTTGACGTCACAGCTCACTTGCCGTGCAAAAAAATATAAGCATTATTGAGCAGTCTGGAAAGTACCCACATGTCAAATTTCCAGTTTGTTGCATGTCGGGAAGTACGCTAAACATTTTGAACAGACACACACATTCACAACTTTGCCTTTTACATATATGGAGATTAAGGTAATCCAATGTGTCTGTACACTTTCTATTTTCTAGTTACCTATCAAGCTTTGCGTTACGCGTAACCTCACCTCCATGCTCCCCCCCATACCTGGGTACCCCCCCCCCCCTGCCCCCCCACCCCACCCACCTGCAGGTGCTCCCTGTCGCGGAGCGCGCGGCGCTCGCGCTCTCCCGCGGCGCGCTCGAGCTCGCGGCGCAGCGCGTGCGCCTCGCGGCTCGCGCTGCGCGCGTGCGCCACGTGCGCCTCGAGCGCCTCGAGCGCGCGCACCACGCGCCACGCGAGCGGGGCCGCCACCTGGGCGCAGTCGCCGGGGCCTCCGCAGCCGCCGTTGCTGGCGCCGCAGTCCCCCGGCGTCTCGTAGCCGCGGCTGGAGACCAGCAGCTTCAGGGCCTCCCCGAACGACGTGGCCATGTCCCACACGTCGGCGGCGCTCAGCTCCAGAGGGGGCTTGTCGAAGGGGCTGGTTCCCTCGGGCGGCGAGGACCACGCGCGCGGCGCCGCGGCGGCGGCGGCGGCGTCGTCGTCTACCGCTGCCGCCTCCATGAAGACGGACGGGGCCCGTTCGTCTGTGTGTCTGTGTGTGTGTGTGTGTCACAGTGACCAACGGTTGTCACCCTGCTGAAAGTTCACCCTCTGGGAGGGTGGAGGGGACGGCTCAGGGTCTCAAACTGACGCCGCGCGGCCGAGCTGCGCGGTTTTCTCCGAGCTGGCCGGAGAGAAGAGTGGCCGTGGCTGGCGTTGTTAATTCATCGGTGGTTGGTGCCCGGTCTGAGTTGGTGACCGTGCGCATTCCTGATGCGGCGCACGGGGTGGCCGGGTAACCGGGCGCGTCTATTTATACCCAGCACGCAGCAGCTCCCCCGCAAAAAAGACAAGTACAGTGTCCATACCGTCCGTCTCAAAGCCCTCTTTGCCATGTCCTGGAGGCAGACGCCTCTTTCAGATGAAAATGTTATACGTGGGCATTCACGACCAATTTTTATAATTCCATTATTAGTTTGTTCTGTGTTAGATTGTGTAGGGGTACTGGAATACATTTTTAAACTATAACCCTCAACCACCCGACCCGAGCCAATAAAATCAAGTTGGCACGTGGACAAATGTATCAATTGATTTGGGTCATCAGCAAAACTGGAAAATTGAAAAGTAACATTTTGCTTATTTTTATATAAATAAAATGTTTTTTTTTTACCGAAAAGAGACTATAATACTTGAACTATAAACTATTTTTTTGTTTTACCAGGTAAGACCCACTGAGCTATGTATCTCTTTTTTTAGAAGCGACCTGGCCACAAATGATATCTCAACAAAGTGGCTTATCATGTGGAATATATAGTAGCCAACTCCTCTAAACGCGTGATGTTGATTCTAAATGTGGAGGGGAAAACCGGAGGACCTGGAGACAAATCCATGCCACCAAATATACAGCAGGCGTCAAAGTCGGGATCGACCCCACGAGCTCCGGTTTACCAGGCAAGGTAGTTAACATCTCACCACCGTGGTGCCCCATGACTCATCTCCAGATTTTGTATTATTTAAAAGACTCGAGTTGGCATGATTAATATATGAAGGCAATTGATCAACGAACCATTTTAATCTACTACTTTGTAGCCAATTTCCCGTCCCCCATTTATAAAGAGCGCCTCCCTCCCCACCCGCCGTCCCGCCTCCCGAAGGCAGGAAACCCCCTGCAAGCCACTCCCACCGTCACACGGCTGATAATGCGAAGACCAATACCACGCTCCGTCCATCACCTTTCGTCCAGCGGCACACGTGGGAACATACTGGGGTTTTTTTTTCCAACTATCTTCGTGGTATCCGATTAGTCGAGTCATCCTACCCATTATGGATAAGGGAAAAACAAATCGGATCGCCCAGTTCAAATAGACCCTTAGCTTTTCGAAATAGGTATATTGTCCACGAGGGGACCATAATAGTCGGTTACAAAACAGATGTGAAACTAGTGTTACATGAGACGAGGTATGTCACTTATGGAGTGTTATGCAACTGGCTACTGGCATTCGGGTCCCCTTTCCGATGGGTGCAGTTTGCAAATACGTGGTCCACAATCTTCTAAAGGGCCACAAGGGCAAACGCGGGAGGGAGTCTCTGCCATCAAGAGGTTTGTCGATGAGTTCAACAACATCAGCTGAATCATCACGAGCAGGTCGCGTGCTCCACGTAGACTCGTCTCACGAGTTGCGCTTGTTATTCAGCAGAACTCCTCTTATCCGCGGTGACATTGACGGACCAATATCTTGGATCCTATTGTCCGCAGTGTTATCTGAGATTTTGCGGTTCTTGGGATGGATTTGTCGCACGACTCCTACTATACGTGAAGAAAAAAATCGCGGCTGTTGGGAAGCCGCTTTCCTATGCGTTGTGGGTAAAATCCACGGATAATAGGAATAGGTCCACGGATAATGAGTTTTCGCGGACCCTACAGCTGCCACATATAATAGGAGTCACAGGTAATGAGTTATTCCTGTAATATAATCGTATTCTCAGACGCATCCCCCCCCTTATATTTTAAATCAAAAGTTGGCGGTGCGTCCTATCATCCGGTACGTACGTGTGACCAGATTTGCATCCCTTTATTTGCACCGGACACACGTTTGGGCTGCGTTTGATTTTCAGGCGTCTCTTATAATCCGGAGAATACGGTGCCGGCAGCGACAAGTGTCAGATCTTGCAGCCAGTCACCTTGCGAGAGGAGAGGGGGGAGGGCCAAGGTTACACAGAGCAGTGAAATGATTCAACCGGGGAGTCAAGCAGTGCGTGCGAGCGGCCAGCGGAGGGCGTGGGAGTCCAATAATGTAGAGACGTCAGCAGTGGATTGGAGTCGCCCGGAATCCCGCAACGTTGACTCATCATCTTGCGCGCCGAACCGCGGTGTCGAGTGGTCAGCATTTGGCCCTGGAGCAAGGCACGGGATGGGTCCCAGCTGTCCAATTACCCCACCTGCCACCAAACGTCGTCCCCCGACCCTGAGCCTCACAGGCCCATGAGTCCCGGCGCAGTTGCGCCACTGACCCAGTGAAGCATGCGATATTTTTGTGCCAACGTTGGTACGTGGGTGGAGCCCGTTGGAAGCAACATTGGGCCCGACGTTGGTCAAAACGTTCCATGCTTTCCCGGCGACGCCTACCCAAATAGGCAGATGCAGGCACGTGGACAATCGGTGCAGTCCTTGCGGTGAGCCCATATGGATCTCGAGCCCCACTGTTGCAGCCACTCTCTGTGGCAGGCAAATGAGAGGTCACACCTGAGAGGTCACACCTGAGAGGTCACACCTGAGAGGTCACACCTGAGAGGTCACACCTGAGAGGTCACACCTCAGAGGTCGGCCTCCCGCAGAGGATTGCAGTCAACCAAGTCACTCGCGTGCCGGAGCCGGATGGATCGTCGCATCACGAGACCGTGACATTGGCAATGGATTCAGGAGGCCTTCGCCCAGATGATCATGGCTGCCGGCTGGTCATGTAATATGGCATGTCATTTTCCCTTTATTTTTAAATATATTTATGACCGTGGGGGTTGTATGTGTTTAATGTTGGTAAACTGTACTTCGCGAGTCTCGGCTTAGATGTTTCCACTGGGGTGGGTACCCTGCTTCTCTGAGAGCTGCAGGCAGGAAGTAACCCAGGCAATGCAATATTACATTTTCGGGCCCCAACCAATAGCATCTCCCAGGTTCCTTGCCCAGGCAATTCCCCAATTCCTTAACTCCACATCAACGTCTCATTTCGAACGCACAAGTTTACAATCGCAACGACATCACGTTTTATTACGATTTGTCCCGTACAAATTGCGTCCGCTTATTATACACGTACAGCCGTTTGCTGGCAATCCGTTGCTTTCCCACACTCAACTGAATTGCGTGGCAAAATGTGGTGGCTCGGTGCCTGGGTTGTTTCCACTTTAGGTCGCTATACACAGCTGTATGTTGTCCTCTACCTCTTCGGTTTCATCTTCCAAAACATGGACTTGTTTTCTGGAAACGTTCGGCACATGGGCGGAAGTGAGTGCCTCGCACGTATGATGGGCGTGAGCCAGCATCCCATTACAGCTTCAGCTGCGGCTTATTAGCGCAACGCACTCATTAACTCGGCGGCTCACACGGTGATGAGAAAGCCGAGGCGAGGGCTGCCCGATGTGAAAAAAGTTCCCAATGCAGGAGAAATACACAAACAGCTCTTTGTGTCCCATATGACGAACCTTTTTCCTTCACATCCCCTGTCCACGTTTCTCTCCCTGCATAGAACATTCATCCGCCTTCCTCTACTCCCCCATGCCATCCGTCTTTTCAATCGTCTCCAGTTCCATGGTAATTTGAAATATATATGCTGGGCTTAACGTGAAATCTAACACTTTTCAGTCTTAATTTAGCAACATTGATGGATTTGTGTCAGCTGTGTTTAATGCGGCTTGCTTGTTGTTGAAACATCATTTACGCTTCCATAAATCATAAACTTAAGACTTAATCGATTAGAAAGTAATTTTCATTTACCATTATGTACAGATACGGTCTCGGAAGTCAAAGTCCACTACTGCTAAATGTTAGGAAATGTTTACTTCCATCTTACAATTTCAATACAAATTTAGATTTGCAAATGTTATTTTCCTTATTTAAAAGTTCACGAATACTCAAGGTGTTTACATATTATAATTTTTTTTCACTGCAGAGCTTGCATTCAACACAGTGTGGAATTCTTGCAGTGTAATTGGTCCTGGCAGATGGAGAGCCCCTGGGTCAATGCACTTGCATGGGTTCAAAGGTTTGAATTTCCTGCGCAGGATATTATCAGAGGACGCCCGCAGTGCTGCCTGCCAACAAGTTAAAGAGCAAGTTACCCGATTCACAAGAGTAGTCCCATGTGTGTCCCTTATTCTGATTCCTACAAAACCTGCTCCCAAAAAGAAGGAAAGGTGCAGCCGGGCAATGACTTGCTCTAGAGAGATTTTTGGCCTACTCTTCCACGCTGGTCAAACATTTTGGAAGAGGTAGGAGCACCCACACTTTACCCTACCACATGCAACCTCATCATGGATTGTGATACACCAATTATTCTCCAATGCTCCCAAATAATCCACAAAAACATTGTCAATGGATTCTTTCATTTCAGGCCTTACGATCATTGTTATAGGAGACATGTAGCACTCAGCTGCATCTCTAGTGCATTAAAGGCATTTGTTGAAATTCATGTATAAGCATCCATTTCCGTCTGGATGGCGAAAATGGTAAAGTGCGCAAGTCAAAGGCTGTGTGTCGAAATCCCACAGGTCATTAGTCCAACAGCATTGATTAAATGAGAACCACAGTATGGTAAGCCGACAATGATTGTCCTGAGGAAGTCTGGTATTTGCCATAGGAAAGTGGAATTTTCGCCATTGGCTCATTACCGCCCACAGAGAAACGCTTGTTTGAGTATGGAGGATACATGTTGACATGTTGACTCCGACTTATCAACGAATTAACTAATGTAATTACGACCTTGTTGAAAATTTTGGATATTAACCACAGTATTCGCTCCTTTAGAATTATTATCTAATTCCTGCTAATTTACACATGCTCGTGACAAGTTGACATTTATGGCTAAATAATAGCTCTTTCCACATTATGAAGTATTGGACTGTCACAAAAATTTGACAGTTTTAAATTATACATTGTGACAGTGTTCTGCAAGATACTTTACAAATGTTGTGGGCAGCGGTGAAGATGCCCCCAACTCTCAGGTTAATGCTCCTCCCCACCTTCACCAGCCCACATTGACCGGTGTGGTGAAGTATGGTCGAATAACCCCCATGACCCGACACGGGGAGGCCCTCATCCAGCAGTGGACTGACAAAGGGGCTGTACATACACTTTGCAAAACACCCACACACAGCAGCTGTCGCCTTACGATGCGGCGAAATTCCAGTGGCTTCCAGCACCTGGTGCGAGTTGAGCATTATTCATGCTTGCTGTAAAATATAAAATAAAACCCTAAAACTCTGAGGCCAAGACCTGTTGTATGGCTTCAATATCCAGATCAAGCAAGGTACACCAAACACAAGATTTCACTATAAAAGTTTAATAGCATATATACCGTTACACGTGCAATGTGTTCTGTATTTAAGTTGTTTAGAACTATATGTGCAATGTTTATATGCACAGAAATTATATACGTTTATATAATGTGGTTCACAAAAAATGCGTTCATTGTGTCATCTAAACATTACCAAGCTGTAGCAGTGTACACCATTCTCTGGCACGTGCCTTGATGGGTAAAACAAGATCCGACAATGTTCGTCCAGTGGCTCGCTAAGCTGCATTGGGAAAGTGCTTGCGACAGATGAACCACAGTACCTCGCTGATCTCGCCAAGGAGCATAAACCATCACTTGAACTCCGGTCATCTCTCGCAGCGGCTGCTGGCTTGCCATCGAACAATAACTGTCACAGCATCGCGCACTTTCAGATGCGCTTCTGTGGCCGTCTGGAACGCTATTCCGATATCGGGAAGCCACTGGGGCTCTGTACTTTAAAATCCAGATTGAAAACTCATTTCTCACGAACTGCTTTTCGTGTTTAGTTTGTAGTCCTTCTCCTGAACCTCTGATTAGCGCAGTTGGCTACGTACGGCGCGAAAGAAGTTCAATATACATACATATACATCGATGCACTTACCCCTCTGCTCTCTCACTGGTAGATATCCATTTACCAAAATGCGTTGGGGAATGTAATATAGCAACTGTTCTTTCGAGTTCAGGCACTTGCGGCTTAATGGAGTTTTAACAATAACAGATGAAATTAGTCAAACATTTTTGGATACAATATACATTCTGCCAGCATAGCCATAATATCCGTTTTTGTTATGTACTACACATATAACAATCTACAAAAGGGTGAGAGAGCTTTACATTTAAAGTAGGAAACAAAAACGCCCAAATTAAGAGTACGAACTTTTCATTACAGTCACCGAGAGTTATTATCTGGGTGGTTTATAAAGCTATGGCTTTTTAGTTACGAGTAATAATAATAATAATAGGTCAGCTCAGCATTTTATGGATGCTGCCATGGTGTGTAAGCGTCAACACACTGGACGTGCAATCCCCCTTTTTCGCATTGTGTTCTCAATGAAATTACAGGTCATCAAAATACTTTTGAGACTGTGTTATTGCACGACGTAGCTTCTCTCAAGCTCAACATCGCGCCCATGTCGAAGACCCAACTTGACGTGAAGTCAATCGTTTTGCAGGTCCGCTGTTAAGAGGGATGCTGAGGTTGGCTCTGCAACTACCAAATGTTCCCGTTAGCAACCCCCCCCCTCCTCTCCAACTCCACCCTTCATGGCTGTTTATCACAATACGAGAGGAGCTGCAAGCAAGGCCTGGAGTATTCCCACAGCATTTTTTGAGCACTGGACTGTGTACTCCATTGGTGGTCCAGAATCCCACTCGAGGTATCGTGAAATCAACAAAAAAACTGGGAGCAATTTTCTCCCAACAGCGGGGGAAAGCGCCGTTGGCTTTCGGCGAAACGGCGGTGATTTTACTGACGGCAGAATGACGGGAGCAAGTGGATCACCCCGGTGTGTTATGAGCGCGACTCATTCCCGTTTGGAGGCCTGTGCTGAGTACACCTTGTACCGCACATGGCGACGGCTGTCGCTCAGGAGTCTCCTTGGCTCGGCTGCAGCAGGGCATGAGAATGGTTGGGGTGAGATGTGATGTGAGGAGCTTTGAGCTTGAGGTATTTAAACGCCGTATTAAAAATTGCAAATCCATAATGAGCAACCCCAAGCCACGTGCAAGATAGGAGGGTAATGTCAACGATGTTGATGATATGGGTGACAATATTGAACTATAATGGACTGCAGTACATATTGGTTATTTTAACATTGCTATCTCAAAGTTGTTGTATTAGTCTGGTATACACTCCCACGCACAAACATTATTTCACGAAAGTAGTCGCTAGAATATAATAATCATATGTAATAATCGTCGATGCAATGATAATGAGACCCTAATGTGGAAGCACTGGTAAGGCCAGACAGCACTGTACACAGACGCAGAAATCACAGGTCACCCGCGTAATGGATTGCCACAGAAGTAATTTGCATGTTTGTGTGAAATTCTGTAATGCACACTGAAGTGACCGGTTTTCGGACCGCCTCATCTCGGGAACACAACCCCTTGTGAGGCGCGCCAGTGAGAACAGAGTGCATGCATAGCATCTTAGAGCACAGCATCTTAGATGTAACTTGTTTTTCTTCACCAAAGAGTGTGGACATCGCCCAGTTTTAGCCGGAGCTTTGTTGCTGTGCAAAGAGGGCTGCTCCTTCTCTACATCGCGGGCCGGGTTCAAAACAGAAGGAGCAGGCATGGTCCTCAGGCTATCAAATAACCAACTCCCAGCCAATGAGAATTAGACCATCAGCTGTAAAGAGCAGGGAAAGTCAGAACAGAAATGTTCACACGGGACATAGAAAACACTGGACGCACTGACACACACACACACTGACACACACACACGCACGCACGCGCACGCACGCGCGCACACACGCACCCGGCGCAAAACGTGGCTTGTGATGGAGGCCTGCACGCTTCACGAGGGGGGCCCCTGCGGCTGGGGGCTCCTGCAGCTGCGGGATTCTGTAACGAGCGACGTGGCCTCAAACGGCAAAATGCTTCAACATGTGGGGAAAGCGCTCCCATCACGCGGGGTGTGTGTACCTGCACACAGGTGAAACTATAAACTAAATATATATTTATAATTTTACCAGGTTAGGGCCCACTGAGATAGACAGCTTTTTTTTTTCAGAAGCGACCTGACCACAAATGGTAGCTCAACAAAGTGCCTCATCACGTGGAAATTTAGAGCAGCCAAATACTCGAAACGGATGGTGTTGATTCTAAATGTGGAGGGAAAAACCGGAGGACCCGGATTAAAAATCCACGTGACCATAGGGAGAGAGCCATGCAAACGCCAAATATACAGGCATCAGGGTTGTGATCGAACCCACGACCTCTTGCATGTACCATGACACCGTTGGGCACCCCAAACACTCGCTGAAGAGAGCTTGCTGTGGGCGAGTGGTATTTGTTTCAATTTGGTTTAATTTTGTTGTAGACTATGACATGTCTAATCGAAAGGTGCCATGCGTTATGTGTGTATTTTCTGCAGCGGCATTTAGCATACGGTCAAAAATGTCCAAGATAAAATGGTTTCCTGCTCAAGTGAGCAAGGTGTAACAATTAATCTGTTTTTACAGCCCTGAGCCAGTGTTGGGAAATTCCACATGCATCTGTCTGATGGAGTCTATCGACAGAATGAATGTTGTCTTCCCACACTGTGGTACTTATTTATCCAATATCGCAGTTCTGCAGTGTAATCTTCCATGAAGGACTGGGTCAACCCCATCGAAGATTCAAGCTCACAACAGACCAATAAAAAGCCATATCCTCTAGCCATTGTGCCTCTCATACCGATATTACAGTTAGGAGCTCATTGATTTCACGCATGAATGCAGCGCATGTTAATCGGCAGTGTGATTTTTGTATGCAGCAGTGAGGAGCTTTAAAGGGGAATTTAATCCACTGGCGAGTAAGGCTGGCCCAATAACGACACGTCGTTTTCGGTGAAGTTGATCCTGTTATGGTGGTTGATGGGATTAGAAATGGGTGGGGTTGGTTGGTGTTTAAAAAAAATGGAAAAACAGCTGATGTGGTACTTAAATGTCGCTCTTTCACAAAATAATGCAACTGGTTGTATTTCCATTAAGTGGAAAACAGCTAACATCTGTGTAGCACTTTTGTACAAAGGAAGAAAGAGAGAGAGTGGGGGGGGGGGTGTTCATTTTTGGGAGGGGGCGCATACGTGGGAGGAACATGAAGCCTGATAAACATTCTAAAATGACGTGAGATTGTGGAGGTTCAACTGCCCACTGAGTGGGAAAATCACAGTTTTTATCTCTGGCCTTCACACTCACTATGGATGTTATTCTCATCCATAATTGGTAAAAAAAAAATGTTTACAGAATTATAAAAATAGAAATCTGTATTCTCTGTGCACGATGTTGATTACTTCCAAAGCCATGGTGGCCATGTAGCAGAGGGCAGGAGGGACGTATTTAAGTGAATTTCAAATCAGTTATATTCAAATCAAATATAAATTAGCCACTTCATTTCAGTAAAATACACTAAAATAATAATTTTAAGTTTTTTACATTTCAAAGTAAGTATAATGTTCAAATTTAAGCGAATTTTGGATGGGGCACTGCCCCAAGTTATTCCGTGAACGTTTCGTAATTGTTTTATATTTTGCAAAACATTGTCATGCCAAAATCGTAGCTTTAGTCATAATGCGCGGCTCACACTCTGCAGGCTGTGGGCACAATTCCACACACATCTCCATGAGACAGACCAGAAACTTATTGGTCATCTCTGGCCTTGGGCCATGACATCATGAGATTGTATCATGATGTTATTATGCTGTGGCAGAATCCCCTCACCGTCCCATCATTTTTGATTGGTTACTGTTTGTGGAGTCAATCTGTGCTCCATCCAGTCCATGGGCCCCAAGACAGCAGCACTCCGGTGGAGAGTTTTCCACAAAGTGTGACCTTCTGCCATGGTTAAATCCACCCCCAGCATCAAAAGTCTGAGATCAGCTGTCATCTTCCGGTGCCATTCCCTGGCATGATGCGATGTTCTAAACTCATGTTGTGGTGGTAGAGTGGATACTTGAATCTCAGGCAAATCCCCCCACCCCCCCCTTTACTACATTTTTTTAATAGAGCAGTTGAATTTAATCAGGGTGAACAAGGGTTTTGATTAAATATTTTCACTCAATTGCATACAAGCTTCACGAACATCACTGAAATGTATTTTTAAAAGTGTATGGAGATGGCTGTTTATGTTGCACACTTTGTTTAATTAGTTATGTGATGCATTTCATAGCCCATCGAAGATAACAAGTTTTCAAAAACATGGGCATGCAGTTAACTAGTGTCACCTGTCTACAGCTCAAATGGAATAGAGCTCAAATAAACAAATAAGTATATATTGCTTGCTGTATTCATGTCAGAAGTGATTACTTTTCTCCCCACCACTTATGAGCCCGATAAAATTAACAAAGTGACCTGTGGCCAATGAAGAGATTATCGTTATTGCAAGAATCGCAGCCAATTAGTCTCCCACCTCTGTCCACCCCAATAGTATAAAGAGGGACACCACAGTTAGTCGATTGGTAGGTCGAGTGTGGTGAAGTAACGTGTGGGTACCCCCACCTCTTCCAATAAGTCTGGCCAGCATGGAAGAGTAGGCCAAAATAGCCTCTAGAGAGGGCATCTCTAGAGATTTCTCCATGGAAGAGTAGGTCAAAATAGCCTCTAGAGAGGGCATGTCTAGAGCTATCTCCATGGAAGAGTAGGCCAAAACAGCCTCTAGAGAGGGCATCTCTAGAGATTTCTCCATGGAAGAGTAGGCCAAAATAGCCTCTAGAGAGGACATCTCTAGAGCTATCTCCAGTGGAGGCGCATCTGCCAGTAGCGGCATAAACAACCTGCACTTTTACCAATTTGTTTTCCATTGAGTTGAAAAATCAATAAGTGTAATTGCTTGCAGCACACATTGACAAAAAAACCCACCGAAAAACCACCTACAGGGGAACACTAACTGGCTTGTAAATTAATTGCTCCTTTTATGAATGGTCGTTACAAGACCAAAGTGGTTTTATGTGGAAGAAAGGGTTTTTCAGATTTCCTGAATGCACACAGTACAACAGCCATCTCTGATTCTAACCACGGGAGTAAAGGATTAGGTATCCCACGCTGCGATGAACGTGGCTGAGTTTTAAAATCTCGCCTTGCCAGCGCTTACCCTCTCTGGGCAACGCAGCCCGCTGCTCTGCTGCAGAGCCATCTCGTGCTGGCGGGAAGGCGACGAGTCGATGAGGTCGTACACGATCGCCATGGACCACATGGCCGACGGGAACCACGACGTCACCTCGCCCTCCTTGCTCACCAGCACCATGGAGAAGTAATCCTCGCGCAGGCCAAAGTGAGCGCGGAGGTTGCGTGCCATGACGCTGTCGAGCATCTCTCGCTCAACCGCGTGCGGCTTTCCTGAAATACAAATTGTGAAAATAAATGGATCAAACTTATCGATGTTGATTGATGACATTTGTATTCCCCGGCATAAAAAATCTCACTTTTGATTCTTCGAACTTGTTCATGAGGGCCCTGCCAAGCATCGCAGTCAGGGGGCGATGTAGCTATGCATTTTCCCAAGTGAGTGATTCGTGGGTCATTTTTCAAATTGTACGGAGAGACGGAATAAAAGAGTTCGGAGGCCACGACTCGAAAGGAAAAACTAAGGAAAGGAAGGAATAGTAAAAAAATAGGGGAGGCCATAGCCCAGCAGTGTTAAGATGAAGGCTGACAACAACAACAAAGTGAGCTTTGGTGGTTATAGGTTATGCACCATGTGTTGATAAACATCCAAAGACAAAGATCCCCCGTATAGCCTTAACAGACTGTTGGGAAAAGTGCTGTTAGCGAGCACCTATGAAGGCCGACACGGCACACGAGGGGATTGGTGGTCAGCACCACGCCCGGCCGCCTTTGTCTCCCTAGTGGCGATGTTTACACACTGCATCAGGTATTCATTTGAGGCTGAGTCGACCTAGGGGAGGCCCAGGATCGGTTAAGATAATCGTCACTGGCGTTGGGCGTGAGCGAAAATCGAACCCAGGTCGCCAGGTTACACTACCGCTCCCCACAATAGGTTACGTTATGTTACGTACCAACAGGTTATGTACCGACAAAGATTACCAACACTTATGCGCGCTGATAAACATCCACACACACACAGCCACACACCATTGGCGGAGTAGATCTCCAGCTGGCCATGCACATCCTGGTCCAGGCCCAGCAGCTGAATCACCACCACGTGGCGCAGGCCTGCAGGGACACAGCAGCGTAGCGTCACAAACGCGCGGCCACGCCGCACAGACCGCGGTGTACTGGGGGTGCCGCCCGTGATGGTTTTCCCAGGATCATCCCATTTATTGATGTGGCTCTCCTTGGGAAATGTGGGGAAATAAGACCGTGAAATTAATCAGATTTAAAATTTGGATAGTAAAAAGGAGATGGAAAGTGAAAATGAGATAGACTCTGTTTAACACGTAGGCTTTCGCGACCAATATTATTCATAATAAAGGTGTTTTGGGTTAGATCGCGTTATTTATAAATGTGTCGTAACCCCTCCACCACCCGACACGGCCAAGCAGCAAAAAAGTGTCACGTTGACAAAAGGCAAATAGTTCACTACTTTAGCTCACCGGTGTGTTGAAGAGTGAATCCACAATATTTACAGTTTGAATACGACGTTTCGCAGGTAATTACATCCAGCATCATCGGGCATTTGTAGTCCATTCTGGCGAATTGCCCGATGATGCTGGATGTAATTACCAGCGAAACGTCGTATTCAAACTGTAAATGTTGTGGATTCACTCTTCAACACACCGATGGGCTAGAGATAGACTCCACCAATGGGATGACTAATGCAAACAAGACGGACAATACAAACGAGATGTACGGCGCAAACGAGATAGAAAATCTACACAAGTCTAACAAATATAAACAGGACAAAATTACAATTGAGACGGAACACATGAGGCAGACATTACCGATGAGATGAACAACACAAGACAGCCATGACCACTGAGGTGTTTTTTTTTACCAAATTCCAAAAAAATGGCTCTTGTTACTTTGGTTGCCGATCCCTGAACTAGACGAACAAGTCAAAGCAAACGAAGAGTACACAAACGTGACGGACAGTCAAATAAAGAGACAGTACGAGTGAGAGACAATACAATGCGGCAGTACTAAATCAGGCAAGAACAAACGAAATATACAGCACAGACAAACCAGTGATTTGTAGAAACAAGATAAATACCACATCAGACAGGGACTACAAATGAGATATAATGAGACAAGAGAGACTAACAGGACTGTAAAAAAACGAGAAAGCTGACACGTGGAACAGGCAAGAAAAACGTGACAGACGGGCAGAAAATAAAATGACAGGACGTACAAAAACAAACAGCAAATGAGATACACACAACACTAGCAAGTCAGCCAATGCAAGCAAGAAGACACGGATGAACCAAATCTGATTTACCTCTTTACCCATTTATTCTCAAATCGCCGCGAGGTCGAATCGTTCACACCGGTGTTCTTTGTTGCAAGGCCAACTGGGGCCACTGGCGGCCCCCATTGGCCTTTAGTGCGTGCCCTGACGTGCGGCCCACCGGAACAACTCGCGAAGAGTGCCGAGGTGAAACTCCTACCCAGCGAGCAGGCCTGGCCACGGAGGGCGTGGAGCTGCTGCACGTAGCTGTGCTCTCTCTTGCCAGGCGACGAGATCACGAAGAGTCGCTTCTTTGAGTGGAACCTACGCGCGACACGCGCGACACGCGCACGTACACTTTACTTCCAGCATTACGCAGCACGTCTCCACACCGTCGGCCGCTCTCCTTCTCAGCCAGCCGCTCACAGGAGGTGGTGGCTACTACCTCCAGAACCCTGTGGGCTTACACAACCAGCACGGCGTTAGTCCGCCCTCCACTCCCCTTGTCCCCCACTGTTGGCAGGATGGGACACGGGAGGCACTGTTGGCCACGTACGGTGCAAAATAAGTTTAACATACATACACATTTGAGCTGAGAGGTTTTCCCTCCGCCAAGACAATACCTGTCAACCCAAACGGTTTACCCGTATTCTTTAACAGGGAAATTTAGTTTTCAGGTCCATCCGGGGTACAGCCGTTTCAATACGGGTGTAAGCGATGTCAGGGGAAGGATTTCCACCAAAAGGAGGGGGAGTGAGACGGTGACAGGGGAAGGAGGAGGAGCAAGCGAGGAGATATAAGAGAGAGAATGGGCGGGAAGAGGGGGGATCTTGGTGGAAACGAGATTGAGACGCCTGGGGACAGGTGTGGACTGGAGAAAGGACTAAAAGACGAATCCCTTTGCAACCTTGCGTCGGCTCTCCCTTTACACGGGCAAAACAAAATGTCCATTTGTTTGTGTTTCTCGCTTGTGATGGGACTTTGTAGAATGAACGTTGAGATTTATAAGGGCACGGGTGACCAATAAGGTCTGAATTGGCCTGTAATAAAGTAGGCACTTGTTAAGGGGTTGACAGATATGCAAAACCTCACAAAAATGCTCGTCAAAATCTGTAGACATGTTACCGAGGCGTCTGAGAGCAGATTGATATTCATCCCAATTTAATGTTCGCAATCAAGGTGGCGCTGAAAGTAACAATTCCTCATCGTGTTAAAGAGTGGTTTGGGCCGCCGAGGCAATTTCCATCTCCTCGGCAAAATGCAACCACCGCTCATCCTCCAAACATCTCCAAACCTCCGAGCGACGGCTGAGGCTGCAGTAAGCCTCCCCAAATCTCACCTTGGCGAAGTATGGTCCAACAAACGCCCTATGACCGATAACGCGTGGGGAGGCCATCATTCAGCAGCGAATTGACGTAATGTCTTCTTCTTATAGTTGCTGTTGCTGTTATTATACTTCAACACACGCGTGGGGTTTATCGCGAACAAACCCGTCCACGTCTGCGCGCGCCTGGCACCTGCTGAGCAATTGGACGAGAGCGTTGCCCGCGGCTCCACGGCTGGAACCGCAGCGCGCTCGGGCGCCCGTCTCCAGCGCCAGCTCGTGCAGGCGCGAGGGCATCTGGTCGAGCACCCGCAGCAGCGTGTCCAGCGGAACGGGGTTCTCAAAGCGCGCCTGCGTTCGCACGGCACCACCGTCACGCAATACGCGTGCCACGAGCAATTAAAAACGGCGCCGCGTTGCTCGTTCGGCGGCGCTCGGGCGATAGCGAATCAAGCGGAAGTTTAGAGCCTTAGAGCGGACAGATCGAGGTTTGCCCCGGATCCATGAGAAGATAGGGGTGCAGAAAATGTTTTGCTCGTGTTCAGATTCCACGTTGAACGTCAAAAGCTCGTAATCGTAACGAAATGAAATGTCATTGTAATTCGACTTTTACCTTCACTATTTCACACGACTGTGAAACGTCCCGCGTAAAGCTGCGCACTACTGCTTGTTAATCAGGTGGCACACCCAAAAGCATTGTCTGCTTTAACCTCCCCTCCCCCCCCCCCCCAATGGGTACCGCCACTGCCGCTGGGCTGCTGTGGTGAGAGCGGTGTGACGCTGGGGAGGGAGGATGCATGCGGCTCGCGCGCACCGTGGCTCGCATGTCGTAGTCGGTGAGCACGAGCCGGTAGGTGGCGTGGGGCAGGCCAAACTCGTGCCGCAGCGCGCCCAGCATCTCGAAGGTGATGAGCTCATTCCGCACGTTCAGGGCCACTTGTTCCGCGTGACCTCGCGCGCGCGAGGAGAGTACCCACGACACGGAGACATCACCGTGGATTTAGTATAGATGTACAGTACTCCCTCGTTAATCGTGAGGGATGCGTTTCTGGAGATGCTCATGACTAGAAAATTTGGCGGATAATGTTATCGGCCTACGAAAATGAACGTATGAAAAGTTCTCTCTCTCTATCTATCTCAGCACTTTATGTCATCACTTTCTTGCATCAAAGTCTCTCGCATCACTTTATGTCATCATTTTCTCTCTCTCTCTCTCTCGATGCAGTCGTGTCGAGCTCCAGATGCAATTCTCCGGATAGCCAAAATCGCGGATATTAAGCTCGTGAACAACGAGAGAATACTGTGCGACGACAAAATCTGTTCGCTGCCCTGCTCTGAAATTTCGTGTTGGAACCCCACGGCGCGTTTTCAATTCGCCGTCACGTTTACCTGCCGCAAGCGGCGTCTCCAGATGGGAGCAAGCTAAACGGTGTCAGGTGTGTTTCACCTGACACGGTGCCACAGCTCAAAAGTTTACAACCGAACGGGGTCTCTTCAACTCGGCACCCAAACCTAAGTGGCTTCTCCTCGGACCGATGCTGCAATTGGCAGAGAAAGTGTGCTCGTGGAACTGCCTCCTGGCTCGGGCTGGATGGCTCACCATGGGGTGCTGGTGCCCGTGCCCGGCACACGGCAGCAGCCCTCGTATTGGGCTTACTCCGAGGAGCACTCTGTTGCCCGTGAACACTGAGCCGATGCCCGGCTTATAAACAACACTCAGATGAATGTTGCCCTGAGGATAATCTCTGAATCATCTCTGAACGCTGCCGCCTACTGCCAAGCCAACGCCGTCAAGCCCCTCGGACAAAACGAACGCAGGCACCAAATGTGTCACTCGACAACACCGCCTGCAACTGGTCCGGGTTGAGCAACTGAGGTGCATGGACTTGCCAAGCTAACACCTCATCAGGGACCTGTCCATGCATCGGCCCAATGGCTTCGCTCTACCGTGGCTTCGGAGGCATCAGTGGAGTGTCACTCATTCCATTGCGGTCAGGGGCTGTGCATGGCAGGGGAATAACTGTGGGGCGCATTGTGTGGCTGTCGGGTCGAGGAAATTCCACCACACATCATTGTTGCCCCGCACGGTGCACCCGGGTGTGCCACGTGCTCTTCCCAGAGTGCCGTGTGTGCTGATAACGATGATGCTATGTGACACTTTAATCAAAATAGGTGTCTGTACATTTAGGCATTCATATTCCTACTGTATAATACACACATTTAACCATGTATCTTCATTATACTTCACGCATATCATACATTGCAATCATCTCAAGCCATTACAAATCAAATATGTTCATTATCTACCACTTATCGGTTTAATCTGTGAAACGCAATTTGATGGAGATAACAAATGAAGCACAGATGCAGCATTCCACGTGACCAAGGCATCAAACGGACAAAAAAAAACGTTTGCTCCAGTTTATTATTTACCTTTTGCAACACTTAGGGGACATTTTACGTGGAAAATGACAAAAAAAACTATTGCAAACCACATTTAACGAATCATTAAAATAGAGGACATCTGTTAAGATCTCAAGATCTACACTTATTCTGCAAAAAAAAAAAACCCTTTGCGGTGCTATGGCGAGTCAAGCCTACCTGTGTGGTGGTGGTCGATGCGCAGGGTGCTCACAGACGCATTCCCAAGCAGCGCCAGGACGCTCACTTTGCGAAGTGCAAGTTCGCACTCGCGACCCTTCACTACAAACTTCTGTGCTCGGTAAGCAGCGTCCTCCTCGGCCGGAGCACCCAGCACCTTCGCGCACACACGCAGGCGCGCAGGCACGTCCATCCAATACACCACGTGAGCCATCGTCCTCAACAGGACGGTTAAAGGTGCAGCAATGCAATTGCCTGCTCACAGCTCCTCGAGGGATTTCTAGAGATCAGGGAGCATACACCAACACGCAAACTCCGGTCATCCTCGCAGCGGCTTTTGGCTAACCCATTGAACAAAGACGGCCACACTGCATCGCGCGCTTTCAGATGCGCTTCTGCGGCTGTCTGGAATGTTCTTCCCTACCGAAATGAGGAAGCCACTGGAGCTATGCACTTAAAAATCTGAATTGAAAACTAATTTCTTTAGAACTGCTTTTTGTGTTTCGTTTCTAGTCCTTCGCCCGCACCTTCGATTAGCATAAAATAAGTTATACATACATAAGAGGGTATAATGGCCTACTCATTCATGCTGGACAGATATCTTGGGAGAGGTGGGAGTACCCATACTTTACCACTACCTGCGATTGTCTAACTGTGGTGTACCCATGTACACTGCTGGATCGAAAGATATGGAAGTGATTAAAGAAAATTGCCCATTGTTTTAACTTCTGTGCCCGGAGATCAAATCGAACTGGTGACCTCCGGATCGAAAGTCCGGTGTGCTGCTAACCATTACTCCATGACAGCAAACCTGAAAAAAAATATGTGATTGAGTGAATATAGGACGTGTCGGATTTCAACTGCGTCACAATTCGTTTGTATGGAGCCACAATCACAGCAGCATTAAATCTCGACTTAAAGCTTTCGTGACTGCAGGAATTCATATTCTTGGGTCTTTCGGTAAAGTCGCGTAGATAGGTAGTTTTTTTGTTATTTTTTGTTATTTTCTTTGAGCTTATCTACGTGACTTTACCTAAAGACCCAAGAATACACAGCAGCATTAATGATCTGCCGTACATAAAACTTCTCTTCAGGAATATCCACAACATGTTACAAATAACATTTCAGAATATTTGGCTGTTGTTCAGTACAAACCGTCAAATTCAAAATGCTTTCCCTCTTCAAACAAGCACGTGGTGGTGCTAGTCCCCTTTTTATAGTCTTGAGCTGGTTTGGATATTCCACATTGTTATGGCAAGAACAAGTCTATCCATCGCATGGTGAATTCGTAGGGCACACAATATACTGTAGCTGCCCAAATTGGGTGTGCCACTCTCCGATACACCTTGCTGATGATTTTACACAAAGCAGTACTCGTTTTAATGACGCTGGGGGCATGAAGGGCTGAGTTGAAGTTAGAATTCTGACACTTTAACTCTTGCGATGCTCGGCCAGATGTGAGACGTGGGTGCAGCTCACACCTTGCCTTTAAAGGTTTTTATACAGCAATTTCACTGACAGTTCCCACTGAAAACTAGTGAACCTCCACCTGGGTCACCAGCAGCCAGGTGGAATAGCAATGCGGTCTGGGCATGCTGACGAAGGATTTGCAATTTCGAGAGATTTACGTGTCTGCTACCACTCCCTCTTTGCATGTGCAAAGTCCTGTCTTGCCCAGAGATGGTGGCAAATTGTACCAGCAAGGTGTAAGAGGGTGGCACACCCACCACGGGTAACAGCATGTGTGCCCTTACGAATTCACCCTCTGACCCACCCACCTGACCCAAGCTCCCTGGAAAGGGTGGTTTTCCACAGGCTATTCTCCATGTCGAGCCAGAACGAATCCATGCAAAGGTGGCCTCACAACCAGTGTCGGATTATCCCAGTAGCAAAAGTAGCATATGCTACGGGCCCCGCACTAGCTTAATCCGGCAGTGCTCACAACACATGTGAATCTGGCTCGAAGCCAAGCAGAACAAAGGGTGTGGAGGGGTTTTGACCCGTTCATTGCGTATGACGCTGGTCCCCACACAGTGAAGGCGCCGCCAGTTAAAAACGTTTTGACTCGTTCATTTCATGACGTCAGTGACACGGCTCGGCTTCTGCAGCGGAAAATCAACCCGGCCAGGTTGGCTCGGCACAGGTCCGTCTCGCGGCTTGCTTGTACAGTGGCGCTACAGATAAGGTCCCGCTTGCATCGGTGGCATCAGTGGGGGACATCAGGGAGCAGGGGGAGCCAATCACACACAGGCCTGTTCCGGACATTACCCCGCCACAGACGTGTACACTTGATATGCCACCCAGGATCGAATTATTTTTGGTACCTTTTTGGAGCAGTGTGACTCTAAAAATATGAGAAAGCAGATGAGGCCTTCCCCGATGTTGGTGGCATTGCCTCTGGTGCGGCACAGCTCAGGTTGACGTTTGGCACATAGAATATTCCGATTTCATTGCCCCGTCAAACCGTTTGGTCATCGTCTTGAGCATGCTTCCATTCCTAGCTGCCATTCCATCTCACTTTGAAGGAGCGCTACCACGTGTCTTGCCGAATCTAATCGCTGGATTACCTGTCAGCAAACTGGGTAAATTATGAATGCTGTGTCCACTGTAAAATCATACAAATATAAAACTTGCTCACGCCACTGCTGGAAATTTTCGAGAGCTCATCGAGAGTGTAGTTTTCGGCCTACTCTTCCTCTTGGCAGAGGTGGGAGTACCCATACTGCATCCCACCACACTCGACCTGTCGATCGACTCTTTTGTGGGCCCATTTATAGTGCTGCTTGGACAAAAAGGTGGATTAGAAACTATTATGGTTGTTTTTTTAAATATATAGGGTCTACCATTCTCTGATTAGTAGATGTCCTGTTGTTGGCCTATAGACAAAACCGTCGCTCGTCACTAACGTGTAATATCCACCGTTTGCACAGGTCTGGCAACGGAGACGAGACATGCCCTCTAACCCACCACCACCACCACCAAATGTCGTGTTATCAAACGCTCTGCGTTTTTAACTTGTATTCTGTACAGCCCCGAGTTTGTGTGTGTGCAAGGTGGGCGCAGTTACGCCACTCGTGGCTACTACAAAGAGCCGCCGTCACTGGTGCACGCACGCGTACCAGCAGGCGCCTCCTGCCCCTGAAGTGCTGCAGGAAGGCGGAGAGTGGCGCCGCCCCAGACCCCGCAGCCTCAGCGTCGCCTCCCGCCCCTCCTCCTCCCCCTCCACGCGCGATTCCAGCGACCCCCGCGCCACCGCCGCCGTCGCCGCCGCACGCCTCACCGCGCCCGCATCCACGTTGCGCGCCCACGGGAGCCCTGGAGGGTGGAGGGGCCACGGGGGCCCTGGAGGGTGGAGGGGTCGCAGGAGCCCTGGAGGCTGGAGGGGCCACGGGGGCCCTGGAGGCTGGAGGGGCCGCAGAAGCCCTGGAGGCTGGAGGGACCCTGGAAGCTGGAGGGGCCACGGGGGCCAAGGTCGGGGGAACTTGGGGCACGTTCATCCGCGCAGGGGGTGGCGGTGGAACCCGATGTGGGCTCCGTGCTGCGCCTGGCGTGACTCCTGCCGATGCCGCCGGTGCCGCCCGTGCCGCCGTGGCATCCGCGGTCTCCCGGCACCGCTGCGCCCATCCCCGGCGGCCGAGACGCTCCCGCCTGCGCGCTGGCATGACGTCGATGGCTCTGAGCAGAGACTGGAAGCGCACGGGGGTGACGAGGCGCCGTTCCACCTGCAGCGTCTTGCGCAGCAGCGCCATGCCGAAGCGGCGCGGGTCGAGGCGCATCGCGGCCAGAGCGGCACGCACGGGGGCCGAGGCCGGCAGGGGCTCGTCCAGGGGCCTCCCCGTGTGCGACACGCGGCGCAAGGTGGCGTTAAGAGCCCCTCCGGCCACGCCGCCCGGCGCCGGCGCCACCACGACCAGCAGCAGGCGCACCTGGCGCTCCGAGAGCTCGCAGTAGGCGTCGCGGCTCAGCAAGGACATCATGGCCTGGAAGCTACGGTCCCGCGGATCTGGGGCCACCAGCACCAAGAGGCGCTCCCGGCCCGCCAGCTGCGCCAGGTAACCCGCCGCGGCTGTGGAGACGGGCGCGGAGAGGCAGACGGGCGGGAGGCGAGTGGTGGTGATGAGGATGATGATGATGAAGAGGTGGATGGGGAGGGCACGTGTCTCCATCGCAATGCGCGCCTGCACCTGATGCTACAGCGACGTCAAGCAGATCCAACTCACTGTTTGCGCACGTTTACAAACGATTTAGGAACAGCGAAACAAAGATGAACGCAAGGCTGTAATAACGACGTGGAAGACAAAAATTTGTGAAGAGGACTAGTAACGATGATTTCGCACCACCCCCTGCCACGGTGACCGCGTCCTGATGCCCCCAGCACCAACCCGCGTCTGGATGCGCGTGGCTCCACTCCGCTACACTTGAGCTGCCGAGCCGAGCGAGACTCAAGAGCCCCATGATCCCCCCCCCCCCCCTTACGCCAAGCGGCCCGCCCACCTCACCCTGGTGTCTTGACCCTGTGGGTTGCCCTTTACGCACGTGGCCCTGTTAGACGTTGGGTGGCGCCACCCGATGATGGAACCTCTGCATAACTCTCCGGGCCAGGCTTTTCGAATTATGGTCAGTACCCTCAACCATTGATGCTTGGATCATATAAAGCGCACAGAGCTAACGCCGCACGATACACGTTCTGAAGCAGTTTGCTATCACACAGCCAAAATCACCACTTGTAAAGGTGCCTAGTGTCAGATCGCAGAAGTTACGCAGCGTTGAGCTTGGTTCGCATTCGGGATGGGAGACCACCTTGGATATCAGGTGTTGCAGACTTAGACTGCGAGGTGGCCAGACGACAGCACAGCAATAGATTATACCGCTATGGATTCCTTCCACACGCTACTCATTCATGGAAATGGCCAAAAATCCCAATGGCCAAACACTACCTGAAGAATCGGTGAAGTTTTTTTTTCTGGATGAAAGGTTTTTACAAAGTTTGTGGCATCTCTTCCCTCGTCCATGCATCATTATCTTTTGCAGTTCCTCCAGCATGTCGGCCACTTCTAAAACATGCAACCATTATTCCACACTCCCACTCCCTTGCTACGTATACGTTATTTTTACTGCACATTCCTGTTTTGAGTTTTTGCACCTCTTAAAATGAATTTCCTTTGTTGTTACAAAGACATACCCTCACATCCCCAGCGCTTCTCTATTAGCTGCCTGACAATAAAAATGTTTGGCTGTAACCCCTCCCATCATTAAAACGACAATGATTTACTTTAAACACACACGTCTGCATGTCGCCTATCCAACAAAACTCTACTAAACCCCCAAGCATAAATTTGCAGATAATTGTACTGCATTTTATGTGGATGTGTTGCATGTGAAGTGCTGCTGAATGTGTACGACAAACAGTTGGCATTCAGATCACAGAAAAAATATTCAAAAAAAACAATTCTGGATTGCTTTTCAATGTGCTTCAAAAGGAATACAACCGGCAAACCAATCCTGATTGATTTGCTGCCTCATGTGGTATCGATGTTTTTCCAAATTTGTAAACATTTATGGGGTAAAAGTCCCGTACGAAAACAGCATTGCCGATAATCAGTGAGACCGTTAATAACATGCCTCTTGAACTTTACCCTAGGCAGGGATCGGCACTGGGGTGGGCCTTGCTCCACCAAATGTCCCTTTGGCCCACCCAAGGTCACTCGTCTTAGCTGTATATCATTGTTATATGGTGGCCCACCACGTAACAGCACTACTGGCCACTCCCCCGATCAAAGAAGAGCTGGCGCCAGGATTGACCTTAGGTCAAAATTGTAAATGACCCTTCACCTCAATGAGATCACGTGGTAGCAAAGGTTATCATTTCATTGCAAGCATATATCTGAGGCCACACTTAAGCAATCACTTGCATCAATATTACATTTCAATAAATATTTTGTTGCTTAAGAATGCTTTATTTGTCAAATTGTAAATAACGACAAACACTTCTTTAAACTAGCTCTAGGTGTTACTTTTAAGAAGCTAAACACATTAACAGGGCAAACAAATTCACCACTCTAGACATATACATACAAAAGCTTCAGTAAAAAAGACATACTAAACAATTCAAATACAACTTTTATTTGCATTTAATATTCTAGTTTGGCCATATTAATCAGTTAAAAAGTGCTAACCTGTAACTGGACATTTGTATGCTCTAAGCATCATATAAATTCAGCAGGAGGTAACTACGGCGACGATTGTTATGTTTTGAACAAGAAATAAAAGCACGGCACTGTGTATCTCTGTATACCTACACGTCTGTGCATGTATCTGTGTCACCCTGTGTGTATCTCCATGTCTCTGTATGGTCGTGTCTTTCTAAGTATTTCCGTGTATTATCTCCATGTCTCCCTGTGTCCATTTCCATGCGTGTGCATCTCTGACTCGATGCATGTGTACCTCTGCCTGTGAGCAGTAACGTCGTGTCTCAGTGTATATTTCCATGTCTCTGCGTGAATCTCAGCATCCATGTCCATATCTCTGCGCGAGTCTCCACGGGGCAATTTCTCATGGTTGCTTGGGGAAAGGTTTCATGGACTGTTTTCAAATTCACAATTTCTGTGACCACCATAACCTCCCTAGGCAATGCTATAGCAATAAACAATTAAAAAGTAAAATATTACAGTTCAGATTATGAGTTGGTGAGAAGTGAGGCTCTAAGGACTCTGCCAAAAGATTCTGAAGTTCAAGGGACCCTCTAAATAGGTGGCCGGCGCACATATTGGAAGTCTGTATATGGCCATATCAAAGTTTCTACACTGGCATAGGCAGAGTCATGTTCAACAGTTGGCACAAATGTGTGTGGGAAGGTAGTGATGGCACCGATTAGCCCAAGTGTGGTGAGCATCAGTAAAAAGGCAGGTACGATTACTCTAAAGATTTTGTTACATGGCTTTACGTCCCGTACACCATCGTGGATCTGTTGACTGCACACAAGCAAACGCGCACACACCCAATGGTTACACAACATCCTGTCAATCACTCAGTGTGATTTACAGCTTTTTAGGTAAAGTACTTTTATTATATTAAAGCCAATCCAACCAAATCAATATTATTGTGAAATATTATTGTAACTTCATCTTTCTGCCATCATTGCAAGCTTAATTGAAAAACCCCAAAATAGGTTGGCCTTTTTCCCCAATTTATTCCAATTGAGTTAGACACAATGTCGCACCTCCGATTAGCACGGTTGGCTACATACGGTGCGAAAGAAGTTCAACATACATACTGCACAGACTAACACTACCACTACCCATAGACCCAACACTGCACCTCCGATTAGCACAGTTGGGTACGTAGAGTGCAAAAGAAGTTCAACATACATACATTTCACGAGACAAGGAATACATTTGGAACTATCGCACAACAGTGAGCTCTAAGTGGGTGCAGAAGAGGTTTTTAAACAGGATTTCTTCTTTAAAAAAATCCTATTCATCCTTACACAAGAGGGTACGTGTTCCTACACACTGTTACGAGATTTGTGTTTGTGGCAGGACAGCCAAACTTCTATTTTAAATCATTGAGATAAAATTTTGGCAAATTAAGTGCAAAACCAAATTTTTATGTTTTTTTGTGCTGTTTTTATCTCCATGTCTCTCTTGAGCTGAGACGATTAAGATGCTACATGTGAGAACCCAGGTTTACTATCCGTGGCAGAAACCCGGATTTAAATCCAGCATCTCAATTATGCCGTCTCAGTGCTCGGACCTCTGAACAACCTGAAAACCTCAAGCCTAAACTTTTAAAGACAAAGTATACGATTTTAAATTTGTCCATTAGATGGCATGCCACTACCACGAAGCCAAACATAGGCATATATTTCAGTAATACATCTGCATAAGTGTTTATTAAATAAAACGTTCATGCAAATGAAGGCACTAAATACAATGAGTAGGGACATGTACAATGCATTGGAGGGCTATTGATCATTCAAAATAAGCTTCATGTAGAAATAGGCGAGTTAACCGCAATACCCAGTTCGAACAAAAAGGTTACATGGGTTGAAATTGATATTTCCGGATGGGAAGACTGAGACTTTGACAGGTTACATTTACAGCTGAGGCTGCCTTCTTAGGTGCAGTGCATGCAGATATTTACCTGTGGAGCGGAGTTGAATATAGGGACATGTTATCAAGTATAACATTTGGCACGCTGGGTAACTCCATCGCATCGGCACTGCTGCCACTGCAGCTTGTCAAGTTGCTGGACATATCCACAAGGAATGTAGAGTGCTCTCGTGTGGCTGCAAAGGAACATAATTATATTTGTTTAGAGACATTTTTAAATGGATGACACAAAAGTATGCTAAGATATAAAAAAATTGCAAAGCTGCAATACATTGTAAACAAAGCAAGCAATACAGTTTATTCTTAATATTAACTAATGTTATTGAACCTTGCATAGGTCTTAACATAAAATAACAAGTCATTGAAATTAATTAAAAAAAACGAAATTTGTCACTGACAGGAAAGGAAGGTTTTGAAAATTTGAGCATCTGGTCTTCTTCTGGGAAATAGTATAACAATATTTGCACAATACTTTATTCTATAATAAGTATATTAATGCTGTTGCAGATTTAGAAAAAAACACATTCTATAAATTTAAGTGAATGCTTACTGCAAACATCATTACTAGGTTGGCTGTGTTAGTCGGGCACACACGTGATACCCAGTGATGCTCCTGCCACTCTCGCCAGCACAACTGTCTGCCAGCTCATTCTACATGTGTTACGGGAGTGACAGGATGCGCGAGAGGGCAGACTCCCATCGCAAATTCGGCCCCCATATCGCTCTAGTTCACAGTGCCACTAACACCACCTGCTGTACAAAGAGGAATTAGGTTCAGATTTTCTTTGATATCAATTTACACAAAGGTGCTCATGACCAGGATCATGTATTATGGGATATCACGGTAGTGTGGATGTAAATTATTTAAGGATACACATATCACGAGGCACACCAGATAGCTTTATAAATTCAAAATGGAAATGCTGAAAATACATTAAAAATGTACGGTACACAGAGTTACCAGTCTCTTTTCCAAGATCACCATCGGTTTGGGTAGAAACTGCCTGTTCAGCCTGAGTGGTAGTAGCCTGCACCGCTTCAACTTGGCACGCACTCTTACCCACCATGTCTGTGCCGGTCTCTGACAACCGTGTCTTCACATGAAGTATATCAGCGTGGCTGTTAATCATATTATTCTGCAGCCGACAAATCTGTCACACACAAAAACCGTGGGCACAATACGCATATAGCTCTCAAATGTGTTCTCAGATTGTACAGTGTGCTGCTCAGTGCGATGTCTGACTTTTGAGCTCCCGGCACATGGACTAAATCTGTCCGGTGATCTGTGTAGAAAACCTATATAGTACAATGGTCAGATCGTTAAGGCTACTGCATCATTTCTGGATGGAGAAAACTTATTGGCATCCATGCATTGTTTTACCCATGGTGCAATTCATAATTACATGACACCATACAAGGCCAATATTAAAATCATATAACACGGATTCAAATTTGTAATAAAAAAACGACACTGCACCTTCTTTATAACACACTAATACACATGTTTTCTGGCAGTAAAACAGTTAGATCCAGTATAAGCTGGAACTAACTGTATAAGCTGACATTCAAATTAATTCTATCAACATTTTATCATCACACAACATTTTACCATGCATACGGTTGTCATGTCCACAGCCTCTCCATGTCAAGTATTAATTGGGCAAGAGGTCACCAGAAAAATACTGAATATGTGCCACACTTATCACTTCCTTCCTTCTGCCAGATACTACAAGTGTTATATAGGCGACACTCTGCTTCCAAGTGTGCTGTTTGCCATATCCCACTTTCTGGTATGAGGCCTTTCCTTTGGCTGCTGACCCCTGGGTGCCTGCATAAGTGTCCCACCCAATGCAACCCCCACTTCCCGATTACTTCTAGAATGTCTCCTTGACTGAACGCTTAATAGGTACACGCTTATATTTATTTCTGAGGGTTTATAGAGTTACTAGTTCATAAAGCCTGTCTTCGCCAGGTGAAAGTTTTCAATAAATATAATTAATCTGACATGATTTGTTACAATTTTTATCTCCGATCAGACATTAACTACTCCAAAAATGGTATTTTTCCGCAAAAAACACAAAAATTGTTGACTTGATTCAACTGCTTGTATTTAAAGACGTACCCATCGGAAACCGCTCAATTTAAAGATTCCTGTAGTTTTTTTTTTATTAGAAAGGAGAAATATGTATGAACTTAATATTCTATGAGGGGAAACTCATATCTTTTACAGTTTTCGAACTATTCAGATTTTAACATCATAAAATGTGTAGTTTTTCATTAAAAACCACTTTAATCCGAAATATCTCAAAAAAATAAAATATAGAACAATGGTTCTAGCTTTAATTTATTTTCTGTTTAACGCTCTATCAAACGAAAAAAAAATCTCGTATTTTTTACGGTTTCTAAGTGACGCGCAGACACGTTTATAGTGTACGTAAAATTGAGATTTGGGGGTATTAAAATATAAAATCTCAGTTTGTCAGTTTTCTTGTTATTTGTATCCTAAGAGTTACCTATGTACCAAATTTCAGCTTCCTACCTTGTCGGGAAATACCCTCGAGGTTTTTGAGAGAGATTAAGGTTTTATTTATATAGATAAGGATGAACGGAGGGTTGGCCAGCCTTGACCTCTCCACCCATAGCTCTCAGTCTATATCTTACTCCCCAACTCAGTCAATTTTCAAGCAATGCAAGTAGATTCACAAAGGCTCACACAAGCTCTGTTTAGCTGGCACTACCACTGGCAGATGTTGATGTGCATACATAAATACATTGTTGAATAAACATCAGCAAAACAAGTGTGTTAATGATCAGGTCCGTATGGGTCTTTCACCTCACTGCCCAATCGCCTTAAGGCCTAATTATTCCAGGCTCGACTCCCCTGTCCCCATCACCTCATAGCTCCAGGTCCAATCACCAAGGCCACATTGCCCAGACTACTAATTTAGGCCTATCCATGGAAGAGGCAATATCATATTCAAATATATTATACATTGTTGCGTACCTTCTCAGCCTGTGTAATCTCCATGTCAATGGAATTGCACATCAGTATTGTTTGGGATAGGTCGGGGCTCTCACAATTGTTTTTAGTGTGCCTATAACACACAACACAGGATACATCATACATAAACCATTAGAAGGACTGAATAAAAGCACAGGAGTTGAAGAATTTCTCAAAATAAGCAGCCATGAAGGACATTAACAATTGAGTAAAACATTTTGCGGCAGATGTTCGTTCATAAGTAAAGCATATTTACTGCTACCCGAAAGAGAAAATAGTTATGGTTTTCAAATCAGTAAATTAATAGAAACCTTCAACAACTAATGTATTATACATCTGTAAAGGTTTGATTATAGACCCTGTGGGTATGTTTTCTCTGTGAGGAATGCCTTACGGTCCCCGAGACCCAAGATCAAGTTAAAACTGGCAGAGACAAAGTCATGAGCTGGGAGAAAAGTGACTCGTGAGACACTTTCTGCAAATCACATTCTGCTCAATTCTTGGGTACATTTTGCTTCCGTTCCACCTGAAGTAATTGTAGGATGCAATGTATGGTGCACGACCGGTAACCAGTCCCAATTCAGAAGCACAGCACAGGAATTAAGCTATCGTGTTGTCATGAGGAAAAGGTATTTTCTACATCCGTGTTCTTCACTATTTCATAAGACATCAGTGTGAGGGCCACCACAGATTTGAAACCATTGGGGTTTGACAGCATGTCAGGGGCCGAACTAAAGGCCACCAGGCCCACGGGCCTTGAAATGAAGAACGATCTACATTAACATCTGGAGTTGATCAATCAGGTGCAAAACCGAATGGCACACAAGTAGGAGTGTATGTACGTAAGTGTGCGTCGAATAGTCATAATGTTTAGCATTTTTGTTTTGCCATTCCACAATGTGTGGACTGGTTCCACAAAGTGAGGAATTGTTCACAGGGGCAGTGCAGTTGTGCTGCTCATATATTCAGACACACATGAGTCTGTACGAACTGGAATTTCTTAGCAACAATAGTAATATAGTAGCAATTGAGAAATGTGTGATATCTTTTAAAAAAATAATTCCTGTGAAATATTAATGGCCATAATTTGGTGGTTGCTTCATGTCTCCTAAAATAGTCAATAAATTACAATCGTTGCAAAAACCATAAGCTAATAATCTAGACACTGAATCCCTTATTTACTCAATAAGCCAGTACGATCCATTATTTTACATGTATTAAACTGGACTGGCCAAAAGCAGGATCAACATTGGTGTCAATGTGACGCTGATTTACTTGGAACCGACAAAGAGATGACAGCAGTGTACTTACATCGCGACCTTCTCCTGCAAATCTAGGTTCTGTGCCTCAAGGCAGCTTTTACCAGCACGCAAACTCTACCGTGACAAACACATCCAGACACACGATCACAATACTCAATGAGTGATGGATGAATGAAACACAATGTCACTTAATCATCTGGTGCTGCAAAAATATACACTCGCATGGTGCTGCATTTTCATTAGTCGAATGGGTGGGAGGCATTGTGTGTGGTGCTGTGCCTTGTAGAAAGTTGCATTTAATAAGTTAGAACAGGCATGGCTTACCTCAATGATGCAGTTGTATTCACTCACTGTTTCCATCATTTCCTTTAGGTGGTTGTTTCTTTGCTGAAAGTACATTTTTGCAAAACAACTTATCGTTGATGATGAACGCTTATGAACCATTGGTCATTCGGTACGAGGTATTGCCAAGGTAAATTACATTTGACTAAAAAACGACAGACTTTCCATATGTGAACAAAGAATCATAAGAACTGTATGGATTAGGACTGTCAAAGATCTGTCAATAACGACCAAATAACTTGGCTAAAAATAATCCTCCGTAATAATGTAGCACATTGAAGGCAAGCATAGGATGAACGCGTACATATGTGAACCTCCTAAGGCCAAAGGGCTGAACTTATAGATCGCAGTACACCACATGGGTGCTTACATCCATCGTGCAAACCCTTTGAGTACTTAGGATTTCTCCCATATGCAGAATACGTTGAATGCTTTCCAACTAAGGTTAAAAGCATTAATGCATGAGCTCTCCCTGTCTGTCTAAAATGGGGGGGGAGGACAATAATTAATGTATCCTATCAAAGTGATCCAAGGAATGGTCAAATCTTGGAAGACAAAAATACAAGCACTTTTAAGGATTCACCGATTCACCTTGGCATCTGTGCCATAACGGCAGAAGCTCACACCTCCCCTTTCCCATGATGTCATCATTACACGTGATGTAATCACGACACAGGTCAGGCACAATGTGACATCTCGTTGTGCAGCTTAAAATGTAAAGTTATTATCAATAATCGGGGATTGAACTCTGATCGCTCTGTTCACAGCACTGTGCATTAGTCACTTCAGCACCACCCCATCATGATATATATACAGGGTGGTCCGTAAGTCTGGAACCATAGTGAAAAATAACTAATCTATATGTTTTCGTTTCTGCAGGCCTAAGATGTCTCCAAGTAAGGAAGAAATAGTCCAGATAATAATATTCATAGGAAACCGGAGTCAGAGGGAAGTCGCTGTTGAATTTAACAGACTGCATCCAGACCGTGAGCCAATAACACAAGATTTGTTACAAAGTTTAGGGAAACGGGATCCATACAAGGTAAACCACGCAGTGGACCTGCGAGGAGATCCACCGACGATGACACAGCCACAGCACATTATTCACGCATATAACCATTACCCCTGATACTATTTACCGTGTGCTTGCTGCCTGTGTATCTCGTCTGGAGTTGTGTATCGGGAACAATGGTGGACACATTGAGCACGTTCTGTTAATAAAAGCGTTATTATTGCCTTTTTTGTATTATTTTTCCTATGATTCCAGACTTATGGGACACCCTGTATTGTAACAAAGTCAAATAGCCATGAGTTTAGTCAGAGATAAAACGACTCCATACAAACCGACTTATATGGTGTGGTGTGAATAAAAGTGTAAAATTTACCTCAAATAAAAGGTTGTTTCTCTCAGCAGCGACTGCTTCCAACTCTTGAAGCTGTTTCTGTGAATGACAAAGGTATTATTTCATAGTAAAGTTGTGTAGAAGTGACCTTGCCGAGCAGAGCATGGTAGATAAAATAATTTATAGATATTTAAAAAATAGATATGCATTGCTTGCAACAAGACTGCTCCACTGGTTTTAGCAATCATCAACAATTACTGTCCATAATACGGAAATACTTGACTTGACGCTTTCGTGACTGCATGAATCCATTCTCTTTGGTTCTTTTGGTAAAATCACGTAGTGTCAAATCAAATTAATCACGACATTTTGGGCGCAACACAAGCGTCCATCATCAGGTGGGAAAGCATGGTCTACTGCTGAGGCAGACTGTTTTAAAAAAAGATTTTAAATGAGTGTAGCCCAAGAGTCATAAAAAAGTGGTCGGGGCTAGTGATGTTAATGTGAGAAATGAGCATGTAACTGTAAGATAGGAGAGCGGCCTCCTCGACGAGGGCACGGAAGTGGCTATGTTAATGTGACAGCAGCAGATGTGAGTGTAAATGCGATCGGTATTACATTGTTATCGCGGCATCTCTTGAGAAAGGTTAGCGACTCGATCGGGTGAGCCTTCTTGTCTCGCAGTCTGTTAAAAGCTCTAACAGATGTGTGGAAACCCTCCCCGTAGAGGCGGTTCAATCTTGATTTGAAGCTTTCGTGACTGCAGGATACTCTTTGGTTCTTTCGGTAAAGTCACGTAGATATAACATAAAATAAATCACGACTTCCGTGCCCTCGTCGAGGAGGCTGCTCTCCTATCTTACAGTTACATGATAATTTCTCACATTAACATCACTAGCCCCGGCCACTTCTTTATGACCCTTGGGCTACACTCATTTAAAACCTTTTAAAACGTTCTGCCTCAGCAGCAGATCAAGCTTTCCCACCTGATGACGGACGCTTGTGTTGCGCCCGAAACGCCGTGATTTATTTTATTTTATACCTACGTGACTTTACCGAAAGAACCAAAGAGTATGGATTCCTGCGGTCACGAAAGCTTCAAATGAAGATTGAACCGCCTCTACGGGGAGGGTTTCCACACATCTGTTAGAGCTTTTAACAGACTGCGAGACAAGAAGGCTCACCTGATCGAGTCGCTAACCTTTCTCAAGAGATGCCGCGATAACAAGGTAATACCGATCGCATTTACACTCACATCTGCTGCTGTCACATTAACACAGCCACTTCCGTGCCCTCATCGAGGAGGCCGCTCTCCGATCTTACAGTTACATGATAATTTCTCACATTAACATCACTAGCCCCGCCCACTTCTTTATGACCCTTGGGCTACACTCATTTCAAACCTTTTAAAATAGTCTCTCTCTCTCTCTCTATGCCTCTCTCTTAGATCTCTCATGCTCACATGTCCTTTGCATTGCACTCTCATGCCTTTAGATTGCACTCTCATGCTCACATGCCCTTTGGATTGCACCCTTTGGGTTGCATTCTTATGCCTTTGGATTGCACGACTCTTCGATTTTACATTAACATGCTAATCTCTCACGTCAACATAGCCACTTCCGTGTCCTCGTCGTGGAGGCCGCTTTGGATTGCACCACTCTTCGATTTCACATTAACATCATGGTAATCTCTCACATGAACATAGCCACTTCCGTGTCCTCGTCGTGGAGGCCGCTTTGGATTGCACCACTCTTCGATTTCACATTAACATCATGGTAATCTCTCACATTAACATAGCCACTTCCGTGCCCTCGTCGTGGAGGCCGCTCTCCTATCTTACAGTTACATGCTCATTTCTCACATTAACATCACTAGCCCCGCCCACTTCTTTATGACCCTTGGGCTACACTAATTTCAAACCTTTTAAAACAGTCTGCCTCAGCAGCAGACCATGCTTTCCCACCTGATGATGGACGCTTGTGTTGCACCCGAAACGTCGTGATTTATTTTATTTTATACCTACGTGACTTTACCGAAAGAACCAAAGAGTACGTAAATACTGTAACATTTAATACATAAATTTTGATTTAAAGCTTTCGTGACTGCAGGGATTCATATTCTTGGTTCTTTCGGTAAGGTCACGTAGAAGGGAAACAATAAAATAATGAAAATATAAAACATTAAAATTCTCACGACGTTTCAACTGCAACACAAGCAATCATCATCAGGTGTGAAATTTTTCTTGCTACGGTTTTCACACCTGATGATGATTGCTTGTGTTGCAGTCGAAACGTCGTGAGAATTTTAATGTTTTATATTTTGATAATTTTATTGTTTCCCTTCTACGTGACTTTACCGAAAGAACCAAGAAAATGTAATACATAATTACAACTCAAGACTAGTTTTATAAACTCATCTCTCTACATCACACCATGAAAACTGTGTTTCTCGTACCCATTGCTGCTAAAATCCATAGCTCGTTACCCTCCTATGTATTCCAACCGTATTAACAACTGCAGGCATTAACAGGGAGTTATCCAACACAAAGCAAAACAAGTTGGCTACATATGCGATCACTTCAGATGCTGAAAAAGAGTATTGTTGAGTGGCCCTTTCAGAATGTGGTTCTAAAGACATTATTCTAGCGGAGTTTCGGGCCATTTATATAAAGCCCATGGCAACTTTGAATTGGGTATACATTAATGTCATTAAAAGTAAATGCCTGAATCTCCATGAAATTTACACGTTGAAAAAATAAACAGTGCAAGGTATTTCTTATGCAAGTGAGCATTACAGTATTTTAACGGCTTAGTGTTTATCTAACAATTTAATATATTATTTTACTTACTTTGATATCTTCCATTGTTATTCCAGACTCAATTTCTTGTTTACAGAGAAAGTCATTTTCTGATCTTAGCTTCACGACCTAGTGAGGAATATGAAAACTGAAAATTAAACATTTTAAGGAATATATACTGGAAAAAAGACATTATTTGGAAAGGTAGCTGATTAGTAGTTCAGGCACTGCACACAGAGACAGCTCCTCTGAGATTGTAGAGTCATTCTGTAAAGTATGTTGGTAGGTGGCCACTGAGATCGAATACAGGCAGCCACTGGTGATTCAACAGGATTCTCCAGTATATCAAAAGTTGATGTTAACATGGTACCTAATGACTTCCAAAAAAATAATTAAATGTCGTTTTTCCAGTTAATTTGGCAACTTTCCAGCTTTGAGAAGCATTACAAAAGTCCATTTGTAATGCAAGAATGTCTCAAGAGCAGTTTGAGCAGGACGGTGCAGCACCCAGAAAATGGGTAAATAAAACACAAAAATAATCTTAACCGGTGCAAACCGTAGGTGTTTATATTTTCCAAGGACGACATTTTAAAATAAAACACATAGGCTTTAAAATTATAATTATATTTAAAAACTGCAAATGTATTATAATTCATCTTTTGACAGCAGGATAGGTGGTGAATGGCACAAGATAAACAAATTAAAGTTATATTCTTAGCTCTTTCGGTAAAGTCACGTTGAAGGGAAACGTGACTTTACCGAAAGAGCTAAGAATATGAATTACTGCAGTCACGAAAGCTTTAAATCAAAATTAAAGTTAATACTAGTGCTTGGCGGACGGTATTAAACCCATTAAAAAGCCACCCACAGGATCAGTAGAAGACAACCACAGAAATTCAACGACTGCAACAGAATGTCGTCAATGTACGTTACCTCATCCTGAAGAGTAGTCATGTTGCTAGTTAGCTGCAGGTTGTCTTTTTTCTGCAAAAGAGGAGTCAAGTTGAGAAACAGAATGAACACTGAAGGAACATTAAAAATCGATATTTGTTTTGGTTAATCACAGTAGTCTTGCATATAAATACAAGCATATGCGGAACTTTTACGCATATGCTACAATTCGCGAAAACGCATGAATAAATATACTCAGACGCCGGAGCATAGACTGCCGTGACAAGTGATGTTATCAAGCCCATACTGTACAAAATAGAGTGATGTGGACAACACCATTCATACCAATCTATTTATCTTTCCCAGTTCAGATGCTGACACATTTTAGGCTGAGTTAACCTACTCGAGGCACAGACCACTTGCCACTGGTGTTTTAATTCAGGGCTAATTATTAAACTCAAGCAACAAAGGGCAAAGCATAAAGTCTAGTGAGGGAGTGAGCAAATTAGTAACTATAAACTCAGAAGGGAGGAAATACTAAGAGGTTGCACCAAAGATCAGAAAAAATACCACAAAAATTCAAGAATAGCGATCCAAATTATTATCAGATATAAAATGGGACCAGATGTCAATATTTACCGTGTCATTTTATTACAATGAGTGCCAAAAAAGATGTATTTACATTATATTGTAACGGCCTGAGGAGATAACAGTATGACAACAAAAATCGTGAGAACGCACAAGAGAGTGAAGCCCTATGCTTACAAGTTGCTTGTTCAGGACATTGGTATGGGCATGTTCCTCCTCCACCTTAGCCAAGGAACGCTTTAGCTCCTCAATTTCATCTTTGAGTGACTCGTCTCGTTGCAACAGCACCTGTGAACTGGAAGCATAGTAGCCATGTAAACCCACATATAGAAGCGGTGGTGCACGTCGCTACCCCAGTTTGATTTCTGGCCATGGCGACTATCAGTGGCGAGTGACATCTGTAAGAGTCCTGCTCTCCTTCCGCGCACACCCCACTGCCAAGGCGATTCTGGTGAGGTCAACTACATGTCTGGCCGCCATTGCCTTCCCGTTGCATACGTATGCTGATACACCATACCATGCATTGTATTTAAGTAGTTGACCCAAGGAAGGTTACAGGCCAGACTGTGTCCAAATAATAATTTATATTCTTGTAGTGCGCACAACCAACTATCTAACGTGGATCACTGCAGCAGTTTTGTTAGCATTGCAGTAGCCAAAATGCCACCACTTTCCATTCTTATACATACATACACACACTTGCATCCTTACATACGGTGTTATAGATATAAATAGTTTTCAACCAAATTTTGGTTGAATTGTAATACATTCAATAAATGCCTTTTGATGAAAAAAAATCAGTTTCAGGCTCCTTTTATGCTGGCTGACACAGCCTTTTTTTATCATATTAAATAATTGCACATATGCACACAATTACACAAAGCCGTTGAAAAATGTACGAACCATCAACAGACCAAAGGTCACATAATAATGCTGCTGTGGGTTATTTTTAAGTATTTAAAACACCCACCTGCGTAGCTGCATGCTGAGGGTGTCTATCTGTTCAACAAGCTTCGCATTGAGTTCATCAGCCATTTCCCGCGAGCCCTTCAACTTCATATTATCTTCCAAAAGCCGCATGTGGGTGTGCTGAAGGTCCGCTATGCAGCTGATCAGATCTGATGTCTCTCTGTCACCCATGAACAAAAAACGCAGAGCTTCATCAACTTCAACTTGAAATTACATACTGTACTGCTTTGCCCGCAGGTCTTGTTTACCACCACCACCACCACCACCTCCTCCATATTCCACTGGTCTGGCTTAAAGTAGGATCAGAGCTATTAATTATGATTGTACTCTTTGAATTTGTATACTGTCAAAAATCAGTCTTTTAGTCCAGTTGACGATTTAACTATCCCTGAAACTAAATGACTTGATCCCAGCTGCCTGGGTTTGTACAGTTTAATTTCTCCCAAAACAAATGGCACTCCTAATGGGCATAACATTTCACTCGGTAAGAGTAATAATACACACAAACGGTGGTTTATAAACAAATGGCAGATAAAGATGCTGATAATCAACAGAGAACACCATACGATTGAATCTTGCTATTAAAACGGCACGCGGCCCAATTCAAATTGAATCTCATGGGCAGCTCAAGATGTTTTGTGTAAAAAAAAGAGAATCAGAGTTATACTGTGTGGAGGTTTGACTTACTTCGACTAGCACTATGCAATTGTACGACAGAGTATAACCCAATATATTATCACTGTGGTCTGTTGCTGATGACTAGCTTGTGAGAATTAAACATGCTGGGACATATCTCCGCATGGGTGGCCACCCCAGCGCTCAAATCAAGGACATCAGCAGGACTGGCACAGCTTCTGTCATGTGTATTAGACCTCTAAGCCAATCAGTCATTAGATTAATGTGTGTTTTTATGAAATCATATTTTGCCTGTCATTAAATCTCAAGCACTGCAGTCTCACTTACAAATCCATGCGGGAAATATCCCCACCCAGAGCCTCTAGACTTCCAACCGTTATACTCAGCATGCTGGCTTTCTGGCCTGTAAAGAAAAACGTGTCATATTTGTGCCTCTCAAAAAATATACGTAACATTTTTTGTTCTCACAATCATGTATTGAAGATCACGAAATGGAATTACACATACACAAACATGAGATAATAAAGTAGAGCTATGGCTGTTAAGACCTATTTACAGTGTTTAAAAATATACACATAGTATTGCATCCAGCTGGGAGGTATGTGGGCAGAATGCTTGATTCAAATATCATAAAATCGCAAAGTACTCATGTCAGGGGTTGACTTGGCCCATCATTCCTCCAGAGTAGATAAACTATGCACCGCTGTGTAGGAAGTCAATAGCATAATCCTTTAGAGATACTGGCCCCACCACAGAAATGTAGAATTTACATTGGTAGCTCAGTGATGCCAATGAACATCAGCACTTTGAGCAGGAAGCCACTTTGAATCATGTGAAGACTTATTTTTCTATAATCTGCATATAAAAAATATGGTTATTATAGATATCATAACTCCAAAGACTGGACCTTCACTTACTGGGCTCAGCCAAGACAAATTCTGGGACATCCACAGGTTTCAGCTCATCCTGTGTCTCCACATCGTCCGCTCTGTAACAGAGATGTTTTAAAGACAAAATTAACTTCCAAATTCCACATATATGTGCACTCACAATGTAAAAATATTGTTGTTTCATCATTCTTACAAAGCTATTAATAACAATACTTGTTAACTCTTATATTATTGATGGCTTTCATTGTTCATAATTATTATATATGCAAACAACTTCAAGTGTTGCCTTCCAAGCAAGGCTGCATTTCTTCTCTCAAGCTTTTGCCACGCAATACTGTGGGTATCATCTTCAAGAGTTTGGACAAGTAAAACCTCACCACCTATATTTGATAAAAGTACGGTTTTTTTCAATTGTGAAAACATTTTACATTGTTCCATGTGTTAAGACAAAAAAAATCGTACTTTGTGCGACGATGTTCAATCCACTCGCACATTATGGCCTGATAGGTGTCCATGTCAATGGAAAGGTCTCTTCTCTCAGGGTCAAGCATGGTGTGGAGCTCTTGCAGCCCACTGTCCTCTGAACCACAGCTTATTGTGAGCTGCACAAACTCAATTATTTTTGCCACTGCAACATGACCTAATGGAACATTGCAGAGAAAAGAATACGGTAGTTATATTTGTTATGGAATCGTCGAGAGAGTACATGCAACAAAGCATAGCATGTTCACTTATTCACACAAGTCAAGTAACTTTAATTAGAAAAAATATTTTCAAAAAATATTCTACAGCCAGCAAAGTTGTATTATTTGTTTTGTATGCAGCTTCACATTCTTTCATTTGTCTGTCTGAAATGCCTGACTCGCATTTCTTATCTTAAATCTACATTCCATCCATATTCTTCATATGCATTCCCTCCTTCTGTCGTCTCCACTATTCTTCATAGAGTATTTCTCTCCTGGACTCTTACATTCATTTTCCCCTTCGGCTTAAATGTTCTCTTTCAGTATTATCTTACTACCCCTAGAATTTTTGTTGTAACGTTCTTACCCGCCCCGACTGGACATCTGTGAAAAAGAGCTTTATAACTCTTCGAATTCCTCCAGTATAAATAAATATTCTTCTTCTGATTGAGACAACACTGATAAAGTACTTCAGTCATCCTTAGAATGAAACATAGTATTTCTGCATTGTGATTTCAGTGCAAGCTCCAACACCACAGGACCAACACAACCAATCCAACATTATTCTATAACACTGTTAAATATCTACCAACAGAACTACACTTGCGTCATACCAGTACTTTCTGTGTCACAAGTCTTGAAGATGGTATTCAAGAGATTCTCCTCCGAAATGAAGCCAATTTCACTTGAGACCACACTATCTTCAGACGATCCATCCAAACTCTCTGCAAAGACAAACAAAAAAAACACCATAATTGCTTTTTTACCCTTTTATCTGGCAACAAAACTGACACCTTTTTTACAAGGAGTCATGTTTGCATTGACCACAATACCTGAGGTCGGAATGCAAACAAAAAACCATAACTCTGATAATGTATGCACTGTCCTTGAAATTGATTGGTCCACACCCGAGACAGCTTTCCTTAGAAGCCTAGTCTCACATGGTGTTGGACCAGATGACGCCAAAAGGCGCAAAGGTGTCAGTTTTGTTGCCGGATACAAAGGGTAAAAAAAACAATTATCATATTTTGCTACTGGCAAAGGAGGTTCCAATGGTGTCAAATTAACTTTATAATAGGTATTATACTATGGAAATATGACAGGCTAATGTTGCACAACGATCCATTCAATTAAAAGAGAAATTGGATATTGGCTGACATGTATGGGGGACAAAATTGTATGTGATGCTTTGAAACCACTGGGACATTTAATACGCTTGACATGAACAGTTTCCCATTAGCACATATTACGAAGGTATCGAATCTCTAGTTTCTCAAATATATACTATTGTTTAAAATGTAAAGAAGGTAAATATGTATCAATTTAAGACTACATAATGGAATCATGGGAAGTCAAGCCACAAATAGCCACTGAATGGTAGCAGGAGTAATACGTCCACTGTTCAGTAAACTCTCAAGGAAGCCCATGCTGCAGATCAGTGATAATATATTGAGAAAACAATCCTTTCTGAAATAACCAAGTGATTTTTTTAGTTTGCTTCACAGAAACATTTGAACATGCTTTGTTTGAACACTGAGGAAAGGTTTCATGATAGGTACACACCAGCACGCAACCCTATATATACAGTATTAAACACATTAAAGCGACTGAACAGTGTTATAAGCATTGCATATACAGTACATTATAACTACAATATAAAAAAAAATGCCTTAAACAAATTATTGTAATTAAGTGGCAAGCAAACATTAAATTGCGAAAAAAACATCCACAAGTTGTGATATGTGACTTGCATAAAACAGGCTGTTAATCTGACCTGATTTGGCAGGATTTTCAGGAGAAAAATACGAACCATCGAGGCTGGCAACTGGGCTGCAGGCCTCCAGATGGTCTGGCTCGGGCCTCAGAATTCCTTTACAAAGACCACGCACCGTCGGCGACTTTACTGATTGCGAGCGCTGGCACACAGCGGGCCTGTCAACACCTGCTGTGTCGTTGTCTTCTTCATCGACCACTGGTGTAGAGCAACCTTGTCTTTTTGGTAGCTGTACCATTTTGCTGTCCATGACATGCATTGTACCATCAAATCGCCTGGAACTGGTATTTGTCTCCACCGGGACATTTGGACTGGAGAAGATTATGAGGTCGCCTGTTGGATGTGACTCATCATTCCACTGATAATGTTGGTAATTATGGCGTTGGGTGTAATTTGGATTGATGACCGGTGTACCCTGCATTCGCAGCAGAGACTCCAGGTTTCGCCGTACACTGCCTGGAATACAAAGAGTGCAGTACCATGACCACAATTAGAATGAAAATAAACCCATGGAGCTTCTTACAGTTGTGGATGTTATAAATGCACTAAACACAAAATACAATCTTACACTATGGCCGAGAGCTGGCCACGAATTTGGTTCTAAAAGAATAAACTTTACAATGACAATTTAAGTGCCAAAAATAACTGGGAACAATATTCCTGTCTGGCAAGAAAACTCTATGGACCAATCCAAAATAAAATGCACATTTTCATTAGTTTTGATAAACGCTGTTTATGTAAACCACATAGGACATCTGCATATGTGAATACAAATACCTCCTTGGCATTCATAGTTGCGAGACTGGTACTTGGGGATGTGTGTGATGGGGTTGCTTCCATGTTCTCGCAAGTTGATGGTGTTAATCTTCCGGCGGATGCTCTCCACTGGATTGTGTCTCTTGGCAATTTGACTCTCTTTTGACAAACCAGACATGTTTGCCGATTTAGAAACTGCTCATAAAGGGTCCATTAGACACCTGGAATAACATACATTCCACAAATGGTAAATTCGCAATTAATCACAACCCAGTCACCATGGCTCCTGCAAACTTGAATACACACAAAAAAATTATATCGTTAATTAAAAAAAGTACTCTATTTTAAAGTCAACAAGAGAAAGGAATGTATTTGTTTCCACGTCACTTCATTAGTATGTCACACCACTATTGGTAAGACCCGAAACACGTTTGCCAGTCATTTTCATGGGAGACCCATACACAATCAGGGTGTGTGTGTCCCTTTTAAGGGCCCATTCATGTGGCAACATTTCCAGTGGTGCGTTGTTTAGCTATGTGTTTGCGTTACTGCCTGTACGGACCATTACCATGGGCACACAGATGAACGAATATTAGGGGCAAATACAGTACATATAATGTGAATATGAAGCAAAAAAAATGGTGATATTGCATTGGCAGCGTGCAAAAGTAACAAACATTCCACACATTCGTCAATAGCACTTCCCAAACAAGGACATTTTATATGTGAATCATTGTACAATTGTTGAGCAGCGTATGAGAGGCAGCTTAATCCTGCACAACGCTTTGTACCATCATTCGCTGTGGACATAAACAACACACCAGATAAGCAACGTGACTCCTTCATATATCTGTCAAGCAACGTTAAGAGCTTAAAACGCAAGCATCCAAACTGAGCTCACGTCCAACTTACACAAACCTCACAGCCAGTCGTCACACTTTTCAATCGAGGTTACTTCTGGTGGCACATCCAACCCCCAAAATGGGCCATGAACAACATCGTGGGCCCTACAACGAAGCGTGCCCACACACCAAACTTAGGCGGTAAGTGTACATATACAGTGGTACCTCGGAGATCGAACGCCCCACAACTCGAACAATTCGATGATCGAACACGGTTTTGGAACGAATTAAGTTCGATCTCCGAGGTACCACTGTACCCGAGCCTATAGACCTGTACACACTTTAGGTGTGTACAGGTACCACGACACTTAGGTCTACAAGATACAGGACACAGCGAGCTCTATCCACAGCTAGATACGTGTCTCCAGGGGCCAAGAACCTTTGTCACAACAGCGCAAACACAACTCGGATCTCCACGCTACAAACGCCTATATATATTTTTTTGGTACGAGAACATACATATAGGGTATGCGTTTAATTGTTTTAGGGTAAATTTAAAGTTTCAACCCGCAGTGTTGCATCGTTTCAAAAGCGCTTGGCCTGCAACCCCCAATTCTTGGGTGGGCACGGCCACCAAACGCCTGCAACCAATACTCCCGTTGTACTCTACCTTCTATGATCTCCCACGTCCACTGCTCCCCGCTACTTCCACTAAACAAGCACCGAGTGAGCCAGGAGTGGTGAAGTATGGTCAACTGAGGGCGGCCCACGACGAGCAAGCAACGTGAGCACGGCTTGCATGGGGAGTTGGGCCTCATCCAGCAGTCGAGAATTGACGATCGTCGTCAACCGATTTGGTTGGCAATGCTCATGCATAAGCAGCGCTGCGTAAAGTTTACCTCACGTTTTACGTATACAAGGTTGTTATTAAACGTTCTACATCGTTACAGTCACATAGAGCTCACGGACAAGGGATTGTTTACTGAGCTAATGGGTGGTGCAAGCGGTCACCACGGCACAATTCACGTTAATATCCCCGCTCCAGGTTTAACACGAAATAAAAATACCTCCTTAAACAAGACAAAAAAAATACATTTACGACGAGATTACTTTACCTGCAAAGTTTCTCCGAACGCAAAACTCCCGCGAAACGCACGGCCAATGATCGGGCCACACTACGCAAGGGCGACGCCCCGCCCATAACTCGAGTTATCAACTTCCATCATGATCATTAACTTCCATAATCATTGATCATCATCCATCATCATTGATCATCATCCATCATCATTGATCATCATCCATCATCATTGATCATTGATCATCATCTTCCATCATCATAATAATTGATCATCATTCATCATCATCCATCATCATCATTGATCATCATCTTCCACCATCATAATAATTGATCATCATCATAATAATTGATCATCATCTTCCATAATCATAATCATTGATCATCATCATAATAATTGATCATCATTGATCATCATCATTGATCATCATCTTCCGTCATCATAATCATTAATCATCATCATTCATAATCATTCATCATCCATCATCATCATTATTATCTTCCATCATAATCATTGATCATCATCTTCCATAATCATAATCATTGACCATCATCATAATAATTGATCATCATTCATCATCATCATTGATCATCATCTTCCATCATCATAATCATTAATCATCATCATTCATAATCATTCATCATCCATCATCATCATTATTATCTTCAATCATCATCATTGATCATCATCTTCCATCATCATAATAATTAATCATCATTCATACTCATTCATCATCCATCATCATCCATTATCATCATCATCATCATCCATTATCATCATCTTCCATCATCATCATTGATCATCATCTTCCATAATCATTGATCATCATTGATCATCATCCATCGTCATCATTCATCATCTTCCATCATCATCATCATCATCCATCATTATCGTCCATCATCATCCAGCCATCATTGAAACCCTTTTATTTTATCAGGTAAGGCCCACTGAGTTATATAGCTCTTGTTCAGAAGCGGCCTGGCCACAAATGATAGCTTAACGAAGTGGCTTATCATCATCATGTGAAAATATATAGCAGCTAACTACTCTAAACGCGTGATGTTGATTCTAAATGTAGAGGGGAAAACCGGAGGATCTGGAGACAAATCGACGCCACCAAATATACAGCAGGCGTAAAAGTCGGGATCGAACCCATGTACTGTTGTATACCAGGCGAGGTAGTTCAACATCTCCTAGCCACCGTGGTGCCCAAAATCTCATCGTTATCATCGGCCATGGTTAATCCACTGCTGACTGAATGGCTTCCCAAGCAAGGGCCACCTCTCACGATCACCACCTAGCACCTGAACTGATTCAATGTCAGTTACTCCATCGCTCCACCAGACGCGTTCCATTCCTTTGGCTGCCACTCCATTATTATTATTATTCACCATCATCCATCCCTTAATGTAGCCACGACGTACTCCTAACCAAGCCATACTTTACAATCCTTGTGTTTGAATGATGTCGTTAACCTACGCGCGCAACATTCAAGAATCCGCACGTGTCCTCCTCCACTTGAACTCTAGATGCTCAGTGTATCAGGAGTGTTTAAATCTAATTAAATGCATCTGAGATTGGTGGAACACATGTAGAGGCTATGAATTCATTATACTGTACGGCACTGCATTTCTGGTAGATTATAATTACTGTATCAATTATTAGTTTATCATTAAAGCTTCTCTCATTATTTTGGAGGATATCTATACACCCCGTGAAGTATATTTTTCATGGTTAGTTTTCACTCCACCAAGTGGCGTCGTGACTGCATTATTCAGCTCAGGTGGTGCGACAATCGGTCAGGTGGTGGCCCAAATATTTGATTTGTCTCGCACGGTAGCACCAGGACTATAGAAATAAATGTAAACCGCGTTTTAAATAAGTTTGTGTTCTGTTACACTGTTTAACACGTAGGCTTTCGCGACCGATATCATCCATAATACATGTTTGTTTTGGGTTGGATCGCGTAAATATATAAATGTGTCGTTAAACCCGCCACCACCCTGCACAGCCAATTAGTAAGGTTTGTCACGTAAACAGAACGTGCCAATTCGTTACTAGTACAGCACACAAGTTGCGTTGGAGAGCAAATCCACAAAACTCACAATCTTTTACCACTGTTGTTGAAAACTTATCTCTCGGTGGTTGTCAAGAGGGCCCCAACTCGTAGCTTTGGCCACCAGGTGGGGCCAAAGGCACCTTGCCTGCCTGCCTGCCCCACGCTCGTTCCGCGGATGACTCCACCACACCACGGCAATTCGACGACCACGATTCGGGGTCGCGATGTCATTGTGAGCAACAACAGACTATGAGCTGCGTGTTGCCATTGTGGATATGTGGTGAATGTGGCAACTCGAGTGGATGCATGGTGCACATTAAAACAGCAACTACCTGCAACGGTGACAGACGTTCCAACGTCTTCATTTGTATTGGCCACGTAATACTCACGACTAACGGCGCGAGTGCTGACCGTTGGATATTACAAAACAAACAGTTTTTGTTGTTGTTGTTGTAAATAACGGTAAGTTACTCAACTACATTTTGATTCGAATAAGCCGAGTTAACATTTCCACACGTACGAGAAATCCAGTGATCTACGTCTTAACTGCATGGATGTAAGGGTCCATGTCTGAGATATTCGCATGAAGTTTTAGGCAATTAAGAACGGGTGATGTTGCCAACAGTTGTTTATATTTAAGAATTACTGCCCGCTCATTTTGCCCACCAAGAACGAGACGTGAGTTTTGGTTATTTCCTGTTGGTAATTTGCTGATCTTGCATACGTAACTAAATATACACTGATGATGCCTTTCCACGGCTATGAATCAGACGAACAAGCCATGCTGGTCCATCCTTGCAACAGCCCAGTATTGCCACAATAATGCTTTAAAGATCCACCACGTGGCTCTGTCACTTCAGCCTCCTTTCACCCTTTTCCACACCATCCCTGCCTTGCTTCCACAGCTACCGGGAAGCATTCGTGGTAATTTAAAACAAGATTTACAGTACACGTATGCTTGAAATGACGTTATGCTATTCGAAAAAATAATATACTATTACTTTTGTAACTGGAATGAATGAGCACACCTTTTTTCCTTCCGTGTTGAATCTATACCAGCATCAGGTTCTGAGGGTGGCCCGGGTACGTGGCCCAGCATAACCGGTGAAACAACCCTGTTGGTGCTGGCTTGTTTGAGTAAAGCTGTTGTGAGATTCCGGGCTGACCCAACTTAACCGGTTCGTACACCAGACCGGCTCACTTTTAAATAATCGTGCGAAAGTGGTATGAGGTTCCTTATGCGCGCAATCCACGGCACTCAGGCATGGATGGGCATCTTAAAGTTAAGTCTCGGTCTTGAAATTTTGGAGCGCTAAAAGCCCGCAGGATTGATGATGGATGCACACTCGATGGATGCATGCATCCATTATCATCATCATCAGTCATGATCAATCTACTGCTGGATGAAGGCCTTTCCAAGTTGTCTCCATCTCTCACGGTTCTGAGGTGCATCTGCACACGAGGAAAGTTCATCGCTCCGTCTCGCCGATGGAGGGCCTCTCTCTATTCACATTGTAATTAATTTTTCTGTCACTCCATCGACCATCATCACCTGTAGTGACTTGTCCTGCCCAAGGCCATTTATTGTCGGACGTGTTGAGTTTTTATTACGTATCATAATCGTTTGATTTATATCTTCAACAGCCAGCTTTGTAGCTTTCTGCAAATCATTGGTGATCTTGAGACCTTTGTAACATTGTGATCTTGAGATAGTGTGGGAGGTAGCCTCTACACTGGCCTGAATTTTGGTCATGGTTGTGGGAGAATAGAGCGATAAGTAGTAGAGATACCTTTCATTCGGAAGACTACAATGAAAAGCAACTAATAGCAGAAGATGCAGGCTTGTGTTAGAATTCAAATGAACCATTATGAATCGCAACAACGAACCTGAACGCACTGATGCAGTTGAAAAAGTATGTATGAACAAAATAATGTTATTACAACGTCCTAAGTACAGCACTCTGGCATTAAGCTATTCTTACTGCATACGTATTTAACAAAGTAGTACGTTGCACCCTTGAAATGCAGTATATCTACAATTGTTTTACAACAAAACACGATTTAAAGATTACACTTACAACACGAGACAAAACACGTGTTTTCATCTTCGACACAATACAAAAAAAACAGGTATCGAAATGGTGTGTGTGTGTGATGCGTGTAAAGTGTTCCATAAATACTCTCACGCACACGAGATAACAGCTGCTACCGCCAATCCCGAGCCTTCCAAAAGAGGGCACATGCAAGTTGTGTGCTTGCTATATATATACACACAACTGGACGGGACAGCATTACGCTGCACTACACAGGGCGATAGTAGTAGTAGATGCGTGTGCGTGGCACAGATATATACATCACGATTTTCGCACGTTATTTGCAGTGACAACGCACACACGATAATCTCTTACCACCACTGTATTGGTTGTTCATTTACGAATGTAGTGTTTTATAGATACTTGACATATATATGTACACACACACACACACATCGAGCTGCCAAAGCAAAGGGAGTGTGTATTTATCGAAAGCCCGAGTCAACTTTGAATGGCAACCAGTGCTATCACTGGCGTCAGCTGCAGCGGCAGCAGCAGCGATGTTGACGACGAAGACGACTGCGAAGACTTTGCCTATGAGAAGTTCCACGTGGTGCACGGAGGGAATATGCACATGGATTCAACGCGGACGCACGCGACACGCGTCCGCAGCTTCGGGGACGCGGTTTGCATGAGCGCTCAGCCCCTTCCCCCAGGTGCGTCGATGAGTGGAGCAGGGGCAGTCCACAGAGTTTCTAGCAGGATCTGAATGTCTATACTGGAGGAATCCTATGAGCACTTTTTTTTTCTTCCGCAGACGTTCCAGGAGTTTCTCACAGACGTCCAGTATGATTTTACCACGTGACACAATTTGTATTACTAGGTACTAAATGTTGTGGTTTTTTTAATTGCTTATGCCTAAAAAAAGTATTGATAATGGCTATTGTTCCCCACAAACTTTGCTTTTGTGACCAGGACTTTATGTGAACGAAATACACGAATGCACACCGCGTTTTCTCATTGAAGATAGGTACATTTTAAAATACCATACTCTTTGGTTCTTTCGGGAAAGTCACATAGGTATAAAATAAAGTAAATCACGACGTTTCGGGCGCAACAGCAAGCGTCCATCATCAGGTGGGAAAGCTTGGTCTGCTGCTGAGGCAGGCCGCTTTAAAAGGTTTTAAATGAGTGTAGCCTAAGGGTCATAAAGTAGTGGCCGGGGCTAGTGATGTTAATGTGAGAAATTAGCATTAAACTGTAAGATAGAAGAGATGTATGCTAATCTCTCACATGAACATAGCCACTTCTGTGCCCTCGTCGTGGAGGCCGCTCTCCTATCTTACAGTTACATGCTAATTTCTCACATTAACATCACTAGCCCCGGCCACTTCTTTATGACCCTTGGGCTACACTCATTTTAAACCTTTTAAAACAGTCTGCCTCAGCAGCAGACCATGCTTTCCCACCTGATGACGGACGCTTGTGTTGCGCCCGAAACGTCGTGATTGATTTTATTTTATACCTACGTGACTTTACCGAAAGAACGGATGGAAGCTTAAAATCCAGATCAAATCACGATAAAAAATATCACTGTCCTGGTCACAAAAGCAAAGTTTGTGGGGAACAATAGCCATTTTCTGTACTTTTGAGGCATACGCAATTAGGAAATAACACTCCCCAGCAACAATTATTTTTTGTTACACAGTGTTATCACCAGGGCTTCATTTGGCACGGGATATTTTCCAGCCCCCACAAACTCATGAACCTTGCCGTCCCCCATTACCCCTCGAGTTTTCCTTGACAGTGTCGGAAGGGGGGGGGGGGTCATGGAGAGGGTTGCATTCAAGAGCTGTAAAATTATTATTGTTGAAGTGTAATATTATTGTTTCAGTTTACAGATGTATTCCAGTGGAACTCCTGTTATCCACGGTGATGCACTTAATAATCTTCATATACATAAAAGACAAAGTTGTGAATATGAGTGTCTACAATTTTGTATGGGGGGGGGGGGGGGGGGGCAGCTCAATAATGCATTTATTTTTTGCACGGCAAGTGAGCTGTGACGTCAAATCTGTCACGTGACCCGCGCACGTGGAAGCGTAACGCATTGTAGTGTAGTGGTTAGCGCGCTGTGTATGTGTTTGTGTGTGGAAGTGTAACGCATTGTAGTGTAGTGGTTAGCGCGCTGTGTCTGTGTGTGTGTGTAACACATTGTAGTGTAGTGGTTAGCACGCTGTGTGTGTCTGTGTGTAACGCATTGTAGTGTAGTGGTTAGCGCGCTGTGTGTGTGTGTGGAAGCGTAACGCATTGTAGTGTAGTGGTTAGCGCGCTGTGTATGTGTTTGTGTGTGGAAGTGTAACGCATTGTAGTGTAGTGGTTAGCGCGCTATCTGTGTGTGTGTGGAGTTCGATTCCCGCTCACGGCCACCACCGTTGACGATAATTTTTACCGGTCCTGGGCCTGCCTACCCTAGGTCGACTCAGCCTCAAACGAGTAACTGTTGTGGTGTGTGAACATCGCCACTGGGGAGACAAAGGCGGCCGGGCGTGGTGAATCCAAGTCCCGGGCGAAGCTGGGTCGTGAAGCTAGTACTGTATTTTATATTTTCCGAACGTCAACAGAACCCCTCAGCGTGAAAGAGTCGGCTCAAGCACAGTCCGTGCACCTATTTCTAGAGCTCCCTCTAGCGGAGATCCCTTGCGAGCAGTGATCCACGCGGTGTCATCGTGACACATGGACATTTCGGCTTCCTGCGTGCCTTTCTGCCATGATTCTACGAGGACAAACGCGTGTGGTGGGGTGTGGGGGGAAGGGTGAATGATGAGATCCACGCATTACAGAATCCATGCATAGTTTTTATTCCTTGTTGACGGAATGTCCCATTGTGTGCATGGGGCCGTCCATAAATGATGTCACGCACCTGGGGGGACAGACATTTGTGACGATGTGTGACGAGGAGGCGGAGGGGGGGAGGTTTGAGAAATGTGACGTCACATCAAAATTGGCAACTTTAAATAAATATAGACAACACGTTATACTTAATTAAATATACTTTTAAATAAATGTTTTCTCCTACAACATCAGAGTGCAGCGCCACATTAAATGCGCGCTACAATGACAATAGTTTAAAGCGATTTGAAGCATGTTTTATATTCTTTTGGGGGAGGGGGGGGGAGGGCAGAGCTTTGTGACGTCATATTTGAGGGGGAGGGGGGGTCTGACTTTTTGTGACGCCGTGTGACGATCGGTGCAAAATCGCCTGACGTCATTTATGGACGAACCCCCATGTTGCGTGCTGCTGTTGACGCGTGGTGTATGTGGGACTGTGGGACGTTGTGTGTGTGTGTGTGTTGGCGTCTTCTGTGTGTTCGCCGTGTGCCGTAACGCAGGCCGGGTGTTCCTCGTGGAGTTGTCTCAGAAGGAGACGGGGTGGTGTGGACACCTCCGCGTAGGACTCACGCGCCTTTGTCCCGGAGGAAGCGATGGCCTGGGATGCCCTGTGGGTACAGGTGAGCAGCGTTCATTTCCTGGGGAGTGTTTGTGTTTCAGTCTCGTCAGCGACAACCTGAAATATGTGGAAAGTCACTTGGTCTCTGGATTTCATTGCGTCGTTCTCTTAGCCTTCGTCGACTAACGCAGTGAAGCATGAAGGCCACTCTTGGTGATGAAATGTTGGTGTGAGGTACTACGTCGAAATGAGGGTGATTCTGGGGAATTCAGGATAGGTGGCGACCCTACTTGCCACTCATGTTAGCCGTGGCCAGAAATGTAACATAGATCACCGCATTCATGGTGCAGTACGGGATAAGTTGCACCATCAACTTCAGTATGTCAACGTGATATTTAACATTACAGCAAGACCACGTGAAATCTGAGCTCTTGTTTAACGCCTTACGAATCTGGGTGTAATCTCCCGTGAAATGTATGCTTTTGTCAAAATCTTACTTGCGTTTCAACGTACCAGTTTGTTTGAAAAACAAAATCAATTGGTACATTTGTTCACGTGGCAACTTGATTTGTTTGGCCCTGTCGGGTGGTGGGAGGTTACAGCTTAAATTGACCTCATACACGATCTAACCCAAAAGAAACCGATCATGAATGAACGTTACATTCGTTAATCATATTTTAATGCTCGTTTAGCAGCGTCTCCCTCCACCACAGTGACTACTCTCTCCGTGTGTGTGTCTCCCTTTCGGCTCAGCAGAGCAGAGTGGCACCCGGCAGTGCACCCACAGCAGGCACGGCATGCACGGCCCCGCACTGCCGATCCCCGTCCCCCCGCACGCCTCTCCCGAGATGGAGGCCCTGGGGGGCACGTGGGTGGTGCCCATCAGCACGGGGCTGGGAGCGCAGAGAGAGGCAGACGCACTGCTGGGGTAACCAACTCGTGCACAGCAACATCATCCACCCTGGCGTTGCCACCTATCGTGTTTTTTTTTGCCGAATGACGTGGTAGCTGTCCTGGTGTGATTTGTAAGTGTGCTTGGGATGTTAAAGTCCTGCTTTTTGTTAGTCGCATGCATAATCATGCACTGGTCAAGACAATGCATTTGGATGTAGTTCTTCCCACTTGTAATATACACTTAGAACTGTTGTGAGATACGGTATTTTTTGTGTGCCTCGGAGGTGATAACCCTCATCCACCTGTAACGAATCGCCCCCTTGTGACCGATTAATTGTTTTTGATTCCATTCAATAACTGTTTTTCTTTGTAACCACTGACTGGAGAGCACTTGCATTCGTGTCTCTAGTGGCTGTGGGGGGGTGACATATATGTTACATCATGTACAGCCCCTTTTCTATATCCACTGCTGGATGAATGCCTCCCCACGCTGTGCGGGTCGTGAGTAATGCACACGAATTTAATGTTCATTGATGCTCATGCATCGATTGTGAGCGCAAGAATGGATTTTAATGGGTGGATAGATGCAGTGGCCCAAAGCCCTGACTGACCCCTTTGATCGTGTTGTGTCTCTTGAGCAGGTTTACAAAGCAGAAGTTTATTTCCTGTAAAAAAAAAAAACTCCATAGACACCTTTGCTGTAGCAGACAGAAAAATGCGGCGTCCACACAGGGCCACCGATGCCCGAACCCACATTGGAGTTTCCATGAGCTTCTCTGCAGCGTGCCTGGCAAGACACACACGTACATGACGTTGTATTAATAGTTTGCTACATTAAGAAAGAATGTTGCACGTTCATTACCGTACAGCAGGCTTAGGAAGTCTGCACAGTTACTCAGAACCTTACTTAGAATATTTCGCCACCAACGTGAGTTTGCAGTTCTGCATTACTGTATGAGATAGTTTATGTGCAGCACTGTCATAGCTTTATATGACATTTTGTCATTTTGGAAAATCATGGGTAAAATATGAATTAAAAAATCATCTGACAAAAGTATGTTCTTCCATGTAAAATTGTACTCTTTTTTCAGGCCATTGGCACGGCATGCTCCATGCCATGTTGTGGTCATGCCTTGCGTGGTGCGCACGTGACAACATTTACTGTTGATGTCTGGTCAGAGGCATGGAACTCAGAGCAAGTTCCTCAGCTTCACCAACCCGCTTTCAACTAGCAGTGGCTTGGCAACACGACTGCACTAGTGCTGAGTTAACGGAGTGTTTATTTATAAAGCTGTGCGTAATTTCAGCGAGAGTGACGGAGAAGGAGACATTGTGAAGGTTGGCAATCATGTGATCGTAAGGGACTCCTTGGTTGGTCGGAGCAGAGTGGGCCGCTACAGCCACTTATTGGATCCACTTTTCAAGGTAACGTTTTACACAGGAGCGCGAGTCTATTTTTAAACACACCACTCGCTCAATTATTCCACACTACTCCTACGTACAGAGTGATGCTGCGGAGTAAACTATGTTGGGATGTGGCCACTGAGATCCCTGAGCTCAGATACAGGCAGCCACCGGTGATTAAACTGTGTTCTCGAATGTAGGCACATAGGTCTGTGTTTAGACACATAACACATTCAATATTGTATTCAACACGACTATACACAGAGCACGTAATGCTTAGAGTACAGCATCGGGAGGTGAGTGGGTGACTTAGGGGTCAAGAGTCATAAGCTGCACTGCTAAGATTCTGAGCTGGAATCCAAGCAACCATCTGTGATTAAAATGGATTCTCATGTGCAGCAAGTTGATAGTCTCAGTGTGGTCACCAATGACTGCACAAACCCCATCGTGATAACGTCACTTAATTTGGCCTATTCCAGCTCTGACACTTAAAAAAAGATGTGGTGTGATTGACTTAAATGATACATATTTGCAGTATGTTAACAGACATTGCCCTTACTGGTAACAAATTGATGTTACCCGATGCCATGTGACACTAGTTTTGCTGGGAAAATATGCAAACACAGCATCGTGGAAGGGAAGTAATATTTTTAATCAACTCAAAGAACATTTTTTTCAGATAATCTAAAATAAAGTTTTCAGATATTACGGATTAATCCACAATCCGATGAAGTAATCCAAAACCTGAAAATCGAATAACATGCTATCACATCTATAGTAATGTATTAGTGCTAAAAAGCAGTGATTCTCACACTTGTGAAATGTGTGATGATGGCTGTTGCCAGTGGACAACGTGGCACGCACGACAAATATATATATCGTGCCAAATGCGTAGGCTTCGAGTCATATGTGCGATACTGGATATGTCTGTGTGATAGGTCTGCGTATATAGGTTCAAAATAGTGCTAATAAAAACATTTAACAGACTCGAATGTTCCTAAATTACACTCCGGTTGTGACATTGTTTTAAAACTAAACAGAGCATTTTTTTAACTACTGCACACAATTGCATCTTCATGCAAAACCAACATTTGGTGGCTTACAGTAGTGCATACACAATAAGGTGATTGCTACAGCACAATTGCTGACACCAAATATTTTAATTATACTTTCTACACCAGCAACAGGGTAGCTGTTCAATTACCGATGTGCAACAAGGCCAGTGTAGGAGTGTGCTTACACGACACCAACACGTTCTGCTGCACAAGCGAAGTGAAAACAAATATGTATAACATTATGGTTACGTGACGTTCTTCTGCACGTGCAATTTTTTTTGCTGGGCTCTCTCTGTGCCTGCCTTTAGAGGAAGGCGTCATGCACCTGTTCGTGAATGCCCAGGATCGTCTTCTTTTTAGGTGCTTCTTTACCATGATCATTGGGCATTTTGTACATTCCATGCCTAGCGAAACTTGTACCTGCTGGAACTGGGCAGTTCCAAAGGGAAAACTGGCAGCTTGTCCTTTCTGCTTCATACTTATTTGTTTTCGTGCAAACTTTTAAGTGGTCACTGAGCGTTTTGCACTTGGACACGATCAGCGGGCTGAGCACACCATGTTGGCTTTCAGCTTTGCATCATGATGTCATGGCACAAATATGCTTTGGCAAACCAGACCGGTTACGGGGACACAAGCGTGGCATTATTAATGCATCGACAAACATGTGGAAGAGAATGACACGCACAGACAAGGATACTTTGTTTAACCGTGCAACTGTTGTGGTATGCATCACCAGTGATGAGTCACAGTTGTAAAATGATTAAGGCCAGACTAAGGGGTGATTGTGGGCAGCACCATACCCAGCCTTCTCTGTCTCCCCAGTACTGATATACATGACCTCAACACACAAGGCTGTTTTTCTAGGCCGAGTAAATTTTGGGGATGCCAAGTCCAGGGTCAGTTAGTAAATGCAGTGCATTTGCAATGGAATTAAAACACGAGGTGCACTGTAATTATCTGATAACAACTACCATTGTAGCAGACAGTTGCGTGGCCCTGATCCAAGCAAATAAATGAATGAAAGCATGAATGAGCATTTCCGGAATTAAATGTCAGACTATTGGCAGGGGGTGGCCGGTGTTACGTGTGATGTTTAAAAAAAATGACGAACTTAAGGTATTTTACTGTCATGTTTCTGTATATTGTATATTTTATATAAAAAAAGTAATTTCCCTTCCTGTTTCTCTCATTCCGCTTTCGCTTCTCCACCACTGTTGCTGTCACGAAGACTCACATCTTGTCAACGACAGCACGTGGGACTCGTATTGGCGTGATCTGGCGAATATTGGAAGGAAAATACGGTGACACAGAGCGTAAGGGACATTTCTTATTGATGCACACATAAGTTTTGTGCACCCACACACACCAAACACAAGTGTACGCATGGCACCTTAATCATGACTATCAATAAATGTCCACCTTATAAAGCTGGACTCAAGTAAGACAAAACTTGGGGTAAGGTTACCTGAACATATCTCAATAAAAACTCCTTTCCAAAACACTGTTGCTGTTCTAATTATTCTGTGGGCAGCAGGATGTGGCATTTGACAGTCAATCCCCATGCATAAGTCTACCATGGACACGAAGTCTACACAAATCACGTGTCAACACTACGAAGTGTAAGATGCCATGTGTGACAATTGTCACGAATACAATTGACATACGTGCACGAGCAATGCCCAAGCTATATACTTATCTATTGTGTGTCAAGAGGCCATTGTAGCAAAATTCCGTTGATGCCACCATACTCCAACATCGTTTCCTTCTGCTAGATGATGTGCTCGTAAAGTCGACACCTGCCCTTAAAAGTCTGCTCTTACAATAACCCCCACCATCCGGCTTTAGCTTTTCCCGTGGTTGTCAACCCCTGGGTAGCACTCCAATGCCTCGTCTTGAGAAGTTGCTCTCCTCCATCCTGCACACATCCCACCCATCACAACTTGATGTTTTTTTACGTTTATATCTACAATTCTTGCCACCTATCACGAACTGCGACGTTGTTTACTCTATGCTGTCCATGAATCGACAAAATACCTATATATGCACACATTATCAGAGTGCTACAAACAATTGGAAATTTCACACACATCCTTATTTAATTGACTTGGACAGAGGTTAAAGTCCAGAGTCGCATATCTCATTCACTGGGTGCTGAGGTACCGTATAGAGGGATAAATTATCCTCATGGCGGTACCCCAGGGTACCAAATAATACAAAATGGGCCGAGGCAATTAAATATTTTATTTCTGGGACACAATTTTTTTCCAGGGGTGTACTTCACTCCGCGACTGGGGTGACCAATCAATCCGAAATCGGTGCCACTCCGCGATGTCGAAACGCAGCGAGGACGATTTCGCTGAAACCCTGAACGCTCGCACGCACCGTGGTGGTGCATCGTGAGTACAGCTCGTCGAGATGAGTCGATTGCCGCATCGTCGACCATCAACACAGACTAAAAATGACTGCATCACGGACATTATGCGAGAGCGGGGGTACTATGGTACCCCGGGGTACTGCCATGAGGTTAAAATGTTAAAAGGGTCAGATTTGTGAACATCTGTAGAATATTACAGTTGCACCGTGCACAAACTCTGCACTGGCTGCCGGTGGTTGATTGGCCAGAGCGGATATTTGACGGTTGGATACGTGACCTTCTACTGCACGTGTATTTTCCACTGGGCTCTCTCTCTCTGTGTGTGCTTGTCATTAGAGGAAGGCGTCATGCACCTGCTCGTGAATGGCCGGGATCTCGGCGTCTTTGCGCGAGGGATCCCCACACACACCCCCATCTTCGCGGTGGTGGACGTGTTCGGATGCACCCGCGCCGTCACAGTCCTGCACGTGGAGTACGCCGGTGTGTGCTCCCTACCAACATTAATTCATGCTACCGTGGAGGTTTTTACATGTGTGCTGTACAGCTCCCAGGAATGGTTCAGATCACTCGCCGTTGGTGTTATCCATGGCCAGGATTCGAACTCAAGTCGACGGGTCCATAGAGAAGCGTGCTAAACACTGCGCCTCCACTCACCCGCATGAAAAAAAAACTCAAGTAATATGAATTTATTATTCTCCCATTTTCTTTTTGGGTTGTACCACCGTATCCAACGTCGGTAGCGAGTGATATTTGAACTGGTTTTGTGTTTCCCCCTCGTTCCCTCAGTCTTCATAAACATGCACTGACCACCGTGGTGAAGTGTGGTCAGTTAACTCCCATGACTGATGAGGTGTGGGAAGGCCTTCATTCAACAGTGGATTGACAAAGAGCAAGGTGGTTGAAGCAAGAGGCAATTCTTTTTTTAAATCCCTCTGCTTCTGTCCACCCAGCAGTATAAATGGGTACAAAGTGTGGATACTCCCACCATTCGCAAGACATTTGGCCAGCGTAGATAATTAGGCTTAAAATAGCGGAGGCCCATCTGTCAGTAGTGGCGTGAACAACCAATTTCAGGGCTGCAGATTTATCTCATGGGCCGTATAAAACTATTCCATTGTGGGATTGTGGGGCAAGTGGATTCCAGATCAGGATGTGAACCCTTAACCCTGTGGTTTATGAGTCAACCGTCCCGACCACAGAGTCAAGCAGCTGGGTATAAAATCACGTAATAAACATTCAGCTGTTAAACACACAGTGGCACAGTTAAACAGAGTGTATTCTTATATTTGCAGTAATATTCCAAATATTTTGTATACTTCTTTGAGAATCCCTTCATGTTTAGTAAATAAAGGACTTATATTTGCACTTAATAATCTGTAGTCTGTAAAAGTTTAAGAGCATGATGATTGCACGTGTACTGTCGCATGACTGGCTTTGGTGTGTGTCTCTGTCTTTGTCTGTGTGGATCCAGTTCCATCCCTGCAAACCATCTGCCGACGGATGATCCAAAAGTTGACCGTGAACAGACTCGCAATCTCCCGTCTGGGTCTGCCCGCAGCACTCCAATGTTATTGCCAGGAATGATCATTTTTAACAACCATAAGTGAGATATAATGTAATTTATAAACATGTTCGTGCTTTTAGTACAAATTAAAGAGTATTTTAAAAATATCACCAGCACGTTGAGTTTATTTTTTATATTGTACATATATGCTGTATATATTCAGCGCAGACCAGCTACTTGTGTGAAGGCCTCACTCGAGGTCCTAGGTGATTGTTGGGTAATTATTGATTAAAATATAAGAAAACCCCACTACCTCTACCGAGATAATTTGCGGAGCACAAAAAATATCAGCCATGATCAATCCACCGCTGGATGAAGGTCTCCCCAAAATGTAAATCTCAGTACCCATAAAAGTAATGTTTACATTATTGCTGGGACGATTATATTATCAGTCTTTCGTACCTATTTGATGCCACAGATATTAATACCATTCCAGTCACGTAAAGCTTAAAAATAAAGTGAAAATCCTTTTTGTCTGGGGTGATGCCGAGGATGAACGAAATGCATCTGCGAAATGTGTCGATGAATTCCACGTAGTCCTTAACTCTTACCCACTCTATCTCTCTGGCTTAGGGGCCGTACATAAATGACGTCACGCGATTTTTGCCCCCCCCCCCCCTTCGTCACACGGCGTCACAAAAAGTCAGACCCCCCCCTCAAATATGACGTCACAAAGCTCTGCTCCCCCCCCCCGCCCCCAAAATAAAACATTCTTCAAATCGCTTTAAACTATTGTCGTTGTAGTGCGTATTTAATGTGGCGCTGCACTCTGATGTTGTAGGAGAAAACATTTATTAAAAAGTATATTTAATTAAGTAGAACGTGTTGTCTATATTTTCTCGGTTCTTTCGGTAAAGTCACGTAGAATGAGAATAAAACAAAATAAGACAATACAATTCTCACTATATTTATTTATTTAAAGTTGCGCATTTTTACGTGACGTCACATTTCTCACCACCCCCCCCCCCACCATCGTCACACATCGTCACAAATGTCTGACCCCCCCCAGGTGCGTGACGTCATTTATGGACGGCTTCTTATGTGCTATGTAGAAGGGCCATTGCCCGAAACGTCGCCTATTATATACAATACTATATGTATTAATTTTCAAGGAAGTGTTATTGACGAATGTGTGGAGTTCTTGTTGTTCGTGCATCTGCGGGATTAACGCCGCACGCACTGCACGCGTGCTTCCCGCTCTTCCCGTGAGACTCCTCCCAGCCCGTGAGACTCCTCCCAGCCCGTGAGACTCCTCCCAGCCCGTGAGACTCCTCCCATGCATGAGACTCTTCCTCCCAGCCCGTGAGACTCCTCCAGTTCGTGAGACTCCTCCCAGCCCGTGAGACTCCTCCCAGCCCGTGAGACTCCTCCCAGCCCGTGAGACTCCTCCTAGTCCGTGAGACTCCTCCTAGTCCGTGAGACTCCTCCTCTCAGCCCATGAGACTCCTCCTAGTCCGTGAGACTCCTCCCAGCCTGTGAGACTCTTCCTCCAGTCCGTGAGACTCCTCCAGCCCGTGAGACTCCTCCAGTTCGTGAGACTCCACCCAGTCCGTGAGACTCCTCCTCTCAGGCCATGAGACTCTTGCTCCAGTCCGTGAGACTCCTCCCAGCCCGTGAGACTCCTCCCAGTCCGTGCGACTCCTCCCAGCCCGTGCGACTCCTCCCAGCCCGTGAGACTCCTCCTCCAGTCCGTGAGACTCCTCCTAGTCCGTGAGACTCCTCCCAGCCCGTGAGACTCCTCCTCCAGTCCGTGAGACTCCTCCTAGTCCGTGAGACTCCTTCCAGCCCGTGAGACTCCTCCTCCAGTCCGTGAGACTCCTCCTAGTCCGTGAGACTCCTCCAGCCCGTGAGACTCCTCCTAGCCCGTGAGACTCCTCCCAGCCCGTGAGACTCCTCCTCCAGCCCGTGAGACTCCTCCCAGTCCGTGCGAATCCTCCCAGCCCGTGAGACTCCTCCCAGCCCGTGAGACTCCTCCTCCAGCCCGTGAGACTCCTCCTAGTCCGTGAGACTCCTCTTAGTTCGTGAGACTCCTCCCAGTCCGTGAGACTCCTCCCAGTTCGTGAGACTCCTCCCAGTCCGTGAGACTCCTCCCAGCCCGTGAGACTCCTCCCAGCCCGTGAGACTCTTCCCCCAGCCCGTGAGACTCCTCTCAGCTCGTGAGACTCCTCCCAGTCCGCGAGACTCCTCCCAGCTCGTGAGACTCCTCCCAGTCCGTGAGACTCCTCCCAGCTCGTGAGACTCCTCCAGCGAGTGAGGTTAATTCATTAAACACGCGGGAGACTCATTCTTTCTGTCTTTCTCAAGGCTCTTTTACTCACGGGCTCTGATTACTCCTCTTCCTCCTCCTTCACAGGCGTGAGACTCTTCCCGCCAGCGCGCACTTCGCGTGGCGATCATTAACCAGGTGAGCATGGCTCCCTACTCATCCTGCATCACGCTCCATCATCATCATGATCATCGTCGTCGCCTGCGCTCGCAGTCGTCCAGCAGTGGAGCTGTGCGAGCCGTCTGCTTGCCGGTGCTGCCACCACCTCCAACCTCCCCCCCCGTGCATCATGAGTCGATTCCGTTTAGCTTAGGACAACTTAGTTGAGAATTGAACAGACGTCAAATCAACTGCGGTGACATCGTGTTGACATGCAGGGCTGTTGTTGTGCCAGCAAGCCGCTGCGAACTCTGGTTTTGTTGTTGATGATTTGCCTCTAAAGCAACACACGCTTGTTACTTTGTGTGGCACGAGGGAATAACGCGCACAGTATTTGTTAGCGATGTTTTAGGGTCGTTTGTTATAAGAGCGCTCTCTGTATCAGTTAACCTGGGTACTTGTTCAATTTTGATTTAAAGCTTTCGTGCCGGCAGGGATTCATATTCTTGGTTCTTTTGGTAAAGTCACCACGTAGAAGGGAAACAATAAAATAATAAAAATATAAAACAATAAAATTCTCAGGACGTTTCGACTGCAACACAAGCAATCATCATCAGGTTTTCACAGTCGAAACGTCGTGTGAATTTTATTGTTTTATGTTTTTATTTATTATTTTATTGTTTCCCTTCTACGTGGTGACTTTACCGAAAGAACCAAGAATGTGGGTTCTAGTTTAGCGACTGCTGTTTCGTTCAGGAGTCACGAGTTCCTTTAAGAGTGACACAGATGTCATTTAATCATTTTCATCGTCATCATCACACGGCTTCTTCACCCGGCCCCTTCATCGTCATCTCTTGAACCAGAGGGTGGAAATTACACGTTAGTATGCCGGGGGAACGTTTCTGCCCATAGTTCAACGTAAATTGCCTTACAATCGGGCGGTTACTAATTGTGTTGGATCTTAATTTCAAAAGAAAGATAGGAAAATGTTTGAATAGCTTTTTGTGGGGATCGGTTACATAAAAAAAACCCAACTTTAAACATATTTGAGGCGAAAGAACCTGCGAGAATGTTTATGCATAAGGATTGCCAAGTGGACACTGTGTTCTGTCGGCAGTGGTGATTGTGAGAGATAACGTCAGAGTACATCAGCCTGTTCATACAGTTGTATTGATTGTGTGGACATGCGTGTTTTATTGTAGTACGGAGTTAGACTGATGGCCTTAATCTAAGTTCATAATAAAGGTTTTTGGGTTAGATCGCGTTTATTTATAAATGTGTCGTAACCCTCCACCACCCGACACGGCCAATCAGCAAAAAAAAAGTGTCACGTTGACAAAAGACAAATAATTCACTACTTCAGCCCACCGGTGTGTTGAAGAGTTAATCCACATTTACAGTTTGAGTACGACGTTTTGCTGGTAAATGCATCATCATGGAGGGTTAAATACATCATCATGGAGGGTTACGACACTTTTATAAATAAACGCGATCTAGCCCAAAAACCTTTATTATGAATAATATTGGTCGCGAAAGCCTACGTGTTAAATTAATCTAAGTTGTCTTGTGGTTGTTGTTGTTTGACTTGCATCCCACTGCGATTTTTTTGCACACAGCGTTGGTGTACGGTGCTTTTTTTACAGGAATATTTTTGCTGCTTTTTTTCCCATGGATTTTCTGTTTGCACAGTCACACATAGTCACTTTAAGATGTTTTTCTTGTTCGTGTTTTTGTTTTGTTTGCTTGTTGTGGTTGCACCCGATTCAAGAGCCGAAAGGCTCACAGGGCTATACCAAAATAAATGAACAGAAACGGAAGAAACTTGATTAGTCAATCCATAATCACCCCTGTGGCGCAGCGGAGTGTCAACATCGCCACGAGGGAGACAAAGGCGGCCGGGCGTGGTGCTGGCCACCCACCTCCCCCTCGTCATGTGCCGTGTCCCGTCTTCATCGGCGCTACTCGCTAAGAACACTTGCCCCTACAGTCTTTTAAAGGCGATACGGGGGGGGGGGGGGTATTTGCGTTGTTTAGAATGTTCTTTTATGAATCCAGTAACATGTGCGTGTGTGTGCATGCAGTGTGGAATGTGATAGTGCATTCAAAGTGACTTCCTGCCACTTCAACCCGGTGTTGCATGTTAAGTTGGAGTACAACGAGAGGGTTGTCCCCCCCCGCCCCTCTACGTTTAGAAAGAAACTAAACTTCTTCCCATGCAGCCCTTTTAAGTTGCCCACTTGTTGGGTAAGCGCACGCGTGGCAGCAGTCAACCCTCCACTGTTGGCTATCATCAGGGGCCATTTGTTGCGGATGTTTCCTTGAAATTCGCCTCCGTTCTAACGTCTCTTGGACTCCCATGAGGCCATCCTTCCACTCGTGCTGCCATTGATTATTCACGGATTTCTGTTTGGTGGCATCTTCACCTGCCTCAGTGTGTCTGTTAAAGGTTACACACGAAGTTAAGCTCCGCGTGGTCCTGGGCCACTCCGCCTTTTTGCGTGCCGTGCCAGCCGTAACAACGTTTTCCCCAACAAGTCTGTACGAGGCCATAGGTGGGATGTCTAGTGCGTGTGTGGTGTCTAGGCATGTCGACCCTTGGTGGTGTGACGGCTCGGTGTGGGAGGTGCGCCAAGGCAGTGTACCAGGCGGAGGAGGTGATATGTGATGGACAGCGCTACCATCGTCTCTGCTTCCGTTGCTGTGAGTTTGTCCCCCCGCGGTAAAATCGCGGTACGACAGAACCACGCGCACGTTGCGTTTGAAAGGGGACATAACAAAGACAACGCTGAATGGACAATGTCTAGTGACGGTGGGGCTTAGTCAAATATTGACTTTGAACTTGATAATGGAGGTTGTTCAGGTGGCACAGAGGTCAGAGCTCTTTGAGTCGGCATTACTGCTTCAAATATGGATTTCTAGGTTTCAGCCGCCCGTGACTAAACTGGATTCTCAAGTTTAGAAAGTTGGCACATTTTGCACGAGACCAACGATACACTAAAGACATCATAAATGCGAGAATAGAATGCAATGTCATGCATTTTTGGATTCATATGTCTAAATGTGTCTGTACCTCAAGACCCTGTACGGAAACAGTGGGCATGTTTATTTTAAATAAAGAGGCAGTCATATGCAGAAGAAAAGGTAAGGTCATGAATCTAAACTTGGACAGGGGCATGGATGTTTGGAGGGAAGGCAGTTCTAGACAATAAGGTCAGCATGGAGAATGCGTGAGTACAATGCTAATATGAAGCAATTGGCGGGACCCCAGGGTCCCATCACTGCCCCGGGGTGGGAAAAACCGCGTAGCGACACGAGTCTTGCCTTACCGACAACAAAACTAGCGTCAATCGATTGGCCTCGTCGAGAACTACTCGGGGCACTAAGTTTCGTAAAAAGTTGAAAAATTACATGAACACGTTAAATTCACTGCAGGGCGGGCTCGCCTTGGCAAAGAAGCTGAGGATCGACGGCTGACCGGAGGGCGTTGTCGCCGCGCGCGACTGCAGCGGACGCCCCCCGGGGCTTGCGTTTGGCCGGTGGGGTGGCGCCCATCGTGTTGATCGCCACCTGCTGGCGCTTGTTGGCGCGAGTCTGGGCGGGCGGCGCGTTGCTGTCGGGATCACGAGTGGGACGGACTGAAGAATAATAATTATTATTGACCTGATTTTTGCGGGACCCAGGGTCCCGCCAAATGATTCATATCTTGGATATTCTGTACGGCATTAAAACGTGTTAGGACAGTGCGTACATTTGTGATTTGTTTTGGAAAAAAAACATACACTAAGAGAGCTTGTATTCTCAAGACAAGTAGAGATTTTAGAAGATCTTATTTTTTTGCTATTTATTATGAGTGCATTGAAATGGAAATAGCACTCATAACAAACACTACATCATGAACATTTAAAAACTCCATAATTTATGTAAATGTACTGGTTAATTTTCAAAGTGGAGTTTCTCAGTCACAAGAGGAACGAGGTAGATCGATTAAGGAAGGCCACTCATGGACTGCTAATCAATGAAAAACCTTAATACGACATGGTAAAGTGAGACAAACGATTTGAATTTGACCAAAAACGATGAATAGGAGAGATGTCAACACAATGGTTGACGATAGGCAGGCAGGGGAAGCATGATGAATGGTATCAATTGCAGCATTAGTTGAATAGAACAAGAGGGGAAAATGCCAAGGTTGGATGAGACGAGGTCATTAAGAGCACCGAGGGGGTTACTGATATCATGGCCAGTGTGGTGAGCAGATTGCCCAGGGACAGAAAGACTGTATAGGGTTAACACGAGTAGAACAGGTCAAGAAGGCCACAGGGCAATAATATAAAAAAAATAGCAGGTCTAAGTCAAATGTATTTATTCTGTATCGTTCTCTAACGTGTGCTGAGGCTGTGTACAGCTGTGGCAAGCAGATTATTCAACAAAAGAGACGTGCGTATGAAAAAACAGCGCTTCTTTCCCAAAAAGGTGGAAACGTTGGACATTGTGCTGCACAGCACTGTGGTACAACCTGAAAACACATCGGAGAACTGTGTGCAGCGCAACCACGGAAATCTATGCAGTAAATCTTGACTCTTTCGTTCTTTCGGTAAAGTCACGTAGGTAGAAAATTAATTGTGATTTAATTTATTTTATTTTATACCTGCCACGTGACTTCACCGAAAGAACCAAAGAGTATGGATCCCTGCAGTCACGAAAACTTCAAATCTAGAGTAAATCTTGACTTAAAGCTTTCATGACAGCAGGAATTCATTTTCTTGGGTCTCACGGTAAAGTCGCGTAGATTTTCTTTGAACCTATCTACGTGACTTTACCGAAAGACCCAGGAATATCTATGCAGTAATTTACCACATTTGCAATGGCAGCTGGCTGCAAGAGTGCAGAGCAGGGTGTTGTCTGCAATGTGTGCACTCTCTGGGATTACACACAGTGCAATTTTCACCAGCTATAGAGTTAATTTGGTCTAATGAGGCATTGCAATGTTTTGCCATCTCGGTGTGCTGCTGAGAACTGCATTGCAAAGGTGTGCTTACGTGTGCACACACAATCACCTTAACCTTGGGAATTCGTATATTCCCATTGAAAAAACGAAAAACATTGATCTGAAATCCTTCTTTGCGTAGGAACCTGTGTATAAAAGAATGCTGGTGTTTGGCTCATTTGTAAAAAAAAAGTAGTTGATGGGAACCCCTACCTGTGCAGTTTATGTGGATTACCACGTCCACAATTGTAGCCAGTCGTAGATTCTCACCGGTATCGAGTGAACCGGCCAAGTTGAATTGTACAAGCACTTTGTATAATGAACGTACAGTGTGCAGTAGTAGCCATGCTGAGAACTGCATTGCAAAGGTGTGCTTACGTGTGCACACACAATCACCCTAACCTTGGGAATTCGTTTATTCCCATTGAAAAAACGAAAAACATTGATCTGAAATCCTTATTTGCATAGGAACCTGTGTATAAAAGAATGTTGGTGTTTGGCTCATTTGTAAAAAAAAGTAGTTGATGGGAACTCCTACCTGTGCAGTTTATGTGGATTACCACGTCCACAATTGTAGCCAGTCGTAGATTCTCACCGATATCGAGTGAACCGGCCAAGTTGAATTGTGCAAGCACTTTGTATAATGAACGTACAGTGTGCAGTAGTAGCCATGCGCAACGATGCAGGCAAACTTCCTTGTGTGTGTACCGCCACCGATGTTTGTATACACACCTACACCTTGGCGAATGCTTTTCTCACTGGAATAGCTCAACCATTGCTAAAGCTCATCTTATCATAGGAAATCATGGATACCAACAGTGGATGAATTCTAAGCAATCACCCCTTCTCTTTTATAGACACGCACGTTAGTGGTCGTTCTGTTGATCAGTTGGACACTTGCGGATAACAGAATAAATTATCCTTATGCCGATACCCCGGGGTACCAAATAATACAAAATGGCAGAGGCAATTAAATATTTTATTTCTGGTACACTATTTTTTTCCAGGGGTGTACTTCACTCCGCGACTGGGGTGTACCAATCAATCCCTAATCAGTGCTACTCCGCGATGTCGAAACACAGCGAGGACGATTGCGCTGAAACCCTGAATGCTCGTATGCACCATAGTGTATCGTGTACAGCTCGTCGAGATGAGTCGATTGCCGCATTGCCGACCATCAACAGACTAAAAAAATCACTGCATCACGGACATTATGCGAGAGCCGGGGTACCGCCATAAGGTTAATATGGATAATAGGGCTCTGGTTACAAGGGGTTTCAAGGAGTACACGGTGTTGTTAATGCACTAGTGGATATGGACAAGAGTTGTAGCGTCGAATAATATTCCTTCAGATGTGGCTGGTGGCTCATGAGTGAGAAGGATGAGATGAAAGATACAAATATACTGATGTGTTCATGCCCAGGACACTTAATCTCAGTAATTCAACTGAATCCATCATGCGGAATGAATGAGGGCTGTGTGCTCTACTTGAGCGCTGTACTACAAGTGGGATATGTGTGACATTATCGAGGGAGGGACACTCAGGAGTGTAAGAAGTACTCTGAATTGGCTACACAAAGTGGGCATGCTGAGTGTGCACGCTGAGTGCGCACATTTTCCACAATGAGTATGGCCAAGTTGGTTCATTGCATAACAACTTTTTATAATCTATTCTTTGCATATCTCACGCTTTTTCCGGAAATGAAATACGTCAAAACAAACTCATGCAATGAACGTCGGAGTCAGACGTCTCACTCTCGTCCTGTGCGTGCGCCTTGTGTGGGTGCAGCCGTGTGCCGAAAGGGCTTGGACAGCACGACGCTGGCTACGCACGGGGATGAAATCTTCTGCCGTTCGTGCTACGGCAAGAAGCTGGGCCCCAAGGGCTACGGCTACGGACAGGGAGCGGGAGTCCTGAGCACCGATCGCGGGGAGCGCCTGGGCATCCGCCCCGAGGAGTGAGTACCGGCGCGCACCATTTCAAAAAATAAAATAAAGAGTCCACCTATGTGGTCAGTTTTGTTGTATGGTGCGGAGGCCTAGACATTGGTTCAAGCGGATTTTGATCAGCAGTAGTCCTTCCACATGCGATGCCAAAGACACCTTCTTGGCATGCGATGGTTCGACTTCGTCAGAAATGTCACCATTGCATCTGCGACCAGTCTTCTAGTGACTTACAGCTTAGTTCGAGGAAGACGACTGTCACTTTTTGGACACGTAGCCCTGTCTTGATGTACAAACTCCCCCAAATTTCGCACTTCAGTTGGAGGACTGTGACCCTCAAATGATAAATGAATATGTTGACCCAAATTGTCATATGAAAAAAATACATACCTGGGTACATCCCCTTGCATTGGTGGTTTGAAGCGCCCAGTTGGCTCGCCTCATCACACCCGGTTGCCCAGATTGAGATGGACACAGGCCTCTTTGCTCAGGAGGCATCGACTGCTGCGCGCGACTGGCTGGGGTGGAGGGTGCTTTGGACCCTTTGCCGGTCAAGCGTTGACAGGAGTCGTCGTCGGAGGTGTGATGAAAACTATTGATAAGCGCTCCTGATTCATTGTCACAAATCTATGTTATGTATAGCGATTCGAAATAGTTGCCCTATACATGGAAGCTGAAGAGAAGGCCCTTACATCTGCTGATGCCGAGTTGTTCTTGGCGTGACGAGTCCCCGCACTCCGACAGTAGACACCGCTCACCCAGCTCTTGAAGTGGTTTCTCCGCACTCCAAACAGTTGATAGAGCCCTCTTCGGGGCTCTGGGTGTGGCGTGTCACCCCCACCCCACTCCAGCAGTAGAGACTGGACCCACACCTGTCAGCACATCACACTCAGCTCCAGGTACAGCACTCGCAGCTTCTAGGGCTGCACTGCTTGAGGCTATCGCGGCCCTGGTTGTGGTCCCTCCCCACTCAAAAAATAGATCAGGCCCTCTTGCCACACTCTGTGTGGTTCCTCCACACTCCAGCCATAGATTAGGCCCTCTTGCCGCACTCAGTGTGGTTGGTCCACACTCTTGTAGTGGACCAGGCCCTCTTGCTGGTTGGCTTCCGCGCTTGGCTTCCTTCCTCCATTTTATAGTCGGTACATTAGCATAATTTGGCTTCCCTCCACCCATTCTCCCACAACCGGTCCCACCAGCTATCACTAACGCCATCGGGAAGCCAGGGATGTGATCCTCAACTTTCACCTCGTTACAGTATTTAGAACTTATTTCACACCATACATAGCCAACCGTGCTAATCAGTGTGGGGAAGGACAACAAACTGGGACAGTCCTTTCTGCCCCAGTTTTTTTTACTAATTTTACTAATAGTGAGAGAAATCCACATGTTCTTCTTAAGAGACTGAAATAACAAATGATGAACTGAGAAAAGATTAGCGCCGTGTGGAAAACCACTGGAGCGTTATCGACTTGCTGTTCACGTATCCCTGTGACACCTGCAGAGAGGGTGAACTCCCTTACCTTGCCAGTGCAGTTTTTGGTTACATTGCTTTTGAACCCTTTCAGGCATTTACAAATAACACTTTCACAACCCTATTATTTCTGTGCATACTGAATGAGAACACCGACTCTTGCTGTTAAATGTTTCCACTCCAACATTATAATGCTACTGATTGTGTGGACCCTTACAAGTGCTATCAAAGGCTTTTTACCTTCTCGTTCTTTTGCCTGTTGATGTCAAACCTGAAGTGCAGCCCTGGCGACACATCATTTCAGAACAATCCGACATGGTCTTGCTTTGATATAATGCTCTGACACAGAACCAGCGTTCCTTCTCATCAACTGCCTTGGTAATTAATGGGGGCCTTGGTAATTAATGGGGGCCTTGGTAATTCATGGGGGCCTTGGTAATTCATGGGGGCCTTGGTAATTCATGGGGGCCTAGTTCTTAGTAGTAGAAAGATAACCTATTTTTAAAGGAGTTGAACGTTTTTTTTTAAGGTTACATTGTCAATCTCATTAACATGCCTGAAGGCACATACTGCATATCATAAGTGTTAACTTATGCATGTCGACACGGCACTGACAAGAACCATCTTGAAAGTGCTGTACCACTAACTTGTGATTCTGATGAACTTATAGCGGGAAGTGAAAGCTGCCTGTCTGGCCATGCAAAGCCATGGTCAGAGAGGATTTAAAACATTCCCTGCCTCATTTCCCCCGCACAAATAGAAAAGTTGAGCCAAGACACTGTCCCATGCCGGGTACCATAGCCTAGGTGCAGGAAGAACGCAGTGTTTATTTTGTGTAACACGTGAGGTGTGCAGTAAACACAACACTTAAGGGTCTGTGGATAATTGCACTGCTTCGCTTCTTTCTCTGAAGAGAAGCTATGAGAGCAAGCTGTGCTCTCGAAACAAATTAAAATCTACATGGACGACATCACCCACTCTCGGTAAATTGTTTTGTTGTTATGCAGTGATCACTCTACATTTAGCTTTGTTTTCAAAAGTCACTATAGTATTGACGTTTTTTATTAAATGGCTTTTGGTCTTTTTCCCCTAATGTATTCCAATTGTGTTTTGGCATCATGTCATGGTACAAAGGATTAATTTGGAAATCTGACAAACACGTGCACCATCACGTATTGGGGGATGGCTGCTGAAGTGATTTTTTTTCACAGGACTTGTAAAAAATATATTTGAGCATCCTTTCTGTCCACTTTCCCATGCACTCAGCTTTGTGGTTGTCTCACATCACAGTTAAACCAATAAAACATATTTTCAGAGCTATAATTGAGCGAGATTTTATTCAATTGGTGGCCGAGTCTGCCAACTCACTGCACTATGAGAACCTGTTTTAATCACAGGTGGCTAAAACTTTCATTCAAATCGAGGCCCTTAGCAGTGCCAACTCAGCTCTCTGACCACTTGGGCCACCGGACCACATTGCACTTGGGCACAGATCCTGAAGGCCATTGTTCATCCCCGATTAGCACGGTTGGCTACGTATGGTGCGAAAGAAGTGCAACATACATATGCATACAGATCCTAAAGGCCATTGTGCATTATATGGAGTTGCATTGTAGTACAAACGCCCAGGTTTTTTTTCTGATCTGTCATTAAAATATCGGCCACGTTACTGGAGATTCAGAAGTGCGGATTCTCCTGCAGTTTAATTTGAGAAGCAGTGTGGTTTGACAGCGAAAAAAAAATACGGAATATTTAACTCTTGGTGTTTTGTCCATGTTCTGGAACACCCGATGCGTTGTATGATTACAATGATGGCTGTGCTTTGTTGGGCTAGACATGCTTAATTATGTTGTTAGGTCAACATAAACTAAGATTGTGTGGTGGCAGATTATCCGATGGTCATTATGCAAATGGCCGTGCAATTAAGCTCAGCTGCACAATGCCATTTCGGTCTAATTTCAAAAAGCATTTCTCAGTGAGCTGGAGCCACTGCTCCCTGGCATTAGTAAGCGAGTCGGGCAAATATGGGTTAGTAACAGTCAGGCAAGTACAGTAAAACCTTGGATTGCGAGCATAATTCGTTCCGGAAACGTGTTTGTAATCCAAAGCACTCGTATATCAAAGCGAATTTCCCCATAAGAAATAATGGAAACTCGGATGATTCGTTCCACAAACCAAAAATATTAATGTAAAAATTATTAATGCAAAATGCCTTTTTAAATTATTTTTAATTTAATATAAAGTAATCAAATTTATTAGTTAAACTTAATCGTGGCTGGTGTGAGGGAGATGAGAGAGAGGAGAGGAGGGTTATTGTGTAGGACGACTTTCACTGTCACTAACGGAATCGCTGCTATCTGTTGGCTCACTGTAATCTTTTTCTTATTGTGCGACTTTAACAAGGAACCTATCCAATGACACTTGCTTTAGCCTCCTTTACAGTACTCGTATTGCAAGATCTCGCTCATTTATCAAGTTAAAATTGATTAAAACAATTTGCTCGTCTTGCAAAACACTCGCAGACCAAGTTACTCACAATCCAAGGTTTTACTGTATATGGATTAGTAACTGAGTCAGGCACGTATATGGATTTGTAAGCCGCACTGATTGAAATGCGCCAAAAACATTCCAGCGCCAGTATTTTCTGACTCCTACAACAATCTGAATATTGAATTATACTGATGGAGGAATCTGATGAGCTAGAAAGCTCTTTTTCACAGAAGTCCAGTAGGGGCGGGTCAGAACGTTACAACAACTAACAATATAAAAACACAATAGGAGTGCAAGGTATAGGAAAGGTAAACAAATCACAAAAAATACATTCAAATGAAACTAAACTGTGTTATTTTAGCAGGTAAAGCCCACTTACCTATTCGTTTCTTTGTCAGAAGCAACCTGGCCACAAATGATAGCTCAGCAAAATGGCTTATCATGGCGAAATTTATAGCAGCCAAATCATCTTAATGCAAGCCAGCTGGTGACATTCACCTTATTACATACATCTTGTATTATATTCATCAAAATGTCCAGTGCAAAATGAAACTCCAACGCATATTCAAGTAACATTGATGTTATTAGCAACTTCGAAGCAACACCCTGCTAACCCTGCCTAGATATCTGCCTGGAAAGGTGTATTCCACCCAAGCTAGTTACCAAGTCGTGTAGAGTATGAACATGTGTAGCAAGGCATCCTACGGAAAGAGCACAGGCTTGTGATTAACCGTGCCGCACCAGTCTGTGGGTGACCAGACCTTGTGAATTGTGTTCAGTGGGCACGTGGGAATCCAACTGGCATTGGTGGTTCCTTCTCGAGAACTAGATCGGCCGCTATAAAGTGGAAACTTGACAGTGGAACGAATTCAGATGATTCGTCCTGGATGTTCCTCTGGCTCAAGCGTGATTTTAGGGGCAGCAGGGAGGGGACGGTGCTGGCGTGCTGAGCAATGCCTGGTAGATTCTGCTGTGCTGAACATCTGGCGGTTTGTGTTCATACAGGCCTGGTGCACCTCAACCTACATTCAACACCAATCCATCCCCACTGGCACGCTCCTTTGGTGGATGCGATAAATGTCCACGTTGCAGTCAGTCTGTTTACGCAGCGGAGAAGGTCATGGGGGCTGGCAAGGTACGTACAACAACACTTTATTACCTGTAAACTTTTGTCAATGAAGTACACGATCGTATTCGTCCTTGACACGGAATTGTACGTCTCAGCCATGGCATCGCAGCTGCTTCCGTTGCAAGCAGTGTGGGAAGAGTCTGGAGTCTACAACACTGAATGACAACGATGGTGAAATCTACTGCAAAGGTGCGATCACTGAGCACACGGCATGCACATTATCGGTTTTACAGAATTGGGGAAAGGTCACAATATGGTTGAACTTCTTTCGCACTGTACGTAGCCAAGCGTGCTGATCGTTAATTGAATTAGAATCGTAGCACTCGAATTAAGTGCATCCTCAGTGAATGAATTATAGTAGAAAAAATAAAATCACGTTTGTGGTTTCACCACCAAAATGAAAGAATGTTTACTTATATTTATTCACCAGCCAATACGCCAGGCGTTTGTTTCAGCAAGGTAATTCCCAAACTGGTTGAAACCTCTCTTATTATAAGCATGGTCTGACCTGGATGGTAGTACCAGGTGACCTGATATTCTGAGCAAGAGTCATCTACGATTGACTACTTTGAGGCTGTAAAGCAGAATGCTCAAGATGTTTACTTTAGTTCAACATGTTTTGATGTTTTACACAGGCATTGGTGAGGTCAATTAATGCCTTGCACGATTCATCAGCTGCTTTTGCTGCAGGGTCGGAGCCCTTTTGGAATTGAGAAACTGAGTTCCACTTTGTGTGACACTGCCAGTGCTCATTCTACAGAGATGCTGGCATCTGCCGTAAGAATGTGGAATTTTTCATTCTGGCTTGAGGCCATCAGTGGAGATGAGCTAATTTTAATGGGAAGGCCTTTTAACTTCCATCTTATTTATAAGTGTTGGTGAACTTGATGCGATTTGTTTTACATGCGTCTATGTAGAGGATGCAACCGTTTTCCTCTGCAACCCTATATAAGCACAGTGACAGATCGCTGGTGGCAGCAGGGATCTCTCTTTGCAGTCCCCTTTGTTGAAAAAGCCCACAAAATTAAGGGCGAAACTAAATTTTGCACTGTTCTACACAATGTGTATTTTCTACACACGTTGTTGGTCTGAGCCTACCAACCCCACAGGCTCAAAGACAATGTTTCATTCTTGGGTAACTGCCCAAAGACTAATCCCAGGATCTCAAACATACAACGCTATTCTGATGCGAATTATTTGGTGATGTTGTGTTGACCAGTGGTGCACAAGCACAAATAACAAAAATAAAACTTGACACGTTTGTCAACAACACTGCCTTGTAAATAAAAATTATATAAGAGGTGACGTTTCGGGCAATGGCTCTTCTTGAGAGCACAGAGATGCCAGAGTTAGTCACTCTAAAGAGTCACTCTAAAGAAAGAGTTACTCTGAAGAGTCACTTAAAGAAAGAGTCACTCTAAAGAGTCACTCTGAAGAGTCACTCTAAAGAAAGAGTCACTCTGAAGAGTCACTCTAAAGAAAGAGTCGCTCTAAAAAGTCACTCTGAAGCTACTCTGTTGAGTTTTATTTATATCTGATGCAAAGTGATCTCAATACAGATCTTCTGTACTACCACCGCACCGCTCGCCCCTGTTTTGGTTGGTTTCATCTCAGCAAAGTGCTGTTGGTCACTGAAACCGTTCTCCCACATGTTTGTGTTAATTTTTGGGGCTTTGGTTAAATTAATATGAGGCAGTGGAGTTACTCTGAGCAACGCGTCCCCTTGGGGCACTTGTATCCTGCACATATTTCTACTTGCCATGTGCTTGGTGGATACAACTTTAAGATAATTAAATAACATGTTCAGCATTAGCACTCTTGTTTCACTTGCAGGTATTATCCACTCTCGTTGCACTTTTTAAGCCTCAGAGTGCTGCATGGAGTATACTGCGGTTTCTCATTTGGCTGACCTCACTGTTTGGCCACGTTAACAAAAGGGGCCCTTATGCAACTTTGGGTCTTGTTAATAATGAGGCTTTGTCAAGTTCCTTGGCGTTGGCAGAGAGGCACAGAGCTAATCGCCAGCTCGTCTGCATGGCTAAAGTGCTTCGAGAGCTCGTAGAAATAAGACCACAGAAGGATATCCAGGGGTCTGCATTAGTTGGTGATATTTTTTTAAGATGTTTACTCATGTAGAAATTACATATTTGTTGGGAATTGTAACATTAAATGTGCACAACTGAGCAGAGCATAAATCTGAAGGTGCTGTGTTGTTTTTGTGCATTCTGACTGCATTCACATGCCCCTTTGTGTTCAAAGCCAGTGTATAATTCCCCCCCTCACATCAGACTTGGCTCATCCACAGCCATGTATGCAAACATCTTCAATGGAAAGCATTCAATTAATCTTTAAAGTTTAGAACATAATGTGGTTTTAGGATTGGGTCTGAAATTTTAACCAATTCAGATGCTATCGTATACAAGTAATAGTATAGAAACAGGTTATTGCAGAGACTGGCCATTGTGCTATCCTTTGATGACTGCAGTGCTGTGGGAAATGAGAACATGCATCAGTGAGGTGGCAGTGTTACTGTTGGAAAGCATTGTGGGGAGTGGTGGTGCAGCGGTTAGCGTGCTGCGCTATGAACCCAGCGACCCAAATTCTATTCCCACTCACGGCCAACACCAGTGACCATTGTCTGAACCGGGCCTGGGCCTCTCCTAAGTTCACTCAACCTCATCCGAGTACCTGTGTGATGTGAAAACATCGCCACTCGCAAGACAAAGGCTGGCAACCCACCCCCTCATGTCATGCCAGCCTTCATAGGTGCTCGCTAACAGCACTTGCCCCAACGGTCTGTTGAAGGGCTGAAGGGTGGACCTTTGTCTTTGTGGGAGTGTGGGGATGTTGTTGGTCTCATGATATACATTGCATAAGTGACGTATACCTGCTGGGGGGGGGCGGGGGATACAGTGAGGGAAAAAAGTATTTGATCCCCTGCTGATTTTGTACGTTTGCCCACTGACAAAGAAATGATCAGTCTATAATTTTAATGGTAGGTTTATTTGAACAGAAAAACGCATGTCAAAAATGTTATAAATTGATTTGCATTTTAATGAGGGAAATAAGTGTTGACCCCTCTGCAAAACATGACTTAGTACTTGGTGTCAAAACCCTTGTTGGCAATCACAGAGGTCAGACGTTTCTTGTAGTTGGCCACCAGGTTTGCACACATCTCAGGAGGGATTTTGCCCCACTCCTCTTTGCAGATCTTCTCCAAGTCATTAAGGTTTCAAGGCTGACGTTTGGCAACTCGAACCTTCAGCTCCCTCCACAGATTTTCTATGGGATTAAGGTCTGGAGACTGGCTAGGCCAATCCAGGACCTTAATGTGCTTCTTCTTGAGCCACTCCTTTGTTGCCTTGGCCGTGTGTTGTGGGTCATTGTCATGCTGGAATACCCATCCACGACCTGCTTTCAATGCCCTGGCTGAGGGAAGGAGGTTCTCACCCAAGATTTGACGGTACATGGCCCCGTCCATCGTCCCTTTGATGCGGTGAAGTTGTCTTGTCCCCTTAGCAGAAAAACACGCCCAAAGCATAATGTTTCCACCTCCATGTTTGACGGTGGGGATGGTGTTCTTGGGGTCATAGGCAGCATTCCTCCTCCTCCAAACACGGCGACTTGAGTTGATGCCAAAGAGCTCCATTTTGGTCTCATCTGACCACAACACTTTCACCCAGTTGTCCTCTGAATCATTCAGATGTTCATTGGCAAACTTCAGACGGGCATGTATATGTGCTTTCTTGAGCAGGGGGACCTTGCGGGTGCTGCAGGATTTCAGTCCTTCACGGCGTAGTGTGTTACCAATTGTTTTCTTGGTGACTATGGTCCCAGCTGCCTTGAGATCATTGACAAGATCCTCACGTGTAGTTCTGGGCTAATTCCTCACCGTTTTCATGATCATTGCAACTTCACGAGGTGAGATCTTGCATGTAGCCCCAGGCCGAGGGAGATTGACAGTTCTTTTGTGTTTCTTCCATTTGCGAATAATCGCACCAACTGTTGTCACCTTCTCACCAAGCTGCTTGGCAATGGTCTTGTAGCCCATTCCAGCCTTGTGTAGGTCTACAATCTTGTCCCTGACATCCTTGGAGAGCTCTTTCGTCTTGGTCATGGTGGGGAGTTTGGAATCTGATTGCTTCTGTGGACAGGTGTCTTTTATACAGCTAACAAGCTGAGATTAGGAGCACTCCCTTTAAGAGTGTGCTCCTAATCTCAGCTCGTTACCTGTATAAAATACACCTGGGAGCCAGAAATATTTCTGATTGAGAGGGGGTCAGATACTTATTTCCCTCATTAAAATGCAAATCAATTTATAACATTTTTGACATGCGTTTTTCTGGATTTTGTTGTTATTCTGTCTCTCACTGTTCAAATAAACCTACCATTAAAATTATAGACTGATCATTTCTTTGTCAGTGGGCAAACGTACAAAATCAGCAGGGGATCAAATACTTTTTTCCCTCACTGTATATATATATTTTGGCTGCAAGTACGGGCAGGACGTGTTTGCAGTTGTGAAGGGCATGGATAGATGAGTGTGCATGGTGGCCTATAGAGATTATGCCTGTACATGCGGAGAGCGATAACAGTACGTTTTAAATAACACATGGAGGTGACCGCATGCTCCCATTCAAAGTATATACGTGTTTAAATGCAGGGACATCCCCTCATTCTTTACAGATACGTGCCTGGACTGCATATCATGGGCCATCCTACTTAAGTTTGAAGCTTTGTCGATAAGAAAAATAGACTTTAAAGTCACCATTTATTTTGGGTTGAGCACATTAACCACAGCACCACCCAGCCGGATATGCTAAATGAAAATATGTCACACTGTACGTATATATAGTATAACAAAACACTATTCTGAACCTATAACAAAATGAAAGCGTTGCATCCCATTGTCTCATGCATTTGCAGCCTGCTACGCGAAGAACTTTGGCCCCAAGGGCGTGGGTTACGGTCTGGGTGCTGGAACCCTCATGCATTCCCAGTGAGGCTGGTCTCCAGAGTGAAGATCGGCTCTTCGACACGCACGCATTCCCCCACAGCCTGGTGCAGGCGTGAGCTCCATACTTCACCGCTCGAGGCAGCCACATCTCCGCCCCCACAAGGGTTGCCGCAAATATATCCACGATAATCGTATGGCATCTGTTTTACAAAATATTATCATATCATGGTTATCAATGTTTTTAAATATTTGATTTCCTCACAAAACCTTTTTTTTTAAATAACCAACTCAAGTTTGACATATCCGAGCTCACAGTGGCTATATTTACATGCAGTTAACAGTTTTTATTGGGTGTTTAATTCCTTGAGTGCTACCCTGGACAATAGCAGTGTCAATCGTTTTAGGATACTGTATAGTGCTTGTGTTCTTAAACGATAACTCAGAGATGGCCACTGCAGTTTACCCGTGCACATTTTATAGTAGTTTAATTTTTTTAATTCTAGTAAAACCTACGACCAAGTTTTTGGTTTATAAAACAAAGTGTAGGTTTTAAATAAAAATGCAAATGACATGTCCACACCTTTTTTTATAACTTATATGTTAGAGATATTATAAATATGGGCTGTAAAATATCTACCACCAATTACAGTATACATTAAAACGTAAATTCAGTCACCTTTGAATTGGAGTAAAGTATTAATTATAGATAGCAAACAATGAAAACATAATTTTTAAAATATAATTCCAGCATTAACAATTCTACCATGCATTTGTATCAACCTGTGTATCCAGCTAAATCGCTGTCAAATGCAAGCGCCTCATCACACCAGACACATTTAATCAAAAGGTAAATGGAGCACTTTTCCTGCTTTATCAATATGGCCCAGCACTCCACTTGATGAAGCCGGGTTGCGATTGTCTGCACCCACACAGCTTTATTCAATGTTGTTTTACCTTGTTGCACACAACAGCGGTGCTGTGATTGGCTGCCAAGGCATTTATCATGGTAGTGAGAAAAACAATCCCAACATATATATTCTTGGTTCTTTCGGTAAAGTCACGTAGAAGGGAAACAATAAAATAATGTTCTTGCTGTGGTTTTCACATCTGATGATGATTGCTTGTGTTGCAGTCGAAACGTCGTGAAAATTTTATTGTTTTATATTTTTATTATTTTATTGTTTCCCTTCTACGCGACTTTACCGAAAGAACCGAAGAATATGAATCCCTGCAGTCACGAAAGCTTTAAATAAAAAAAATCCCAACATATGTTTGTATGCATGGACTGTATATTTACTCGGACGCTTAATGTATTTAAGGTACTTGACATAAATGAAGGGATTGACGAGTGAAGCTTTATAGAAACGGTAATACCATGTTAAAGCATAGGTGGAGTTTTATATGCACGAGTTACGTTCTCGAGGTCTGTTCACAAGTCGATTTGTCCAACTTTACTCCTGTCGATTCCAAACATGTACAGCGTGTACACTAAACACGGGGAATGGCTTTAAAGGTTGTAAGATCTCTTGTAGATGCCACTGGTTCTTCATGTTCTGTAGATGTAGATACCACCACTACCATATATTGCACGGCGGTTGAAGTTACCACTCTCGGTCCGAGCAGGCAACTCAGCATACGGACAGTTTTTTTCGTATCTCTCTGAACGTTTCGTAAGTCAAATGCTCATAAGTAGAGGACTGTTGTGTCCTGCATATCTTTCGGTAATGTCTTTGAAGTAAAACAAAAAAAACCACGAGGATTCAAAAGTAATAATGCATTTTTTTTGTAAACAAATGTCACGTATTTACGAGTCGAATTTATTCAAAATCTAGTGTGCCTCTGTGGCCGTGTCACGCATGGCAAGCATCTGCAAGGGGCCTTAAGAGTACGTACAGGTTATTACATATTATCGAAGGAGAAAATCCAGAGACATCCAGTGTTGTAATGTTTATTGTGGTTATCAATATGATCATTATTGTGTATCCGTTGCTGGATGGACTCATGCCATTGACACCCCCTTTACATAAACGAATCTCATCACTCCACATCTGCAGTGGCTGTAGTCTGTCGCTCATCCCATCCATCAGCCACCCATTCCGGAGATGTGTCCTTGGCAAGCTCATTTTACTTTCCCTCAACATTCAATCTGAGGTCTCTGAATTGCATTTGTTGAGTGATCCATGCGTACGATCAATGTGTCATCATGTAAATGAAGCGTGACATTGTTACAAATGCTTCAATATCTGTCCTGGGGGCATCGGTGTCAAGTTGACTTGGCAATGCAAGCTTCGTAAATGTCCATCGCATAGAAGTGTGGCTGCTTGTGTCTGTCGATTTCGTTGTACGATTATAAAACAGTGTAAAAAGACAAATATTCCATATATAAAGCCTCAACGAAAAATTATTTTCAGTTTTAATTAACAATATACAAAAACCCAAAGGCACTAACATAACTCTCAATTCATAAGCCACCGAGCAGATTTATGAGCCCATTATAGACACATTAAATTAACCAACAAAAAAATCATTAAATTGGCAATTTTTTAAAGTAACATTTTCAACTCAACATCCTGGTACCGACTTCTTCCAGGCGGAAAGATTTAGGTCTCTTCACCGAGGACCCCCGAAGGCCACCTCGTGAACATTCACAGAGAACAGCCTGATGACGATGGCTGAGTGAGCACTTTCATTTTTCTTTGTTTCTAAAAGTTCAAACAGTGAAACAAAAAAGTTGGATTATTATGATACGATATGTTGACGACCACGTTCAACAGGTACTTGTGAATTAAATTGATAATTTTTGTGGGTTTACCCTTCAACACACCGGTGTGCTGAACTCGTAACGAATTGGCATGTTTTGTTTACGTGACAAACCTTACTAACCGGCTGTGTCGGGTGGTGGCGGGTATAACGACACATTTACATTTACGCGATCCAACCCAAAAAACCTCATGGATAATACTGGTCGCGAAAGCTTACGTGTTAAAGTTACATCTTGCAATGGATCATTTATTCAAACAAGGTGAGAGTCTGGGCGAGCGGCTCGCACTGTGCCACGAAGCCGCCCCATTGTGCGTACCGCCACGTTAAATACACAACAGCAACGACCGTGATGATTTACGAGAAGGCTCGGAGAGCAACAACTGTGCTCGTGTACTACCCCACGGTTTTGGCTCTCTCAGCCAGCTCTGCACATTGCACAACATTCTGGTGGAAACTGCAATGCAATGCCCAGCACTTTGCATGGTTGCTCGACAAACGGTTTCCCGTAATGCACAGTATTTATGTGAAATCCGATTGCATTCAGATGATTTACAAAACAAACTATTATATTGTATAAATGCACAGGCATAATTAATTTCGGAGAGAACAGGTGTGAATGCTTTAGTGGTTGGATTGCTTGTACGTTTTTTTTTTTAAATATCGCGGTCGCTGAGCACGCTCAGCGGCCAACAACAGCACGATGAACAGACGGGACCGCGGCCAGCATACGACACGAGCGACATGGCCCGAGCGAGCGGAGCGGTGTTCTCACTTGTGAAGAAGCGGTGGCACGTGGGCATGCGTCCCGTGCTCGTGGTGGCACCTCTTTCTACTGACGTACTCTTCTACCGTCATCCTCAGAACAAGGAGCTGTCAGAGGTATAAAAAGTCGGGTCAGATAGGGAGCTTTACAAAAAACGATTTTCAACACAAGTCTGAAAAAATAAGAATAGGTTTTCATTTGATACTGGCAAAAAGGTCCCCAATTTTTTCAGGCACGAACTGGCGGGGAATGTTATGCTTTCCGATACGGTAAACTCAATTTAAAACGCACACGGCTGTCGAGTTAATGCAACGAACGTTACAACGGACCGAGGCACGCCGAGGTCAAACCAATTGCACCATGTGGCTGAAGCTTCCGCTATGTATACAGTCGCTGATTTAAATCACATTTCGCGCAAATATTTGTTCATTTAATGTTCACTTAATGTTAAAGCTGAGGATAGCCGTATTCAATACAGTCGTACGTTTCAGTGACATCGCTGGCTGGATTTTGTCCACGGGCTGTAGTTTGGATATCTCAGATCTAGCCTGAAGAGCACACGCTGAATGAGCTGCAATTAAGGTTTGCGATTAAATGGTCACATTTGGCGCCGATGAGAGATTCCCCCAGCATGCCTGCATGTGTCCGTGCGCGCATTGAATCACACCAAAACAAAGATCCCCCCCCCGTTCGAGCCTACGTATGCCTGTTGGGGCGAGTGCTGTTAGCGAGCACCTCTGATTGGCCGGCACGGCACGCGCGAGGCGGCGGCGGCGGCGTGGCTCGCGGGCCACACTCGCCCACTCTGTCTTCGCGACTCGCTCAGCCGCACGCACGCACGACGCCACGGTTCAAACCTGGTAGAGCTGCGTGCCCAGCGCATTCACCAACCACACGATGTGAAAGGCTGTGTTGAAGGCGGTCCAGGTGACCCATGGGGAGCAGGTGGCGATGCGCGCCACTCGGCTCCACGTGCCGTCCGGCCCTGCGGGGCCCCAACCCCCACACTCTGCATTCCAGACTGAGAGACACCCCCCCCCCCCCCCCCGCGTTCAACACTTCTGATAAATTATGCGGCTGGACGTGGTACAATGCGTACATTTAAGCAACATTTGTGTTTGTTTTGGTCAACATGTTTTTGTTCAAATCTATGTTGCTGAGCACAGGGCCAAAGGGCAAAAAAAAATCCAAGCGGCTAGCAATAAACAGCACTATTGAAGGCGTAATAGATGTGTTCATACGTTTCTTGAATTGAGAAAGGTTAGAAGAACTTGGGGAAAGATGTAGGACATTTGTGAAGCCGTAGAGTAGTGGTTAGGGCACTGCACCACGAACCTATGGACCTGAATTAGATTCCTAGCCGTGGCTAATGTCAGTGCTAAGTGATATTTGAACAGGTCATGGTTGCTCGCCCCACAACCCCCACTTCATCAAATGACCCTTACCATCATGGCGAAACATGGCCCAACAACCCCTGTGACCCCGACGATGCAAGGAGGCCTTCATCCATCAGTGGATTGGTAGATGATTGTACCACCACACTGATCAGTGTGAATTGATGGTGGGGATCATATGTAGGAGAGTAGAAGTGCAATTCAACTGAATGTTGCTGCACTGCCCTCTGCTGCCTACCATGTAGCCCCGTAGCAACCTTCTGTGCATGGTACCAGGTCACCAATCCACACACTGTCCATTGCTCAGCGTCCGAGATCTGACGAGACTGGGCTAGTTCCTGTGCAGTTTGGTCATAGGCAGTGACAACGATGAACCAACTGTTCATTTTCCCCATTGCATCTGTTTTTCTAGTCACGACTCTGTGGTGTGTGAAGATGCACTCGATGGGACGAGGAAAAACGACCCAATCACGGTCTCTTGGTTCAAGAGGCACCGTAATACGATAAAGTCCATAATATACGATAAAGCCATGCACCCGACAAAATCACCAATCAGAGATTTGCCCTCTCCCATACACGGAAAGAAGTGGGCGTGTGTTTGCCCATATATGGTCATTGCGGATCGTTAAATCGAGATCAATTGTATCGATTGCGCTCGGCCGACCCACAATTTACACGCATCAAAATTACATGGGTTAATCATAATTTGCGGGGATAATCATAATTTGCGGGGATAATCATAATTTGCGGGGTCAATCGCCGCGTCGACTTCATCGCCAATCGATCTATGGACCGAGTAAATATTGGATTGGGCTAATATCGGTGAGATCGGCGATTCCGTCGCAGTCCCCTTTCACTGAGACCACAGAGCGCATCACACGCTCGAGCCACCCACAGGGGTCCCTTCCTACTCGCCACGCGTCACGGATGAAGGGACCGCCTCAACGCCACGCGGGGGCGCGTGCACGCGCGGGATCCTGCGCTCGTTACGTCGAGAAACACAAACACAAGCAGCAGCAGCAGCAGCAGGCACCACTGGCCATGGCCATTTCAACGCCTGTCCATCGACTCAGTGTGGCAGAGTTGGGGAATGTTATGTGGCACAAGGGTGAGACAATAACTTGCACCCGTATTCATATTTTGTATGCATCGCGTCACTCGTGTGTGTGAATTGCAATGTTTTCCCGTTACACTCGTCACCACTACAGACGCGGGCAACAGATCATGCACTGGATTTCAAATAGGAAGGAGGACTAACAACGCAGATTATTAGAATCAATATGTACTCGAAGTCAAGTAAATTGCTCATCAACCTTTCTCCTCCCTTGTATGATGTTTAACTATTGCTGATATTTGTCTTCTACATTATCCTGTTGTTTTGTTCAACTCTGCACGTGATTGTTTCATTTATCTAAACTTACTCCGTGATTTTTACGCCGCCGCCGACCAACCAGCTTGGGCTGTGGACACCTCCAGTAAACCTTCCATGAAAATAAACATTCATCAACTTGCATGCGCTTCAAATATACGCCAGCCAGCGTTGCGTTATCGAGACTCGACACAGGACCGCGGCGCAGGAGATGTCGTCGTGCGGCGTCTTTGTTCCTTGCAGTTTCATGCAGAACTATTCGGTGCAGAGGCGTTGTAACGCATCCAACAGAATCGTCTCAACTCACAAAAGACGCATCCCCAGAGGAGCCACGTTAACCACGCCAGCGAGAACAGCATCAAGCCAAGGAAGTGCCTCCAATTCTTTGCACCTAGCGCAAACAAACAAACAAGGATGTCCGTTATCCCTCGACACCAGGACACACAATTTTAATGTATACATTTATGTCAACTAAACGTTTCTATATATATATTTTAAAAAAAATCCCACTTTTTTGTTGCAACGCTCATGCAATTGCAGCAGGAGTGTAAAAAGCAAGCACATGTCCTATCTTGCAACCAGAGCATCACTGGATGCCGCACTGCTATGCGTCCATGACTTCACACCGGTGTTAATTTTGTAAGTGAAATTGTAATGGGAACATTCGTAAAAAAACGTTCGATTTTAACTTGAGTCAACGATAGCTCGAAGTGGGTGTAAATAAATGAGGCTGAACGAAGGCGCAGACCAAGATAATTTAGCAACGGTATTTGAAACAGCAGTGCTCTGGAGGGACACACTAATTGATCATTCGTTTTATAAAAAAAACATTTAACGTGAACGCCGATTGGCTGACGTGATGATATTTGGAATGGGGGGGGGGGGTGGAGATAATATTGTCTGCCGAAACGTTTGACTGCTTAAGTTGGCTAGACGAAGGGGAATGACTAAACAAAATCGACAGACTAAGACTTTACTAAAGTTCCGCAGGCTGTCGTCAACTAGGCTAAGACTCGGAACTAAATGCAACGAGGTGCCGACGAAACTCACACTTACTCCCAACTTACCGACACAGTTTCCGATCCACCAGCAGTGGCTGTCATAACCCTCGATGCATCTGCCACACATGGGGCAGTGCTTGGAGAGGGGGGGCCTGGGTGCCTGGTTTGTGAAACGCAGCAGAAGAGGGGGTGCGCCGAGTCACGTGATGCACGCCAACACAAGCAAAGCAGGGCGTGCGAATGCACATCGTGCAGCCGCATAACGTGTAAGAATTAAGGAGCCAGCGTTTAGTTTAAATAGTCAATATGTTAGATATGTCCGGTACACCAATGAACATTGTGCGGTGGTCGTGTTTATTGCCGGTCCTGAGGCAATGATCAAAATTTTACAAATCGCTATGGGAATCGGTCCATTCATTGGACCACCACTGTCGATGTCCCACAAAGTGGTACGCGTTTTATTGACCCCAGAGGCATGATGCCCTCAGGGATTTGACCTCTCAACTTGTAAATGAGTCACACTCTTCCACAGCGCCACCCCGATTGCCTCTCCCATGATTTATATAAATGCTGATCGTCACTGAAGGCGCCTTCTTCAGCAGGCTTGATGATTTAAGTAAAACAGTTTGGGTTTCTGGGAGAGCAGATTTTTTTTCGTGGTTTGTGAACCCCACGTTGAAATGGATAACAAGCATGTGGTACTCGTCCACTCTTAATTGCACGTGGAGAGGGAGAACCGGTGGGGAGATCGTGATGGGAAGATTGTGTTTGTGCAATGACAGCACAGCCGGATGCCACGCTCGCCTGGCCGCCCTCCACAGGGAGTACCCGGTAGAGCCCTGTAATTATTCCGTGACTGAGACGGGAAGTTCGCCAGTGAGTGGCCTTGATTGACCCAACTCTCGCCTTACGTTTCTTCTCATATGGACCCCAAATGTGCTTTCTAAAGCTCAGCCAAACATTCCACTTTGCTTATTCAAGGTCAAGAAGTGTCCCCCCGCTCCCATCGCTGGCCCGCCCAGCGTTCAGCCTAGTCAAGAGACAGAGTGAAGGATGGAGTAAAGGATTGAGCAAGCGAAGGACTGAGAGCAGAGAGTATCATGCTGGGACCGAACCGTTCGGGGTGAACATACCAGGCAAATTATGCAATACGTGGACGCCGTGAATGTTCCAGCCTCAGCCATTTTGATGACCGTCTGCAAACCACGCACGCAATCGTAGTTTAACGCAACACACAAGCACATCAACACCAACACAGGTGCACATCGATTGGAAAATCCACACGGCAAGTTTACAATTTTCACCATCATCATCATCAACGTCATCAGTCCCATAACCATGGAGCTCAGGGGGGAACCAGTGATGCTTTAGCAATCAATTCTCCCCACCTCCTTTGCGACCGGCACGTCTACCCTATATCCTGTTGCCGACAATTAAACTTGCCAACATTGACGCAAAAACAGTTCTGAGAATGTTACCACTCTCTCGTAACCTTTTATGTGTTGATCGTGCTAAACACGCGAGCCCGGTAAAATGAGCCGGTGTTTTCTGGGGGGGGGCGAGGACTGTCGGCATTTACTCTGTAATAACCTTAGGCGATAATTTACAGTTATACATCCACTGCTTAACGGAGCCATCCCTGCACCGTGTAATTCATGATGGCCATTTGACCATACTACTGAAATGAGGGGGGTGAGAGAGAGGGTTTCCAGGACCAATTTAGGTATCAATAAACTCTGCACTAAGCCATGGCCATGAGTCGAACTCAGGCGAGCAGGGTTCATATCGCAGTACACGAACCACTGCGCCTCTGGTCTCCACGCCACTGCAGCTTCACTCAGAGAGCCGGCCAACGCGGCGCGGGCACGCTCGCACCTCGTTCCAGACGGTGTTGGGTGCACGTCTGCAGACCTGTCTCTGCTCTTGCTGGTTCCTGGCGATGCCGGGTGGAGGGCGTGCCACCTTTGCGAGGCAGTAAAATGCCGCTCCGCTCACAATCACGGCCATCGGCTGGGACCACGCGCCACCCACGTGTGCACACGGCCGTCAAAGAAACAATTCACGCGAAGGCGCAAGGAAATACAAATACAGCGTGGCAGCTAAATAAAGCTTTAACTGGTTGTTCTTTCGTGCCGATGGGCACCATGTGTTCAGCACTCTATAAAAACCCTGGCTTCCAGGCACCTCCAGCCACCACGTTTTTTTATGTTTGGAGTTGGTGGGGTCCAATAAAATGTTTACGGCACCAACAAAATGCTTATTAAAGTGTGTAGAACGTTGAGTGTGTGTGTGTAAAATTACTCTACAACATATTGAAAATAACCCTTTAAATTTAGATTTTATTTACATTATACTTAATTCAGCGGGAAGGGCCGTAGAAGCTTTTAGGCTCTATTTCATGGGCGTCCGATGTTATGCAGCACAGATCTTAGTTACAAGGTAATTATTAAATGTGAATCCCCAATTACTATGGATCAGTTACATTTATTAGAGGCACGAAGATCTAGATGCTCTGATTACTTACCTGTGATGAGGTTACATTGATTTTCTCGCCACAAACCTGAGAGCTACATGCCAAGCGTCGGGAGTAGAGTTGACTATTCCCACATGGCTCTCTCCCCCTTGCCTCTACTCGCAGCCTTCACCACTCCCAAACGCTCGTCCATTTCTCCCACCATGGACCCCTCCCCACTTCATCAATCCCTCTCTGCCTCCATCTCTCTCCCAATGCAATATATTTTTTTCTGAAAAAGAAGCTAATAACTCGGTGTGCTTTACCTGGTAATATAAACACATATATATTAGCGATTGGCTTACCTTTCCTATACTTTGCACCCCTATCATGTTTTCATATTGTTTGTTGTTGTAACTTTCTGACCTACCCATGCTGGACATTTGTGAAAAAGCACTTCATAGCTCATCGGAATCCTCCAGTATAAACAGTTTGATTCTGCGTTGTTAATTGACTTGCACATTCTATTCCAATAAGCATCATTTTACTGTTTTTTTTATTGTTTTGCGCTAACAATCACACAATTATGGTAACATACCTGCTGACATCGCCACACGTTGTTGTGTACGCATGCTACAAAACTGCCACCCGTCCACAAATGACATCACCGCGTCAATGTAAGAGCGCCAGTAATACACGACGGCAGCCTTGAAGTGCCGTTATTGGCTTCCTCTGCGTGCCAATAACGTCACGGCGATGTTTTGCTGAGACTGGAAGTGGCCATCGAGGTGTTGTGCATGGACGCTGCATCTCGTACCACCCTCAGCTCTTCCACAGGGGTGAGAGCCATGAGTATTGATGGGACGACTTAATTCATTTCTATGCTTAGAGCCACTCGAGCTGTCAATTTGTGAGACCTTTGAATACGAATGTGATCATTTTAACAAGAGGCTTTTGTCGTCAAACACTACAACAGCCAGCCGTGTACAGTGTTGGTTGTGCCGAGATGGTAGTCCATAGTGTTCATTGGAGATCAACATTAGAGCGATGTGCTTTCTGGTCCTGGGACCTACTAAGATGGAGAAAAACATATAAACAGCCAAACTCAAATGCGGTGCATTGTTCATCTCACTGTGGGTGAAAAGACAAAGGATATGAGGCCACAGCCAAAGAATCCAAGTGAAGTGCGTCCAGAGCAAGGTAGACGAGAAGGCAGCGAGCCGCGCTATCTTCTGGCTTTCCTGGAAAAACAGGAACCTGACAAAATATCACTAAGATAAGAGACAAAATATTCGCACAGTCTTTACGCACAGTTGGAGTTGACACCTGTCCTGGTTTTTGCAAGATATCATCACCTTTATGAGACCTCCTTTGCCAGAAACAAGATATAAGAATAGGTTTTACCCTTTTAACTGGCACAAAAAACTGACACCTTTATTCAAGGCATCATGTTTGCAATAACCACAACACAAGCAGTCAAAATGCAAACAAAAAAGACAACTCTGATAACAATAATATCATATCATAATAATAATATCAGAGAATAATATCAGAGTTGTCTTTTTTGTTTGCATTTTGACTGCTTGTGTTGTGGTTATTGCAAACATGATGCCTTGAATACAGGTGTCAGTTTTTGTGCCAGTTAAAAGGGTAAAACCTATTCTTATATCATCACCTTGTTGAGGCAGCTGTTCTGGGAAACCTGCGACCTTGTAATTCCAGAGGAAGATAACAGTCCCGGTTGTTGTGCTTAGGCTGGTCCCGGTTTTTCGTCAGTTGCGTAGTAATGGACTTTTAAAGTAACTCCAGACGCTAGTTATTGCGCACTCTTTTCAGTCCAGTCCATCACAAATGCGCACCGATCACACAGAGTAAGCTCTGTGGAATAACACAACATTGTTTTAAGTCTGTTGCAGAACTGGCTCAGGATGAAGGATGGACACGTAGTTCTCCCCCATTCCGCTATTATGAGAAATCCATCTTCCCACAATATGTCCCGTTTTTATTTTGGCAACCTTACACACGGTAGTGTTACGCAATATTTGAATACTGGAGTCAAATGGCTCGGTTACAGTATTCGATGAGCAAAGATCTCGATGCTGTAAATACATTTATTCGTGGTAAGTTTGCATTCTCTACTCGCCAAGAAAGCTGACAGCACAGCAAACAGGAACTGCAGTGGTTTGGCTGCACACGCGGGAATCCCTCTACCCACCCCCTGCCCTCCCTCGCCTAAAATGCAGGTAAAAATATCGTGAGGCAGTCGGGTGCAGTTGTGTATTGACATAGTAATTTTAAAGTCATGTAATGAAAAAACACACAAACGAAACTGAAGTTGATGTGATTTTCAGCAAAAGCAGTGAACATAAAAGAAAACTATACAAATATATTATGCCCTGTTATGGAGCATTATGTGGAATACCCCAGATAAAAACCATCTGGAAGCCCAGCAGTATTCACTTAACAAGCCTGACTGCTGATGAGACCTTGAAAATCAAAACTGGTCGAGTATACTGTAAAACCTTGGATTGCGAGCATAATTCGTTCCGGAAACGTGTTTGTAATCCAAAGCACTCGTATATCAAAGCACTCGTATATCAGTTGTGATCACGTGACGCTCAGCAGACAAAGCGTATACGTACTACTCGTATTGCAAGACCTCGCTCGTTTATAAAAAATAATATTTATTTTAATTTTTTGCTCGTCTTGCAAAACACTCGCAGACCAAGTTACTCTCAATCCAAGGTTTTACTGTATGTCTTTATGTTGAACTTCTTTCGCACCGTATGTATCCAACCGTGCTAATCGGAGGTGCAAAATTCTTGTATTGATAACTTAAATCGGGAAAGTAAAGAGGTCGACGGACTAAATTCTATGCTGTACAACTGAATACAGCTGGCTGAGCAGGCGAGATCATGTTGTGATCTAAGTCACCGAGGCAGCAGTAAGTTAACACTGGAGCCATACTCTTTGGTTCTATTGGGTAAAGTCACGTAGGTGAAAATAAAATAACAAAAAATCACGACGTTTCGGCCACAACACAAGCGGCCTTCATCAGGTGAAGGGACGAGACTGTCTGGAGGACAGTGCTAGAGTGGGAGCACTGTCCTCCTAGCAGTCACGAAAGCTTTAAATCTAGAACTGTAGCCATAGTAACTATTCTCCGTCCACTAAATTGTCACAATTCATTGAATTGTTTCTCATTTGTTCTGTGTCATTTGTACGTTCTCTTACCACCCTGAATAAACCAGTCGGACAGCACCTGCAACTGATTTTACAATGAGTGTAGCCTTGGGACTTTGAACTGAGCATTGGCAGCTGCGTGGTTGGTGAAACAGTTTATGTGTATTAATGAACTGCAGTGGCCGGGCTTGGTGGATCTGTCAGGTAGCTGAAGCATAGCAACTGGGCTTTGCAGAGTACATGGTGTTAAAGGAAAGGCTGCAGACTGGACCAAAGAGTTGGCTGCACCAGGAGGAGCAGATATCTCTAAGCCACGTGTTCCCCTTTCTGTTCCTCAGCGAGTTTCCGACCGGTCACCTCGATCTGTGCTTATTTCGAAAATTGTAGATTGTTTGGTTTATCTCAAGCCACCTTCAATAATTGCGATAATGTACCATACACATACTATGAAATATCCATTGAAAGGTGTGGATGAATGCCGAGTATTTAACGGGTGAATAGATAGAAGTGAAAGAAGTCGCCTCGATTCCTCATTGCACTCCAGTGACTTGCAATATGATGATGAGTGTAGAAGGCCGTGGAGAATAAGGTGGCAGTAAGCCTGAGGGGTGCATGTTTTGCCATTGTGGTACCTTGTGACTAAGGCACTGGAACCCCACACGGCGGACAGCAGGGTGCCTTTGAGCAGCCATGACTCAGACTTCAACGTCAGCACGCCGCCCACCAGCCCGAACGACAGCCCGGCAAGGAGCCACACCAGCACCATGCCTAGACTCTGCATGCATCCAGGAGGTAATAGCACTTCATGTTTAGACCGGGGGTGTCATGATGTGCCATCGATTAGTAACGATTCTTAAGCTCACGATGCACGAGACGAACCGCTTGTGTAAGAATCAGTGTTTTCATTCTATATATGATCATCTTGTTTATGCTATGGTGGTCACCCAGACTGGGTAACAATATGCATTGATTGAAGAAGAAGAAGAGGAAGAAGAGGAAGAAGAAGAAGACGAAGAAGACGAAGAAGAAGTAAAATTACACAAGGTTGACCCGAAACAAATTCAAGATTGGAACAGCCACTATTCTTTAAATTTGTTTTATATTTTCCCCAGGATTATCCCATTTGAGCTATGAATTTCTTGCTGGTACCCCTTGCCAGCAGAAGGGCCTCTAGTGGAAAACTGGCCAATTCTTCCAGGCTTGCATGATGTCTCGTAAGAGGTGGGAGTACCCACACAGCACTCCTCCACCAAACGTGGCCTACAGATCACTGAACTGTTAAACATTGGTTACACTTCATTAATGTGCAAGCCCTTGAATGTGCAAGTATATACGGTATACATTTAAGATTAAACAATGGCAGGAAAACAAAACTTGTGCACCTAAATAATCATTTATTGTGAAGTTTTTTTTATCTTTTCTAATCCTTCCATTATTAAACAATGCTTCCTGAATTAAGCCATGTGCAAATCTGTCTATACGCCAAATTCTAATAATGCTTTGACTGCCTCCCGTGAGTACCTGCTATGGTTGCCACCTGTTCTGGTTTCCCAAGGACAGGTGGCAACCATAATACATTTACATGTAGCGTGTAGTTCATCCCTCTTCTGGTATTGTGAGATATTCTTCTGCCCGTGATATGCGCCGTTTGTTTTGTACCCGAGAGGTGGCGACCCTCGTACACCAGCACACGCGGGCGCTTGTGCGCGTGCAAACACAGCGCAAGCCGCGCGCACGTTCCCCAGCGTGAAACTCGCCTTGCGGGACTTGAGTGCGTGCATAAGGCGCGATCCGTGGAGGCCTCGTGTCTTGCGCGCCTCCACCAGCAGCCGGGCCACTAAAGAGGCCTTCGTCCGTACAGCCATTATCAACGGCGTTTCACCCTGAGAGGTCGGGAGGGGATGGAGGGGCGGGTATCGCACCTCGTCTCAGGACACACGCGGGCACTTGCACAGATGTAATGACAGGGTGCCATCTGTTGACCAGAGTGACAGGGTACCCTCTGTTGACCAGGAGGGATAATCACGAGTATGGGCGCGTTATATAATAACCAACCAGAAGGGGGGTGTAACTGGGTTAAAGGTAAAAGGTGGGGTCAGTCGGGAAGCTGCTCGAAGGTTCTAGAAGGAGGCGTGGCCGGAGGCGGGGCCTGGCCACGCCGGGGAGTATATAAGGGGGACGTGACCGAAGGTTCGGGGCTGTCGTGGGGTCCGGGTCCCGGCTGCCGTCTCTGTCTTCGCCGTCATCTCTCTTCATCGTCCGGCCGCATGGCCGATTCTCTGCACGGCTCCCATCGTCGTCGTGGCTATATTAGTCAGCCAGCTATTTCGTTAGACGCTGAAGATGGGGCTGTGTAGATGGGTCAGCCATGCGTAGCCGTGTATATATATGTCGCCCAGTGATTGTGCCTGAAGTGTGAGAAATAAATAAGAAGCCCTCTACACGCTGTGTTTCGGAAGTCGCTCACTACACACTTGTGCACGAGGGAAAAGCGAAGTGAACCCGACAATTAAGCGGTGTTCGGATCTGCAGAGATAAATGTGAAATGTCGTAATGGTCCACGTTTTCCTGGTAGACAGCATGAAGCATTTTAAATATTAAGTTGTGCTTGTCGATCAGACTCTGAAGATCAATGTGGGTCAACAAATATGAATAGTTTTTTTTTTTACACTTTCCAATTTAAGCTGAAAGCATTCATGCTTTAGCTTTGTCTGTCTGTAACAGTGAGGGGAGGGGCACTCTTAACTTTTGTGAATATGGTCAAATATTAACCAAACTGTCGAAGAAAGTTGTATTGCTATTGGCCACTTGCCCTATTGAATTTAAAAGTGGTAAAATTGATCAAAGGGTTACCCAAAACTTGGAGACACAAAAAGGACACATATAACACAGCATTCCATACTACCAATAAAATACATTTAAAAGACCTATGCGATGGAAAAGCATTACATGAGCCATGCATGGGTATCATTTACCCACATTTTTGTTGTTACACACGACCAGACCTTGTTTTTGTTACTTAAACTCGTAGTGGCTCGTCTGGCACGGACCCATGCAGAAGCGGTACCTCTTTGTTGACGATGTCGATCGGAGCTCCGGCATCGAGCAGCACCTGTGTGGGGATCCCCGCGCCGCCCTGCACGGAGTAGTGCAGCACCGAGTTGCCGTGCAGCTGGTCCACGCGCCCCAGAGATGCTCCACACTGCACCAGCATGCGCGTCGGTTCCGGGCTACGTGCGCGTGAGTCCGCGCGTGCAAGACGTGTTGGAGTGGGTTTATACATTACATAGCATGACTTCTACTACGTTTTTATATATAAATCTGTAGTGGTTGATTTCACTCGGACAACTTTTGTCTTTCTTCCGACACCACTTTATTTACAGTTCTCCACATGTCCTCAACGCTTCACAGTTCCCCTGCTTGCCACGGCTCGCTCATCGCGCCTCACTCGACTCGCTCGCCGCCTTTGTCTCTCCAATCTCCACTTCTCCGTCAGCTCCGCTATCACCGTGCTCTCTCCACTGCTGGCTGCTTCGTCTCTGCTTCTCCGTCAGCTCCGCTGTCACTGTGCTCTCTCCACTGCTGGTTGCTTCGTCTCTGCTCTCCGCTCTCCGCTCTCACTGTGCTCTCTCCACTGCTAACTGCTTCGTCTCTGCTCTCCGCTGTCCGCTATCACTGTGCTCTCTCCACTGCTGGCTGCTTCATCTCTGCTCTCCGCTATCACTGTGCTCTCTCCACTGCTAACTGCTTCGTCTCTGCTCTCCGCTCTCACTGTGCTCTCTCCACTGCTGGTTGCTTCGTCTCTGCTCTCCGCTCTCACTGTGCTCTCTCCACTGCTGGCTGCTTCGTCTCTGCTCTCCGCTGTCACTGTGCTCTCTCCACTGCTGGCTGCTTCCACTTCAGCTCCGCTTTCCTCTCTCCACTGCTGGCTGCCTTCACTTCAGCTCTGCTCCACGTCCTGCTTCGTCCAGCCCCCGAATCCAACTCCCCCTTTCTCCTCGCGTCCCCCCAGTTTATCCCCGCTCTCATTACTCTCCAATTAATTAACCCGCGTCCCAAGGACGCTCCGCGTGCCCGTGCGCCTGTTACTTCTCCAGACTTTAAGACGCCACTTCAGCCCTGACAACAACACCAGCCAATCACACTTCAGCCCTGACAACAACACCAGCCAATCACAGCCGTCTCTGGCTCCCTAGCTTAATTGGCCTAATCGTTACCTCATCGTCCCAACCATCGCACCTGGCTGTCCCCATATGACCCATACTGTCCTGCCCCCCCCCCCCCCTGCGCGATCTCACCATTTACCCCCATGCGCCTATTTATTCCACTACATCTATAAGGGATAAGGGATGACCACAGATGAGGCTGGTGATAGAATGGCAGCCAAAGAAAGGAATGCACCCCATGTGGATGACCACTGCATGCGAGATGGATTACGGCATCGCAAGACCGTGGGGGGGGCATGGCAACAATGTGGGAAGGCCTAATCTGGGAGTCGGTAGATCATGGCTATGTAAGATGATATCGACGATGATGGGAAGATTTACCTGAAACCTATCGCGCTTTTAGGACAGTGAACATAGCATTCTTTTGGATAACTTTTAAAGGTGTAATTGTTTAGCGTTAATGAGGGAATTGAATATAGCAGGGTTATACAAACTTTGTAAAATCTGCTAATTTGGAGGGAATTCCAAAGTTGGGTGGTTTAAGATTAAAATCAGAAAGATAAGTGTTGTGACCTACAGTGTGGTGGTTTGATGCAGTATGGATGAGAGGAAACAGTGTCTGGTAGACTTGAGCCCTCAACATGGGTGGAGGAATCAATAAGTGAAGTTCATTGGAACGGTAACCATGGTAGTTGTGATAGGATAGTGAAGAAGACGACTGACCACCGGTGAGCCAGTGGTGACTGGAGGGAACTGGTGATGGCTGGATTTGTTAAATCAAATGAGACGGTGGCAGTGCAACATTGGTGTGAGCACAAACTGCATTGTGGGTAATACAGGCTTCCATCAGTCCTTGCACGTAATAAATGTGATGTAACATTGATAAAAATACATCTTCATACGCTATGTCAGTTAATTAAGTCTGTGTATTTAACCATAATGCAATAACACACTTATTTTTCACCCTATATTGCTTTTTTGTTATTAACCAGACCCCTTATTTGAAAAGAGAGTGCTCTTGCCAATAATTCTGGCAACCTACCAATATTTGTTTCACAGGTTCTAACTCTGCTGAGTATACACAGATAGTCGAAACCATTTTAATAAATATTTGCTCGTGTAAGCAAATGCTGCTGAATGAGTCTGGTCTAGAAAGACCATCAGCTGATGAGACGAAAATACTGAAATGTAATGTAGAGACAAGCATTCGTTTACTGTTCTGCCTATACAAATATCTTAGCAGAAATATGAGTGCACGCGAAACCATTTATGTGCTGATAACAGTACACAATGCAGTGCCATGTGTACTGTACAGCGCAATAGTTTCCTGACAATCTACTTTTGCAGCAATATGAATTGTTGCACTGTGAACCCAAATGCTCCCACGGGTCTACACTCTCCCACTTCACCACCCCATGCACTGTTTAGCATAAAGTCAATAACGTCAACGACCCGCACAGCGTGGGGAGGATCTCATCCAGCAGTGGACTGACCAAGGGCTGTCAATGTACACGCGATATTTTACCACGTGAGTTGACAATCCATTGTTGTAAATCAGAGGTATGCCAAAAATGAAAGGAGATACATTTTCGGATGATAGGCGTTACGGTTTCCAATGACAATTTTGTAACTGTGAACCGGGATTATTTTCATACTCGCAAATCATTAGCAAACGATCATAATCACGATCCATGGGCAGATAACCCGTAGGTGTCCATTGCACATTTTATCATTTGTTTAAGCTTTCCTGTCTTGTGCCAATATGCTCAAGGTGTGCCACATCTTTCTGGCACCAATATCTTTCGTCTTCAAGTCATTCTCTGTTAGGTCTTCCTCGCTTTCCAGTTCCTTCCAGACCATACTTGGCTACAATTCCCTCCCTCCAAATAAATGCATAAACGTAATAGGCCATACCCAACAACGTGGGGTCCGTGCAATAAAACCGGCTGTAGGTTTGTTGAAATGCATACGTATGTCTCTTTCTTCATCAGCTAGTAAGATAAATACAGTATATCTATTATTAATATATTTTTTATATTGTGGCTCTAAAGAGGGATTTGGTGATTGCAGTGAAGTCGTCCAATCCCTAATGTCTCCGGCCACCACTACCAACTGGTGCGCTCGCACACTGCCTCCACCCTCTTCCATAACCCCCAGCACGACCCAAATAAGCCCAACCCAGTGTCCTGAGGAAGAGGCAGGGCCTAAACAGAGAGGCGGGGCTGAAAGAAGAAGAGGTGGGTCCTGAAAAGGAAAGGCGCAGAACCAAAAGAGGGAAGTGATGAAAGGGGCCTGATCATGAAGGGTTAGGGCCTCATCAGGAAGGGATGGGGCCCAAGGAAGAAAGGAAGGTGCCTGCAGACATACAATTTGCTATTGATTTAAGGTAATAGAAGCATAGACTCATATACGTGCAGCAGTACCACAGATGCGGCCACAAAGCCAACTAATTTAATGTAAATGTAGGCACTAAAAAGAATCAACCTTTTGTTTGGCTCTTGTCATAACAATCTGGCAAGCATGTTGGCAATGGATGGCAACATATATGGCAATCTGGTGGTGGAAGCTGACAATCCCTAACAACGTGAAACTGTTTTCAATGACCGTGGTTCTGTACTCACCCCTGAGTCCGAAGTGCCGCCAACATGATTGGCGTCCGCCCGTGCTTGTCAAGCAGATCAATGTCCTGCATGATAGACACACATTGTCACCGCTAGAGCCCCGCTTATTCCATCACATGTTCAGGATTCACAGTCACAAGTACCCGTGACTCAACATCACACAGTAGAAATTTACTTTGCTTCAGAAAAAGAAAAAAAAAACATTAACTTTGCAGGAACTTTGTCATTTAGTTATATACAGATAATAACAATACTGTGCATGTTTTATTGTTATGATTGTCCACAGCTTAGAATAATTTTGGTTTGCCCAATAACGAGAAAGCAGATATCATGCACGACGTCATGTACAACCAAACGAGTCAAATGACGGAAAACAATCTCAATATTACACTGATACAGGATGTGAAGAATTCCACATTTCTTGAATTACAGTATATATTTATTATATCACCTATTAATGTGAATTACAATCAGCAAATTTTATACATACATATTCTTGTGTCTTTCAGTAAAGTCACGAAGATAGTTTCAAAGAAAATAACAAAAAATAACAAAAAACTACGATGTTTCGATCGCAACACAAACAATCGTCATTAGGAGAAAAAATAGCGGGAAAGCTGCTGTAGCAGGCTGTTTTAAAGGTTTGAAATGGGTGTAGCCCAAGGGTCATAAGCGAAATGGGCGGAGCTAGTGACGTTAAAGTGAGAAATTAGCATATCAATGTAAGATCGGAGAGCTACCTCCACGACGATGAAGCTGTGGAGGTGGCCATTGTATTGTGAGAGATTAGCATGTCAATGTAAGACAAAGCATTAGAGGTGGCCATTGTATTGTAAGAGATTAGCATGTCAATGTAAGACGAAGCTATGGAGGTGGCCATTGTATTGTGAGAGATTAGCAAGTCAATGTAACATTGCACAGCCACTGCCACATCGAGGAAAACGAGCAACGGTGGCTGTGTTAGTGAGACATTTAACCTGTGAATGTAAAGACATTTAACCTGTTAATGTTAAACCAGAGTTGAAAATAACTACTAACATCGGAAGGTAGGATGAAGACATCACAGCCAGTTATGACTTAGGCTGGTTAATAACGTCCTTCCAATGATTGCACAGTTTGTACCCATCTTCTCGATTGAAATTGTCTGTGTCTATATATGTGGGTGGCTTCATGAACAAATCTTTGTTGATAGCCAGTGGGTTTGCAAAGTACCTTCGTCTTAGAGAAATCAATTTGGTGTGAGCCCACTGCATTAAAACAATGATCAGCCACGGCCGAGGTATTGGTCCTACCAGGTTTCAAATCTGTCTTATGTTCACGAACAGGGTCCGAAACATGTCGCTTAGTTTCCCCAATGTAACTACTGCCGCAGACACAGCTTAGTTTGTAGACGCCGGGGTATTGCATGTCAGGGATGACATCCTTCACAGATGGGATCAGATCACAAATTTTATGTACTGTGTTATATCGAACCTGGATTTTGTGTTTGCTCATGATTTTGGAAATCTTTTTAGTGACCCCTGCTATGTATGGAAAGGTGATGGTTTTGATTGGCTCCTCAGATGGTTCTTTCCCAACGTTGGGGTGATAGCTTTACGGATTGTGTGGTCTGAATATCCATTCATCTTGAGAGCTTGGTGTACGTGTTCCAGTTCACTGGCAAGGTGATGACAGGCGGAAAAACATCGAGCTCTATGGTGTAGAGTTTTGATGAAGGAATTTTTCTGGGATGGATGGTGGTGGAAGTCAGGTTTTAGGTAGGCATCTGTATGGGTGGCTTTCCTGTAAACTAAGTTGTGTCTGCGGCAGTAATTATATTGGGGAAACTAAGCAACATGTCTCGGACCGTGTTCGTGAACATAAGGCAGATCTGAAACCCGGTAGGACCAATACCTCGGCCGTGGCTGATCATTGTTTTAATGCGGTGGGATCACACAAAATTGATTTCTCTAAAACGAAGGTACTTTGCAAGCCCACTGGCTATCAACAAAGATTCGTTTATGAAGCATCCACATATATAGACACAGACACAATTTCAACCGAGAAGATGGGCACAAACTGAGCAATCATTGGAAGGACGTTATTAACCAGTTTAAGTCAAAACTGATTGTAATGTCTCCATCCTACCTTCCGATGTTAGTAGTTATTTTCAACTCTCTGGTTTTACATGAACAAGTTATATGTCTCACTAACACAGCCACCGTTGCTGGTTTTCCTCGATGTGGAAGTGGCTCTGCAATCTTACATTGACATGCTAATCTCTCACAATACAATGGCCACCTCCGCAGCTTCGTTTTACATTGACTTGCTAATCTCTCACAAGACAATAGTCACCTCCACAGCTTTGTCTTACATTGCCATGCTAATCTCTCACAAGACAATAGTCACCTCCACAGCTTCGTCTTACATTGACTTGCTAATCTCTCACAATACAATGGCCACCTCCATAGCTTCGTCTTACATTGACTTGCTAATCTCTCACAAGACAATGGTCACCTCCACAGCTTCGTCTTACATTGACTTGCTAATCTCTCACAAGACAATGGTCTACTCCGCAGCTTCGTCTTACATTGACTTGCTAATCTCTCACAAGACAATGGTCACCTCCACAGCTTCGTCTTACATTGACTTGCTAATCTCTCACAATACAATGGCCACCTCCACAGCTTCATCTTACATTGACTTGCTAATCTCTCACAAGACAATGGTCACCTCCACAGCTTCGTCTTACATTGACTTGCTAATCTCTCACAATACAATGGCCACCTCCATACCTTCGTCTTACATTGACTTGCTAATCTCTCACAATGCAATGGTCACCTCCACAGATTCGTCTTACATTGACTTGCTAATCTCTCACAAGACAATGGCCACTTCCACAGCTTCGTCTTACATTGACATGCTAATCTCTCACAAGACAATGGTCACCTCCACAGCTTCGTCTTACATTGACATGCTAATCTCTCACAATAAAATGGCCACCTCCGCAGTTTCGTCGTCGTGGAGGTAGCTCTCCGATCTTACATTGATATGGAAATTTCTCACTTTAACATCACTAGCCGAGCCCACTTCGCTTATGACCCTTGGGCTACAAACATTTCAAACCTTTAAAACATCCTACCTCAGTAGCTTTCCCGCTATTTTTTCTCCTGATGACGATTGTTTGTGTTGCGATCAAAACGTCGTAGTTTTTAAAATTTTTCTATGAACCTATCTACGTGACTTTAACGAAAGACCCAAGATATTAATTCCTGTAGTCACGAAAGCTTTAAGTCAAGATTTTATACATATAAATACTCTGCAACCACGAACCACCCATGAATGAAACTCTTAACACTTGAAAGGGCAGGGCATAGAATTTCAAATGATTACCACTAGATGCCTCTCCCAGTGCACAAACAGCTCCTAGCCTCAGTCATTCGCAAGACAACACTGCCTCAACTTTGGATAGGTCGCACGGGACCCCAAGACCTGGCGCTACACTCTTGGCCCCCAAGATCTCCAGACATCACCACACCCCGCGACTTTTTCTTATGGGGATACGTCAAAGACCCTGTTTTTGTGCCACCATTAGCGACTAATCTGGATGACCTCAAGAACAGAACCACAGCAGTGGTGACTTCAGTGGAAGGAGACACTTTGAGAGGCGTTTGGGACGAATTCAACTATCGTCTCGATGTTGTCCGTACAGCAGGTGGAGGGCACATAGAGCATTATGAAATGGTTAGTAAAACTTGCTAACTCATTAAAACCGTTTGTAACTTTTCGTGTAATTGTAAAATGTTGCCATCGTGAAATATACTGCTTGAAATCGGGTCCATCTTTTTTAAACACCCTGTATATATAAAATAAAAAACCTCTGAATTTCCACAACATGTACGAGAAGTAATATTTCCAAAGGCAATATACTTCAGTGTCTGAAGTCTGATCCCGTTAAAATTAAACTTGGAGGCACGGGCAACGCAAAGGAGCCCAATGGACCCAACTTACCGAGACATCTCTCTCACCTGGCCCTTTGCAAGCAGATAGGCAATGATGTGCGGATGGTCAAACTGCGCAGCGGTGTGCAGGCAGGAGCCGCCCTCGTCGTCCCACAGGCCAGGGTCTCCACCAAAGGCCATGAGTAATACCACCATCTCCAGATGTCCCTGCCTGCAACGGACAGCGGGCCAACGGGAGGTGGAAAGACGTGCGACGGTTGAGTAAGGGGGTCACCAGGGGGAAAAGAAAGAGAGCTGCAAGTGATCCAATATAATCAGGAATTGTATTGGACTACTGTTTGTGCAGTTAGCCGATTGGCAGGTTACTTGTGTGTGTGTGTGTGGGGGGGAGGGTAAAGTTTGCGCACTCCCATTTGTTTGAATATATTTGACAGCCCAGGCTCAGTGAAAATGATAAAATGAAGGACATGGAAAAAATATAAAATTATGGGTCGCATGAGCTGGGCACACACTCTGCGCTACTGCATATATACCTAAAAATTACAAATACAGTAGAATGCATATGTAGTGACATCGGGGATGTCACTGTATGGTGCTGGCCTGAGAGGGCCAGGGCACGCGATGAATTGTCATCGCATAAACCCTGTGGGCGGGTGTAGTACCAGCCCTAGCGGGGCTTGGTGAGCACTGGGATAGCGCGGGCAGCACGCATAGCGTGTGGTGGGGGCTCCCAGGAGGGGGAGCGGGAGAGTGTCAGCCCAAGGGCAAGGTTGCCCCGGGCCATGGCACTCTGGTCGACCCTGCAGACACGTGATCTAGAGTGTCCATAGAGAGGCCCCCAGGTGGGGGGACTAGGGGGTGATCACGTGTCCAGGGAGAGCTCTCGAGAGGGAGCGACAAGGCTCCAGAAGGCGGGCGGGGCCAAGGGCGGAGCAGCCCCAACCGTAGGGGGATATAAGGCGGGTCCCTGAGAGGGACCGGGGTCGCTGCATTCTACAAGCTGAAGCTCCACGTCCACCAGCTGAAGCCTACATCTCACGCTGGAAGCTCTACGTCTTCGAGGCAATCACGTGGTCACGGACCCGAGTAGGGACCCGACCCTTCGTAGCAGTAACTCCTCTGTATAGAGTAGTTAGCTGGGTGGTCACCATCCTAGGCTGTATCTGGTGAAGGGGCAGTTACCCTTTGTGTTACGGTGTTACAAATAAATGTGTTGCCTTTAAAAGGAACAACGTCTGCAACTCAGTTGGACTCACTACACATTGATGATTTTTTTTTCGAAAACAGATGCGCTGCTAATGTGATATCTTTCATGAGAGTAAAATGTAAATATATTGTGTGGATAAGAGATTAAAATGGTAAAAAGAGGTGGCTGGGTAACTCTGATGTGAAATTGCCAAGCTGGCACCACTGAGACCATGGAGTTCAATCCAGACAGCCCCATGGGATCGAACTGTGTTCTCAAGTCTGGTGCGTTGATGCTCTCGGTCAAGTTACAAATCACTTCCTAAAAAAGCAACACGTAAAAAATGTTTTTTCACTTCATTTGGCCCCATTCTAGCTCTGATAGCTAAAATCAAGGAACCAAATAATGTTGAAAGAAGGAGAAATCAAGACGAGGAATGCATGAGGGGCCAACAAAACAGGATCTGAGATTAAATCAGATGTGCAAGGGCAATACATGGAGCAGTATCAACACACAGAAATCCATTACAATTCCTGAGACCAGAGGACTGAAGGTTCCATGAACTGCCTCCTTGCTAAATAATGACCATTGCTCTAAGTGTTACTCTATGAATATTTCAAACTGCCACCAATACGGTGGCATCGGGCAGTAATCACTCCGCAAGGATTGCACTGTTTATGTTAAACAGTGACAATCTCCACAGAACCTTACCTGACAGCCCAGTGCATTGGCGTGGCATTCAAAACCCCCGCAAACTGGTTCACAACAGCTCCTTTCGACAGGTAAAACCTGGACAGGCACAGAAAACAGTGTTATCACCAGAATGGATACCGCTCACATATGCTTACTTTGTATGGCATAGCCACATTCGCGATACGGAGATGATGGAAGAGTACAGATGCGGAGGGGATGTCACGTGGGAAAAGACGAGGGCATAGGTGTGTGCACGGACAGGTATGAATGTACACGCATGGCTTCAGTGGGTTCTGCTCTTGGGGCTGTGCCTGCCACTCGGCGTGGGCGAGACAGCCTGCGGTGAGACGGCCTGCTGCCAATGCCTCCGCTGGGACTCATGGACAGGGTCAGAGTCAATTCTAGAGATGGGATGAATTCGTCCCTTAAGCTGACTAATCTACCCAAAATTGTAAACAGCTACAATTTTGCGATCAACATTTCAGGTACCAACAGCCTGCCTTCTGAAGGTGGGAAACTCACCGCAAGCCATGCCCAGCATGACGTGACCGTTATCCAAATGACGTAATCAAGCCCCGCCTAGCACCTCCCGTCCAGTGGCACACGCGGAAACAGAAGTGAGATATTTTTTTCCCCAACTACTTACGTGTTAACCGATTAGTCATGCAACTCAATTGATTATCGGTGAAAGTCGATTACTTTATTAACCAGATAGCTCAGCTCTAATCAATTCACTGCATTTTGTATTCAAATACCGACACTGCAGACTTGGCCAACAGTGACGGTGAATGCCCTCTTCACAAAAGAGAATTGCACACTTACTCAAAGGCAACCTCTTTGTTGCAGGGGAACTAACCAGGGTTATAATAAAGTGAAAGCTTGTTAAAAAGAATAAGCTGCGTCATTATTATCAATACCGATGATGAAATACCATATCGCACTTCATTGTGTAATTTTGAGCTGAATATTAAGACTAATCACGTCTCTTTAAGTTCGGTTATTTGGATGATAAGCTGGGAATTCTGAGGAGTGCATGAATATCCTCGCAACAGTTAGCCGTAAACAAGCTGGGACATTTAGATTCAATTGGGCTTTTTAGTGATCCCAAATGACACACAAAATCTTGTTTGGAACATGGTGACCCAAGGCATGGGAGGTGATGTTGCCTGACGTATTGGTGAGGAGGGAGATGCATAACAATGCACAAATCGGAGAGCAGAAGTTTCCAGAGGGTTGTTACTTTAAAATAAATACTGACGTTCAATGAACACTGCAGAGTCTAACAGCATTTCAGGGCTACGTGACAGCTAGAAATGTCACGTTATGTTAAACTAGCGGTGTACAATCTACTGCCCACGGGCCGGAAAAAGAGCCCACAGTGTGGTTTTGACGAGCACGTGACCAACAGGGGAACACCTACGCTCGGCAGACACCTCGGCGAGCTGATTACTAGGCTACCATGCCCACTTGCACCTAAGAGGGTGAGATCAAGTTTGTGAATATAATCACGTGACCTTCTTGGCCTGCGGGGATCTAAGAGACTCTGTAGGTGGCCCTTGCCTGGAATAGGTTGCACAGCCATATATTAAAACCCGTCGGCTGGAATCACACCGGTGTAATCCAACGTTAACTAGCATATCCGTGACATCGTATCCAATTTTCAATTAAAATAAATTCTTACGCTACGTAAATAAGTGCATTGAATGGTGCGTGTAAGAATCGAATTGCTCGGATAACTTGTATAAGGCATCGGGTTAATGTGACCCTTGCTGCTTCTAGAGAGCACACAGCATTCGCTGCAAGAGAAAATAAAAAAATAATTATGGATTGTAGAATGAAAAAGCGATCGCAAATCCGTCATCGTCACAGGGCACGAGGCTGCTGCAATCGCAAACGCAAGCCACTTGGACCGCATTGGAGACACACCCGGCAGCACGTGGGCTGTTCTTGCAAGGATGTTTTAAGGAACGGAATGTTGTGTGTGGGGTGGGAGGCTTATTTCATATCGGCCCTCCATACGGTAATAAAGAGGTATTAATAATGTATCCGTAGAGATTAATTCCCAACACACTGCTTTTTTCGGTGTGACTATGTAAAACATTATTTTGTAATGGCGCAATCTAAGACAGATGTCTGGGTAGAATTTAATGTGTGAGCAAAAGCGAAATGTGGTATTCAATTTAGTACCGAGACTGCACCTAACACTGGTGCAAAATAAGACCATGCAAGTACAATTGTGCAGCGCATTGTCAATCCACTGCTGGATGACGGCCTCACCGTGCCTTGCCATGCAGACATGAGAGATGTTTTGAATGTGCAGCAGACATGCGATACTGTGTTTGAATGTCCACCATGGCCTACCTAAGCAGATGCTCTTTGGTCTGTGTTAGAATAAGGAAAACATTTGCAAGGAGAAGGGCACAAGGTACACAAATGATCTGAAGCAGACGATGAAAAGTTGCCGCACTGACCCGTGCATCCGGGAAAACATTGGAGCAGGTAAGAGTTCAGTGGGGAGCAAAGAGACACGCGAAGGAACAATATGTTTTGAAAACTTTAGAATCTCCCATCTGCGACAAAAGAGTAAGCGACAAAACAGCAGCCGGTGAAACAATACCAGATCACACGCTGCCTACCCCCGCATCGACCCACACGGGCATCAGGGACTCCACGGCAACGAGACAGCAACCGCTGTGATGGCAAAGGGGATCGTCGATATCGACAGAGGCGAAGAAGAACACACTGCAAAAACGCACTTGGCCACGTCTATGCGGTTGTTGATGGCGGCCCAGTGAAGCAAGGAGATGCCTTCGGCGTCCGGCTCCCGCACGTCTTTCCCCGCCTCCACGAGCTCGCGACATCGCTCCAACAAACCGTACCTGGCGGGTGGAGAGAGAGAGAGAGGCACGCGCCCGCAGCTCTCGAATCAAACGCGCTGGGTTTTTATTTCGAACAGAGTACTCGAACTCTGTTTGAAAGAGACACAGATGTATGCCGGGATACTGAACTCCAAATAATGTCATGCCTCATGCTCAGTCGTGAATGTGCATTGTTATGTCCAGATCTTACAGCAGCCAGGGCCACGTGGCACTAGATTACCCAGGCATGCATTTGGATCTGCACACAGCTGCCCAAGTGAGTGTGTCCGGGCGGCAGCACATGGTGACCCGATTCGCCCATGCACCAAGACAGCCCTCGCAGGCTTTGGCAGTGTTCGGCCCATCTATTTGGAACTCGTTACCGGTTGCTCTCGGGAATGTGTCACTGTCAGCCAGTTCTGCAGTAGACTCAAAACGTAAATGTTCTCTGAATCTTACAATGCTTAAAAAATAGCACCTTTGCAATAGCGTATGTGCTCTAAGAATGCCCGTGAATATCAAATGTACCGATTCAGGATTACGAAGGCTATTTACTGGGTCACATATGTACGGGCCACAAGTGCCAGACTTAAATTCGGTGCTAAAAAGCCAAATAACTCTCACACTGGGCTTCTCAGCAGAAAGATCCCCCATGTGACGTGAAGTGGCACACTCTTGATACCGGCAGGGCTGGCATGATTGCAAAAAAAAATCCCAACGAGCAGAATATGACACACGCGCAGCCTTTATTGCGACTCCAACCCTGCGTGATGCCCCGTCTACACCGTGCAACCGTGGGGGTTATTTGACAATACTTCACCGTGCTATCACTGCGGGTGGGTGAAAGTGAGGAGCATAGCAGTAGTTTTACGCAGTGCCCTCTATATAAAGACACAAATACAAACAGCAAGCGATGGAATGATAACATACCTTGCTGCACTATAGAAACAGATTATTATTAGTTGAATTATGTCAAATTTGCCTCATTTGCATACACATACACGATAAGACAATGCACTACCAAAACCGGAAATTATGCATCCCAGGACGGTGCAGTGGATGTAGCTGCAAATTCCAAAGAACTGGAAAACCTGGTTTTTTTGCAGCCGCCCCAGCTGCTGCAGTGCTTCTATTTAAAGCGCTAAACCTTCCCTCATCACAAGTCAAACATTGCGAAATAGCTGAATACAACAGGGTTTGGGATGGCAACAATTGAACTCACGGTAAGAAAAAAACGTATTTTATTCGCAAGACATTAACATGCTGTATCCCGTTGTACGTGGTTGTAAAGCCTATCCACAATGCTTAGCAACTGTAACGTCCTTTACTCGGGAGAAGGCTCATTGAGCCTTACGACTCATTTTCAGCTGGATCCCCGCGTTGAGACAACTGGCCGGTGCAATTAAGGGAGTGGTTTTGCAATATGGGAGAAAAAAAACAAGTCCCTTCAAAAGAGCCGATGCAAATGAGGGCGGATACAACTGAAAGCTCCACAGAGACAGATATGAGAACAACAAAACTCCCACTGCCGCATTCCTAATTCCTGGCCACCTGGCAGCTAAAGTCTACAACACCCAGTTCGCTCGGTTATTAAGATGACATGTTGATCTGTTCCTCTTTCTATCAAATCGGGGTTCTACACTTTAAAATTGTGACATTGACTGCCATCGTCACGGGCAATATGAAGTGGCCCAGGCATAAAGGTTGCTTACTTAGGCTCTCCCGGTGATCTGTGGTTAAGGTGAAGTGAGTATCTTTGATATTAAAGTCATGAGCAATGTCTACAGGCAATTCGGATCGGATGACATCTGTAGTTTTTATTTTAAATATTCAATTGCTGATAAAAACAGAACTGAGTGGGGTTTTTATGTGTTGCTTATAATGTGTTCTCCATCACGAATCCCTTTTTTCTGTGGCATCTTACTTGGTTACTTTCACAGAAAAGAGACATTTCCTATAAGTAGAGTTTTCTACTTGGATGGCAAGAAGATATTCTTAGACATATATCTGGCAGTCACGAAAGCTTTAAATCTAGAAATATCTGGCTCCCAAGTGGCATCCAGATGTCTCCACAGTTAATGACTCACTTGCGCAGAAAGCTATTTTCTGGTCAAAACGAAGCAACGTGTGCTGTGATCAAATAGTTGGGAGCGTTGGTGACCATGTACATTGTAGTTGAACGTGGCCTTCATGTATGTGGAGTTAAACGATGAATCTCGCGCAGTGGTCTTCACTGCAAGGCCTGCGGGCCACTGGTGGCCTTTAGTGCGGCCCATGTGGTGCGGCCGATGGTGTGCGGCCCCCAACAATACACAGATGTGAAAACACCCCCATCATGCTGTCAAAGCCAATAGTTTAAAATGTACGGCGGCCCTCAAACTCATCGGCAGAAGTGCCCCCCCCCCCTCTCTGAAAATTAGTGAAGAACACTGATCTACCGCATTAACTAAGCCAGTTCGTTGTAACCGTGCAACAGGGATACTCACTGAGTGGCCTTGACAATGTCCCACGTACGGACGTCGCCTCCCACTTCCTGCTGCCACTTCTGAGGCTGCTCTTTGTTTCCGTGCTCACAACCCATCTGCACACAGCATCGACAGCACCGGCGTACGCACGCGGACAATTGAAATCAAGCACTGAGAGCAAACACACTTCTCTTCCTGCTTTTCTCTCCTTGTGTGATGGCAAGAGAGGCCTGCATGCGGCGCGAGGGGACTCTTCGCCACGGGAGGTAATGACAAGGGGAGGCAGCCTACAGTGTGAATGCACTAGTTGCCGCGGGAAGGTAATGACAGGGGTGTCAGTTGTGTCTGCGAAGGGACTGGTGGCTACGGGAATATTCGAGAATAGGAGCGTGGTCAGGTGACGGAAGATGGCGGTAGAGTCTGCCGGTGGAGCGAGCGTCCAGTCAGCGAGAAGGTTCGGGAAGGGGGGCGTGGCCTCGGTCGGTATATAAGGGGGATGAGCAGGAGACTCGGGGCTGTTGCAGTGGGGTCTCTGCCTGATGTCAAGTGAACGTGTCTTCAATAAAGTGCCATCTCAAGAGAAGTGTGTTAAGTTGTCATTACACTTGCACTGCTCGATTTTGGAATTCCCTCCCACGGTCTCTCCCCCACCCCAAGTACTTAGAACCTTGCTCAATTCAGGAAATATATAATCGGTTACACCTTCAATGATGCTGTGTTGTTGTTGGCTCCTTGGCATTTGGCGCCTGTGGTACCCTGTGCTCATCAACCATGATTAAAAAAAGAATATATTTCGTTTCAAACCTTTTGTTTTACAATATTTAACCGATTATTACCTATTACTCATATAATACATTATAATTTACAACCGTTTGTCGATCCACTCGTGGATTAAGGCATCCTCATGCCATGCCAATCTTGAGGGTTGTTTGACCATACTTCGCCACACTGGTCAGTGCTGCTTGGTGAAGGAGGGGGCCCAGGACTGGTTCAGGGTATCATTTGCCATTGATTTTAGTCTTGGATGGGAGTTAAACTCGGGTTTGCATGTTCAGAGCGCAGTGTGGAAACCAAATCCTGTATAGCACCACTCCACCCGGCGAAGACTAATCACCATGGACTCTGATGACAATGTATGATGATGAGAATGATGAAGACGGATGATAGTGACGACGATGATCACGTTAATGACGAGGGTATCACACACCATACTACTTCCACATCCCTGTTAGCGGCGACCACGAGTCCCGACTGGGCTGTACTGCACCAAGACTCGGCAGAGTGGGAGTGGGGGGGGCATTGCTGCTGTTGCATTTGCGTGCCATTATCGCAGTCCATGGCAATCACCTGCGCGTCGCTTTAGCGTGAAGACGCGCAGTTACGGTCAAGAGAATTTGACGAAAAGATCGCGGAAGTGTTTTACCCCAACGCTCGTGAACACACTTGGTAGCAGTCGCCCACTGTGTACCGTGTATTGAATACAAGTCACGTAAACTGGCCGCTTCCTTTCCCCAAGCAAATCACACGAGCACCATTTCCACGTGCACCGCATGTCCAGAAACACGCGCGTGCTGACCTGTGCGCCGGACTCTGCACGTGGCGTCGCTCGCCTTGCCTTGTGAACGCAGCGAACAACTAACTTGACTTTACAACCCCTTTGTGAATCATAACCACCCTTTCTCCCCACCACAAAAACTCCAGACGTTTTACTCCACGATAAGGCCACCCCGTACAGCGCCCGTGTACATGATGCACGTGCCACGTGGGTCACAATTGGCCGCAGCCCTCAGCATCCTGCCGTGCCAGTCGTCATCACAGGCACGGCTCAAGCCAACGGTTGGCAAACGCGATAATAGCGTGATGCCAGGCACGGCCCATCGTGCAAGTGGGAAACCACGCTCACAACAGCTGTAGGTGTGTGTGTGTGTGACACAGCACACCTTCACCCATCCCAAACATCGTAGCCCTAACTACTGTACAGGGTGCTCCAGATGGTCTTGTGACCCACCAATTTCATTCTCTAAAACGTAATGTCGTTGCATTCCAATGGGTGTGAAAGACAGAAAACGAATAAGCAAAGGGGAAAATAAATGTTCTGGATCAACTAATTGGGGGCCACAAGACAGCTGGACCACCCTGTACAGCGCTGTCATTGAGAACCGGCTGTCACACATGCAATGCATTCGCAAGTGCGACTAGGACTGAACGATTCATCGATTTAAAATCGATTTTTTATTGGAATTGTTTTATTTATTATTATAACTTTACTTATTTAACTTAACACTTCTTCCGTGTTTGATTGTTCTATTTCAATTATTATTTTTAAAAACATGTAGGAAGCAATTAATATATTTTAAGTTCTCATCCTTGCATTATATAAGAGAGCATCAGACCGGCGATATGCTCCATGACATGTTTTAAATCTATTACACAGCGAATATTAAACTGAAGCTTAATCGCAAATCAAATCGCAATGTCAGAAAAATCGCAATTAGATATGCTCCCCAAATCGTTCAGCCCTAAGTGGTATAAGCATTGGAGGGTAATGGAGACGCACGACAATTGAGACACAAGGCGTAGGTTGCAATTGCATTGAGGCACGGTTGTTCGAGGCCCACAGTGCTCGAGACGAGGGCGACACGCCGGCCAGTTCGCTCACCTGTCCCCTGATGCCGGAGCGCGTGGCTCCTCTGCACACTGGAACCTCACGCCTGGATGGGTCCTCACGCTGAGATCTCACGCTGAGACCCCACTCACGCTGGGGGGGGGACCTGGATTCACCAGGATCACCGGGTCTCACGCTGAGATCTCACGCTGAGACCCCACTCACGCTGGTAGGGACCTGGATTCACCAGGATCACCGGGTCTCACGCCGTGATCTCACGTTGAGACCCCACTCACGCCGGGGGGGGGGGGGGTGGCACCTGGATTCACCAGGATCTTCGGGTCTCACGCAGTGATCTCACGCTTCGTGCCTTGTTCCTGCTGCTGTTGCCGCACGCACTTCCTCGTTTCACTCTGCGTGAGTGGAGGCGGTGGGTGGCCACTCCTTCGCGCCGTGTCACGCCAGATGAGAGGGTTGTAGTTTTTTTTCTGTTGGTTTAAAAAAAAATCATCCGACGTGCAACAACCTGTCTCGTCGTGCCGCGACTGCGAGGAACAACAATGAAAGGCTCGGAGCGACACTTTTGAAAGGAACACGAACCCCCATTTCGGTCCTGTGGTCAGCAACAGTGGTTATAAGGAAACAACAAAATTGGGTAATGATTTGATATTATAATTAACAGCCATATTTTGTCAATCCACTGCTGGCTAGATAGTGCGCGCGCGCATTGCATCATTCAATTACCGCAAATTTCCGCGCTTAAGGAAGAGCTGTAAGCACGCACTCGTCACGAGGCACGCGTTTTTAGTTAAGGTAAGAGATGTTTTTGGGGCTGTCTTCATGCTGTAACATAGACGCAGACAGTTACAACCGCATCACTGCCGAGATACCTGCAGCTGAGTGTATTCGCCGCCTGTTGTGATGGGTCGGGAAGTCGTGCATGCGGTCTGGTGGAAAGTGTAATTAGTCGTGCCGTGTAACGTGAGCCCCACCACGCTGCACATTGAAATTTGCGTTCACACGCAACGGACGTGATGATTCACATTGTAGCCACAGCTGATTTGGCAAGCGGGATTTTTGTTTTTTGCCCTCCCCCCCCCACCCACTGCCCCTCAAACATCCCAGGATCCTCTTGAAAAAAAAAAAACCCTTGAAACTCATTGATGCATTTCGAGGCTAATATTACATTGGCATCAGAATCATGATTAATTTCTTTAGTTCACACGAGGGCTGACAAAGGTAATAGACACCCTTCCCTGAGTCACTCAAACACACAAATAAAACAATGCGTCACTTGTGGTGTTCATACTCTTTGGTTCTATTGGGTAAAGTCACGCAGGTAAAAAAAAATAAAATAACAAAAATCACGACGTTTCGGCCACAACACAAGCGGCCTTCATCAGGTGAAGGGACGAGACTGTCTGGAGGACAGATCTAGAACTTGTGGTGTTCTTCAGTGTTGCATACAAAGACATTTGGATTGTTTAAGAAGCAATGTCATGAATATGCTGCCGTGATGGATTTGCAATCCAGCGGTCGCCGTTTTGATTGGTTCACCTAAACATGCCTCTGTCGCTGGCAGCTGAAAGGTAGCACATCTTGATTTAATGTAAACTTTAGACGAGCAATGCACATTGACAAGTGCACGTGTCGATAGTGTCCGAGTTGTTGACATTGAGAGAGAAAGGAGAGCGGGAAACGAGAAACATCTCAAAAGTGTCCACGATCGCAGCGCTATGGGTGGAGACATGTCGTCTCAGCAGAAGTGGCGTCTCTGCCTTTAGTTGAAGAGGAGGTTCAGAATCAGAACCTGTATTTATCCTGAAGGAATCTGCTGAGCTACACATGTCTTTTTTGCACAGATGTCCAGTAGGGGGCTGTCCATAAATGACGTCACGCGATTTTGGACGATTTTTGACCCCCCCCCCCCCTTCGTCACACGGCGTCACAAAAAGTCAGACCCCCCCTCAAATATGACGTCACAAAGCACTGCCTCCCCCCCTCCCTCAAAAATAAAACATGCTTCAAATCGCTTTAAACTATTGTCATTGTAGTGCGTATTTAATGTGGCGCTGCACTCTGATGTTGTAGGAGAAAACATTTATTAAAAAGTCTATTTAATTAAGTAGAACGTGTTGTCTATATTTGTTTAAAGTTGCGCATTTTGACGTGACGTCACATTTCTCAAACCCCCTCCCCTCGTCACACATCGTCACAAATGTCTGACCCCCCCCCCCCCCCCAGGTGCGTGACGTCATTTATGGCCGGCTCCTAGGGGCGGGTCATAAACAATACAAAACACGATAGGACTGCAAATTATAGAAAAGGTAAGAAAATCACTAAAAACATAATTTTTGTTTTACCAGGTATGGCTTCTGAAAAATAAGATAATAGCTCAGTGGGCTATTATCTTGTTTTTCAGAAGCCACTGGCCACAGATTGAAGGTCAACAAAATGGCTTATCACGTGGACATTTATAGCAGTCAAATAACATAAATAATCTCAATGCTATATATTCTTGGTTCTTTCGGTAAAGTCACGTAGAAGGGAAACAATCAAATAATAAAAATGTAAAGCAATATTTTTATTATTTTATTGTTACCCTTCTACGTGAATATGAATCCCTGCAGTCACGAAAGCTTTAAATCAAACTTTAATCTCAATGCTTGTTTCTAAATTTGGAGGGACAAAACCGAGGACCCGGTAGAAAAAAAAGTCCATGCATACCACGGGGAGAACACGCAAACTCCAAATATACAGGCGCCATGGTCGTGATCGAGCTCCCGACCCGTATACCAGGCGAGGAAGAGAATAACATCGCGTTCCCGTGACGTGGCGATGTGTTCACAGTTCGATCCCTGCTACCACGCACTTTTATAGTCACTACTGCGGGTGTATTACAAAAAAAAAGACACGCTCCATGTATTTCCCAGTGGACGTTATTCGAATAAGAGTAGGCCCAAATCTTCCAACTTTAAAATGTACTTGCAAAGTACCTACTTGGGTAAAGTCACATACGCATTATTGCCCCGAATGCAAGGTAAGATTCGACACCCTTGTGAAACCTGGTACCTTCGTCACAGCCTGGTGCTGTAAATGTACTCATGATTTGATAGGAATGCTGATTTTGGGGGGAAAATGTAACGTACCAAACAGCCTTTTGCACGGCAAAATGAAATAATACCCAGAACCACTGCTATTAAAGAGCCACAGCGAGAGAGAAAACAAGTGAACTACCTTTCTGACCCCGTGGGAGAAGGTTATCTGAAGGAATTTCTCTTCCCACATAATCCAACCCAGATGCTCAGCAGCCACATTGTACGTCTTGCTAAGTCGCACATTTCAAAGGTCAGTTGTTTACGATCTCTCCAGTCCTTTAAGATTGAAATTTTCAGCGTAGCACAGTAAATCTGCAACAATGTGCGCTAATATTTAGACAAATGGGCACCAGACGTGAGATTGAGGAAGCAGATATCAGGTGATGGAGTAATTTCGGTTGCACAAGCCTGATTATCATGATGAGTCAATTTAGAAATTCTGGCAATGACCAAAATATTTTTGTTTAATTGAAAACTAATTTATTTAGAACAGCTTTGTGTGTTTGTTGTTAGCATGGTTGGCTACATCCAGTACATACATGTTTATATGTTTTCAAATTGTCATATGTTTTCATTATTGAGTCTTTCCCCCTTTTTGAATAAGCTCTCCAGCGACGTTTGATCAACGAGGAGTATTTTATACAATGCCTGTTCGTGGGATATGTTCCAAGTTAAAAGGAGGTCCTCTGCTTGGCTAATTAACAATCATTTTATCATATGGACTGAGAAAGGATCCCACTGCACAGTGGTATGTTCTCCTATAACGTGGTATCGCGTTACAGTATAATAAGTAATAGACTATAATATAGGCTAAGGAACAGTCCGCGATTACACGGGAGATGCGTATGCAGGCTGAACAAACACTGCTGCGCGTGGGTAGCATCTATAAGCATCCAGCAGAAAGCCTAATGTTATTATAAAAAATAAGGCAGATAACGTGCGGTGGGGTAGAGCATGGATGCACCAATCTCTCGCAGGAACTCTGTCCAGCATCAAAGAGATGGTCAAAATATTTTCTAGAGCGATGTTCTTCATTAATTCTCAGGCCGGGGGGGGGGGGGCACTTTCGTCAATAAGACATCATCAGTGCGAGGGCCGCCACACCGCCACGTGCTGTGTATTGTCTGGGGCTGCACGCCAGGGGCTGCCAGTGGCCCGCGGGCCATGCAATAAAGAACATCGCTCTCGAGGGATTCGCTAGAGGTACGTATAGTTTGAGGCCCTTCCGTCATCAAGTGTTTGCAGGGCTCTTTATGATACTGCAGTTAGGCGAGTGTACGCCTACGCAGCTTTTGTACCAGTAGAGGGCGTCGTGAGAAATATTGGTGAACTTTGTCAATTTAAGACGGTGATGTGCGTGTGTGTTCTTTGTGGGCTAATCAGGGAGGGCTAGGGGAGTGATGTGGCTGCTGTCCAGAGGACGCCGATGGTCTAGTGGATGTATAGTATATTTAAAATAAAATTTTGTTGTGTGGAAAACGTAAAATATGCTTGCCTTTTTAAAATTTAATTCGAAAACCCTGACATGAGTGATTTTTTTTTGGATTTGCTGAATTGTAACTCGAATTTGTAACACAATGCGCGCACATTGTTCGTGAATGTGTTACACTTGGTTCTCGGCAATGTTGTGCTCTGTCGCACGAGACAGGTCAACCCTATCTCATGCAGACCCAGGATCCATGCTTCTCGATAACTCCTTAAGAAGCCCTTTTGAACAACCACGTATATCTTGCGATTGTATTATGGCCCTTTCCCACTGAAAGAGAGCCTTTAGGGAAGTCTAAATTTATCCGGTTTGTTGTCAGCAAAAAAGAGACTCAAAATGTCACGGATGCAATATACTCACATTATTTCTGTGATATTTTTCTCATGTTCATTGCATAATGGAATACTCCTCAGTGTCCATAAACTCTTTGTGTGCGACACAAGCTCGTGTTTCATACATTGTATGTATTTTGCACGACCACGGATAAAACATAACAAAAACAGCCTTTCTATTATTCATAATGAAGGTGTTTGGGGTTAGATTGCATAAGTATGAATGTGTCGTAACCCTCCAGCACCCAACACAGTCAGTAAGGTTTGTCACGTAATCAAAACGTGCCAATGAGTTCACTACTTCAGCCCACCGGTCTGTTGGAGAGTAAATCCACAACATTTACAATTTGAGTACGACGTTTTACTGGTAATTACATCCAGCATCATCGGGCGATTTGGCATTCTGTTAAATCATCGATGATGCTGTATGTAAGACCATGGTATTTATTGATCCCCTCGTATAACCTAAACTTACACAGAAAAAAAACCATTACGAAGAAAATGTGTCGCTACTAGGTATTACTGGGCAGCTACAGTAGATGGTGCTGTACGGACACCTCAAAAAATTGAAACGCATAAAACCACCATCGGCGCTTTGAGTGCAAGTTTAATTTCCAGCCTATTCTCAGTCGATTTGGGCTTGTCCGATTTCAAATGGTAAGAGTTGGAGCTCTGCCCTCTGAGTCCGCATCAACGAACCACATTTAGCCGCTTTCTACCGCCTCGTGGTGAACAGGGACTCAAAGTCCTTTCCTAATGACACGAAACACTTTACAGAGTCAACCAAATTGCAGCAGTGTGAGAGGGTGCACCCATTGGTGCAGATTCGAATCATATCCCACCTGATATTCCCCCCACCCCCCCCCCCCCCCCGAAATAACTGAATGATTATACTGGCCATGCATGGATTGGATTGGGATATTTTCAAGGCTGGGGTCACGTCCTGATCATGGCCCTGATATTTAGATGAGAAAATAAGCACATGTGAGGCAACCACACAGCCCTCCACAAAGAAGAAGCTATTAAACCATAGGCCTGCCCTAATCCGCCTCTCCTCTCTCTCTCCTAGCGATGTTTTGAAGGTGATATATTTTCACATATGCCTGCTAAACACATTGAACACCACCAATCATTATTCCAATCACACCTGACTAAAAAACTGTTTAAAAAAAACCCCATCTAAACTATATTTATTTGACCAGGTATGGCCTCCTGAGCTATATAGCTATTTTTCAGAAGCGACCTGGCCACAGATGATAGCTTAACGAAGTGGCCTATCACGTGGAATATTTCGCAAACAAACACTCTAAACGCTTGATGTTGATTTTAAATGTGGAGGGGAAAACTGGAAGACCCGGAGAAAAATCCACGCGAACACGGGGTCGGAGACACGCAAACTCCAAATATACAGCAGCAGCAGGCGTCAGGGTCGGGATTGGGATCGAACCCACGACCTCCTGTATACCAGGCGAGGTAATTAACATCTCGCTACTGTGGCACCCAGAAGGTTAACAATTTCTTATAACTATCGGTGGTGTATTACAGTATTTTTTTCACACATCTGCAAACGTCTCCAAACACAGGTAGTTGTATCAAACGCATTTGTAGACTTAGCAGGACGTTTTGTTTAACCAACTTCTACAAGTGCAACGTGCCTCAAACTCTGCCAAGCAAAGAAGTCGAGGGAGCAAGCACAAGGAGATCAAGCAACGATCCATGGGAGTGGAAGCCTCTTTTAGTCCAAATCCATAAAATAAGCAGCGTTTAAAAAAAAATATCCTTGAAGAACGGAAAAATGACAAAGTCCTGGAGCCTACGAAGGAAAATTCAGTTCGTGAGTGCGCAGATGTTTTAGTTCAGGCAGGGAGGTTACACAAATAGAAGAGGCAGAAGAACTGCACTCAACACAAGAGGAAGCTAATTGTGAATGATCTTGCATCGTCTGCAATGTGACTTCACTGTCGCCACAGGAGTCAACGATTGTCAAAAAGTCAGACACCGATGTCCAACTGGCGAAGTTTGCACGAGACATCAAACCGCACGTATTGTTTGATACGGGAGCGGAAAACCGAAGACAACATATAGATCTGCAGTATGTCAAACGCAGAAGTTGGTAAAGGTATGTGTGTGGCGCTGCATTTGCGAAATTCGAATTCTGGATGCCATACAAGCCGGTGCTTTTGTTCCCAATTTACCGTGTATTTTGATGAGCTGGAGCATCCCAAATGTCCTTACAAACAACAACAGCTCTCGACTCGTGACATTAACAAGCTACGGCTCGAGAAATTCCTGCAGAGGTTTGTGAGCCTCAGGCGAGGAATGTTGTTGTCAATTGGAATGGACCTCAGCATTCTACGCCTGTCTTTCAGAGCATCGCAGCATCACCGAGGAGGCTGATAACAAAACCACAGCAAGAAAATCTGTAGATTTGTCGTGAAAATGTTCTTGCCGTGGTTTTCACACCCGATAATGATTGCTTGTGTTGCAATCGAAACGTCGTGAGAATTTTATTGTTTTATTTGTATTTTATTGTTTCCCTTCTACGTGGTGACTTTACCGAAAGAACCAAGAATATGAATCCCTGCAGTCACGAAAGCTTTAAATCGAAATATAAAGAGCTAATAATCAACTATCATGTGGTATTGGGTGGATCGGGTACTGGCAGCTACACCGACGTTAGATTTACAATGCAGATACTTCGTTGAAGGGAAGCTGTATTTTACGTGGCTATAGAGTGACTCGATGCCAAACAACCTCATGGATTTGTTGGTGGAAGAAAAACAGAGTAACCCTGATTAGGATGAAGCTCCTAAACTCGTGATCATGGCAGATACTATCTTTCAATCTGAATATTAAAGTGACTCGCTGGCTTAATGCACTTTGGTTGAATAATATTGAGACCTTGTTTTATATTTATGAAAACAAACACCCTTAAAAGTCTTACCGCCTTGTCAAAAAGTATAACACTTATGATAAATTTAGGCTCCGAAACTTAACCACTTGGGAGATGCAGTTTTTGATGATGACAGCCACTGGGCCATGAGTTTAAAGTTGTATGAATCCTTAGAATCTCCAGTAGTGCAAAAAAAAAGCAAAACATGACGCATTGTTTTCTGCGTGCACAATTCAATATATATAGATCGTGTAGAAATGTATTCATTTATCATTTCATGCACAATACATCAATTTGGGAGAACAGCGGTGCATTGGTGAGTGCACTGTAATATGAATCAGCGATCTGAGTTCGCTCGTGGTATCTGAACTTGTCCCGGCTACCTGGCACACAAACCCGCACTGAGCTGTGTGGTGAAGTATGGTTAAACAACTACATCATCCACACAGCATGGGGAATCTGTCATCCAGCATTTGCTTTGCAAAGGGCTGTAATTTATTATCTGTTATATAAGCAGATAATCTGTATAATCCATTAAACCTCCTTTGCCAGTACCAAAATATAATAATAGGGGGTTTTCCCCTTTTTTTCTGGCAACAAAACTGCAACCTTTTACAAGGAATCATGTGTGCATTAACCACAATACTTGTGGTCAAAATGCAAACAAAAAACACACTATGATAATATATGCATTGTCCTTGAAACTGATTGGTCCACACCAGGGACGGCTTTCTTTTGAGCCTCGACCCAATTGGTGCTAGACCAGAGGACGCCAGACCATACAATGAATAGGTATGTGTGCCATTGGGGGTTAAGGTTGATGAGATACCCATGACCGCGCAGCTCCTGCAAAATCCCAGTACTCAAAGCAATCCTATTGAAAAAAGAAACCCGAATTTTTCGGAGAACACCATTGAAGTTATTTATTACCATCGAATCTCAACGGGGTTCCTGCTGGTTACTTCATAGGTGATTCACAGTAATCCCTGATGTAACAGCTGGTGTTGCACTTTTGTGTTATTAACTAGGATGCAACGATCCACTCGTCCACAATTCTATGAATTGTCATGGTTTAATTTGAAATAATGTGTTTTGCCATTGCAGTGCATGTGCAAAATGCCTAGGTCAGTGGCTTCCAACCTGGCGAGATGTTAACTACCTCGCCTGGTATACAGGAGGTTTGTGGGTTCGATACCCTGACCCTGACGCCTGCTGTGTATTTGCAGTTTGCATGTTCTCTCTCTCTCCCCGTGGCCGTGTTGACTCCGGGTCCTCCTGCTTTCTCCTCCACATTTAGAAACGTGCGTTTAGAGTATTTAGCTGATATACATTTCCACACGATACACCACTTCATTGTGCCTACATTTGTGATAGCCAGGCCGCTTCTGAAAAAGAGCTATGTAGCTCAGTGTTCCTTACCTGGTGAAATGAAAAAAAACTTTTAAAATAGTTTTCGCTTAAATTTTGATTTAAAGCTTTCGTGACTGCAGTAATTAATATTCTTAGTTCTTTCGGTAAAGTCACGTGGAAGGGAAACAATAAAATAATATTTATTGTTTCCCTTCAACGTGACTTTACAGAAAGAACTAAGAATGTAGTTTTCGCTTGTCATGTACTTTCCACCGAAGTTACCAATTGTCTGCGTACCCCTGCCAGACGGTCGATCTGTGATATACATCCAGTGAGTTTACAGAGCTGAACATATAGATGTGTAGTGATTGACGATGGCTTATAGCGATTTTACGAATTGCTCGCGAAGATTATTGGGAACACAATAACGAGACATTTTGAGGCCAAGCAACCACGGGAGCAAGCAGTTTTTTGGGATGATTATCTACCATCAAACCACACGAATGCTGTTGATCAAATTCTGGGGGGGGGGGGGGGGAACGAATGACTTTCAACGACCATTATTGTACCATGCAGACTTTGAAAACTATGGAAATGATGCAGTTATCAAAGCTGTCACAAACCAAAGAAACGAAGAGGGAAATAAGAATAAAACATTTATAAAAACAGGACACACTAAAAAGAAAGTAAATGAATACCAAAGTGATGCAAAATGACATGAACAAAAATACAGAAAACATTAACCATCTTATATGTGCTGACGACATCAACATTATAACGTCCAATTGGAAGGAATTTACAGGAAATGTTAGGGCAGCTTAATAAATAAATAAAGGTGTATAGTCGGGCTCGGGATAAATGGGTAAAACAATGAACGTGTACAACATGTTCGCTAAGCAATTGGAGGTACCTGTTGGAAGGGCACATCTGGTAAACAGTAAAATATGTGTGCCTACGATAGCTTTTGAATGCGGACCGGAATTCAAACGTTGAAATAAAGCGATAGACGTGAGCAGCCTGGAAGTGATTTTAGAAACCAGAACTTGGATAATGACAAGCAATATATCCATTAGACTCAAGAAGAATGTTTTTTTAATCAGCGTGCACTTACTGCTACGATATACGGATCAGAAACATGGACTTTAATGAAGAAAATGCAGCAAAAACTTAAAAGTGGCCAAGAAGCATGGACATATGCATGCTTGCAATTACTCAGAGATGAAGGGGATTAGAGAACACGTGCAGGTCAATTACATAATTCAGCTGTTAATAAAAGTACGCGTGCTTGGGCAGGACATGTCGTGAGAAGGGATTGGTGACAGAGGGGCAAGAATGGCGATGGAGTGGTAGCCAAGGGATGGGATACATGTGAAAGTACATCTACCAGAGAGATTCAGTTTCATTTAATTGATGTCGCCCTGTGAGCCATTCGGCTCTTGAATCGGGTGCAACCGCAACAAACAAAAACATGAACAAGAAAAGATCATAAAGTGATTATGTGACTGTGCAAACAGAAAATCCAGGAAAAAAACCAGCAAAATATTCCAGAAAAAGCACCGTACACCAACGCTGTGTGCAAAAAATCCCAGTGGGATGCAAGTCAAACAACAACCACAACCACAAGACAACTTAGATTAAGGCCATCAGCCTTAACTCCGTACTACAACAAAACAAACATGGCCAAACCAAAAAACGTTTTCGAAATCACCAAAATAAAGCCATAAAAGCAATGTAACAGTGATCATAGGAACTGAGATTTAGCGATGATGTCAGCTCATGTGCAGTGCAAGTGCCATGTTGATATTTTTTTCACATTGTGGGATTGGGAGGTTTAGGGAGGCCTTCGTCCAACAGTGGATTGATCATGGCTCATGTGATGAAAGTATTCAGAAGAGACATGGGAGAACGATGCACCCTGGCTACCCCTCCACCCTTTTGCTCTGTTCCCACAACCATCACGTGACTACAACGGCCACATATACCTTTGCGGCCACTTGAATTAATTAAAACTAATCAAATAAGCTAAAGCACAATATATTGCGATTTAAAGCTTTCGTGACTGCAAGGATTCATCTTCTTTGGTTCTTTCGGTAAAGTCACGTAGAATGAGAATAAAATAATAAATTGATAAAATAAAATAACACAATAAAATTCTCACGACGTTTCGTCCCTTCACCTGATGAAGGCCGCTTGTGTTGTGGCCGAAACGTCGTGAGAATTTCATTGTGTTATTTTATTTGATCAATTTATTATTTTATTCTCATTCTACGTGACTTTACCGAAAGAACCAAAGAAGAGCACAATATATTCTTACGTAACTGTCCAATTTCACGTTATTTTAGCGTGCATTATTCGCCTGGATCCGTGATGGTAAGAATCGACCAAATACAGATAGTCCCCGACTTACGACGGTCCGACTTACGATATTTCGATCTTACGATGGCGATAGCGATACGACAAACCTGTATGATATTTTACAATTTCGCGCGGCAGGCAAACGCAGCAGCGTACGAGGTACGATACTGTACGTTGGGACGCTGCCGGGATTTTCTCGTCCCCCGCCTTGTACGGGACTGTGAACTGCTCTGTTTTGCTAAATTATCACCATTCTTTAAGACTCCTGGGTGGATGAGGCCATCTTCGACTTACGATATTTTTTGACTTACGATAGGGCCGTCGTAACGCATCTCCGTCGTAAGTAGAGGACTACCTGTATTAGAAGGACCCTGAAGAGAAGTTGACATTCAGTGCTCCTCTGTGTGAGATGCGTGCTCGGTATGCGCGCGGACAGCACATCAATGCAGTCCACGCACATGGAGTGGAAGAGTTACCAGATCCGATGTCCTCCTGCCAGCCACCAACCTCCACCGCATTACGTTCGTAGATGCAGCCGGTCTTGGAATGAGTCTTTATTTCGACGCTACATAAATTCAAATTGTACTGCATTGTATTTATAAGCACCGTGTACATTTCTACAGTTGCACTAATAGTAAAAATACAAACGCTGTATAAATAGTAGTTGAGGTTTTTTTTCCGGTTAGATCGCAAAAAAACCCACCTCTCTTATGGATGATATTGGTCGCGAAAGCCTACGTGTTAAACTAAATAGCATTTGTAATAACATTTTTAAAAATGTGTAGTTCCTTGATTAATCCACTGCTGGATGTAGACCTGCCCAAGCCACATCAGCTAGAAGGCTTTGTTTTCACACACTTTACCATGATGGTCAGTACATGTTGGTGAAGGTAGGATGCGGAAGAGCTCAGAAATAGTTCGGACATCACTCACCCGTGATGTTAGTTGAGGCCGGGCTGGCTTCACGTCACAATGCGCAAACCACTGCCCCACTGCTATTCCCCAAATGGGTGCAGTATATTTAATATATTCTAAAGGGCATTTATGAAATGTTCCACTCCACTGGCATTAAAAGCAGCCAAACAACGCAATATTTACGGTCTGGTTACAAATGAGATACTTATAAGTGTAATGGCATGAAGAGTTTGTTATATTATTGTTTTAATGCAGTGGTTCATAATGGAGGTTGTTTGGTTGTTAGATCGCGTAAATATATAAATGTGTCGTTAAAACCCGCCACCACCCGACACAGCCAACTAGTAAGGGTTGTCACGTCAACAGAACGTGGCCAATTCGTCACTAGTACAGCACACCAGTGTGTTGGAGAGCCAAGCCACAACATTTGCAATCTGAGTACGCCGTTTCGCCAGTAATTACATGTTTACGTGACAACCCTTACTAGTTGGCTGTGTCGGGTGGTGGCGGGTTTTAACGACACATTTAGATATTTACGCGATCTAACCCAAAAGCCTCTATTATGGATGATATTGGTCGCGAAAGCCCACGACGTGTTCTTAACCTGTACTGCAGGCTTACACCCCTTTAGTTCTGCATTGTAATTTGTTTTTATAATGGTAATAAATATATAGGTTTGATGAAACAAAGTAGTTGTCCACGTCTCGCACCCGCAGAAAGGGCATCTCGCACCTCCAGGGGGAGCGTGCACCCCAGGTTAAGAACCACTCGTTTAATGTACGCGAAACACTGTCCAGCCACTATAATTACACATTGGTGAATCTACCTGAATCAAGGCTGCATGGTTGCCAGAAAGCAGTTCTTGCAAAACACGTCTCTCCACATGGCCCCTTCTCATCTCTGGGGCCAAAGTACATTCAAGCACTGTAATACACTCCACAATGAGTCTCTCAGTATCTTCATAAGCTTAAAAATCAAGTGAAATAAACAGCTCATTGTATTTTTTTTATATCCAGTCAGACTCCTTAATGTTGACTGAACCTAATTGCCGACCTAAAGAATATAAATAGATGAACTCTCGTGAAAAAAAAAACCTTGTACGAACAACATTCAAATTTAGTTGCAAATGTTTATTCCACTTCCATAGTTGTTTGGGTTTCAGCAACTGTAGACAGTCGATTATGGGATGGACCAATTGGATGTGTCTAGGCAGCACTTCCTAAAATAACCGATTAATATCATCAAACAATGGAGCCGCTATATGAAGGCAAGAAAAAGGACACTTTTCCTGATACGCATTGGCAAGGGAAAGTGATCATCTAAATAAAGATTCAGCGTGCACGGTAAATTAAATACATTAGTTGTCCATACTCTATGAATCTTGGAACAAGCATGTCAGCTTAGGAATTCAACCATTTTAAGTTTTCCATTTCTGGTTCAATACAGAATGTTTAGTAATACCACATGTCGGCTTCTGACCTTACGATGTGGGGGCTCTGGAAGAGTGTTATACTGAGATTCAAAGCAATGTAGGATACAGTAAGACGATACATTTACATTCCTTTTGTCCACAAGTCTTTTGATCTGTGACTCCTGTTATCTGTGGATCCAAATTGATCGGCAGAAATTCCCGCTATCGCCAGGATGATGCTTCTTTATCTGCATTTTTTAAAATTTCGGATATGAGGAGTCATCTGGATGTGGTCACGGGCGAATACTGAAACCTTATTATATTTTTTTGGTAATTCCTGCGCATAGGAGGACCTAGATGATGATAAAGATGCCTAAAATTATGATTATCATCATCATACCATGCCATGAGTGCTGTGTGTTGCCTTTATTGATGCTGCAGCTGCTGATGACATTCATGGCTCACAGTTGCCAGCTTGTGCAGTCTCACGCCCTGCATAGCCACCACTGTGCAGATTGCACAGTCGTCTGCCCTTGTGTGTGGGTAAAACTGGTGGCGAATGGCAGCCAAAAGAGAGAAGGCGTCCGAGAGTGTAATCAGCGTGAAGATGGAGTGATGAGATCGCCTGGGGTGTAAAGTAGTGAGATGCATTTTTATCACGTCGCAACGGACAGCCAATGCAGAGGAAGAATATTTTAACGAAGGATGAAGACGTTGATAATTACAAGATGGTGAAAGTTGCCTTTTGCTGTTGCCGCCGTCTTGTGATGGAGCTGCACAACTCCACCGCAGCGCACTGGGCACAGACAACTATACGCGTGGCTGAGATGAAACATCACCTCTTCTGTTCGGCTCACCCATTGCGATGCAAACCTCCACAAAGTTGTCCTGCTATCTACGGGGAGGGACCTCAGACAACAATATGTCCATGGATAGTCCCGCGGACACACACCACATTTCACTCGCCAAGATCAGCAAATGAGATGAGTGTGGTGCGAAATTCAAAGCGATTTCCTGCTAATATGGACATCGAGGCATTTGGTGTTCATCTCCCGTTTACAGCCCCGAGCCAGTGTTGCAAATTCCACATTCCACCGTTGACTTCCCCACAAGTGGTACTCATTTGTTGACCCCGGAGGGATGATGGGGCGGTCAAAACCCGACCAAGATTTGAACTCGAAGCGTTACGATTGCGAGCCTCTTGCTCTACCGGTGAGCCACCTGGCGGTTGACCCATCTGTGTTGGAGAGGAAGCCCACGGAATTAAACCTCCAGGCGGTGGCAGTGATAGGGAAAAGCAAACCAAGCAAAAGCTTTGGACCCCCATCACCTAAAAGTGCCCAGGATTTCTGAGAGAAAAAAATGGCGATGCATAAAATATAACATAAAATACTAATAATGTAACCAACTAATTATGTTTGTATACAATACAATCCAATTAATCGTTCTTATCTCGATCATGTCTTCATCTGTCTTCTCTCACCGCATTATATCTCTATGCTATGTCATTGCATATTTATTTTAATAAATCAACACTGAAGGTGTTTTTCTCTCTAAACCTTTTGTAGATTGTTTTCTGTTTGTGGAGGTTTTGCATTCCACACTTGATAATTTTATTAAAATTCGACTTGCTGTTGTGTATCTTTGAAAAAAAAGATTTCCCAGCTTCACACTTTTAAATAAAGTTTGAAAAAAATATAGCGAAAAAGCCACGTTTTTTGTTATGTTTCCACAATTTAGCCCAGAGCAAAAAAAAAACTGATTTTGACATCGGCTACAAACCAGTCTGTGACGACCTGGACAAGCTACTAAACATTTTACAAGCCTTCTCCCACGCCAAACGGAAGACGATTGGTGCAGCAGCAGCAAGTGCTGCCCCAGTGGTTGCAGTCGAAGTGTGCGGATGGCGAGCCCCCTTCAATGGCCCTGCGTTGTGCGAGAAAGCCAGGCCTCTCCACGCATCCCTTGGCGTGTACAGCAGGTGTTCCACCAAGGCCAAGGGTCGCTTTGTGCTTTCCAAGGAACGGCACAGGATCCATCGGCTGTCGATGCTTGGCATAGAGGTTTGGAGCAGATGTGAAGGCCACGGCTGACTTCAACAATGGCAGACAGTGGCAGAGGAGGAGAACGCCTCACTCTGAACATTTTATGATGCGACAGTGCTTTTTTTTTAGCAAACCCGAGAAAAAAATGGAGAACAAGACTCTGGCTACTAAGAAGCAAGTAGTCCTTTCGGATTAGTGCAGATTTCCAAATTCTCAGTTTCCAAAAAAACGGACATTGGAGGAAGCGGGGGCGGGAAGGGCTGACCAATTGATGGAATGTTGGGTGGTAGTGGCACACGCTTGAAATCCAGCACTGTGGAGGCAGCGAGGGTTGGTGAATCACACAAATCTTGCGAAATTCCCTTCCCGTCGGTGTCGAGGTGACATGCCCTGGCATGTCAAGAGAATGCGGTACAGCAAAAAAACCTGGACTGATCTCCATCTGTTCCATCTATTTTGTATCGAGTGTTGCCCCCTCCCTCAAGTGGGTTTTCTCCGAGTGATCCAGCTACTATAAACACTCGTTACGCTACGCCACCGCTTCGAGCCACAGAGAAGAGGGGTCATATTATATCGACATTACTTTGACTGCTTCGACATCCTTCTGACGATAAGCAGTAATCAGGTTTCTGACCTTACACTACCTTAAAGTGTACTCAGAGTATGTTCATTAGGGGAAACTGCACAATCATAGGTGCAGAGTGGAAATTTGCAGAGTGTAATAAAGAGGAGTAGCCGAAAGTGTAATAATTTCCTGGACCCCATGGTTTGTTTTCTCTTGAGGACTGGCAAATTATGATCGCGTCTGGACAGCACGCTCTGCGTTGCCACTAGTTAACATCGGGACATGGCGTTTCTACCCGCTGTACGAGAGCTGTCATTTCATCTGGCAGTGTACTAATTGCGCATCAAATTTCGATGACGGATTGCGCCTGGATCTGTACGAAACACCGAAGCAACACGTGGAGTGTGTCGGAATACCGTAAAACCGACCGGAGGGTGTCATTGCCATTTTGCAAAAAATGTCCATTGAAAAAGCACATGTTTGACAGGCCACCAATTAAACATCACCGTATAATGCTTCTAACAAATGTATTGTTCTATGTTAGTACAACTGAGCTCACCAGCAGACGGACGCATAATGAAAATTATTGCTGTTGTCCACGCTAGCAGTTCAAAAGTGGTGCCGCAACAATGTCGAATGTTACTTACATCAGTCCTTAATGTGCAACGTGATTCCCTTGACGGCATGACAGTAATTACGAGCTCTTGAGTTACAAAGACATGAAACAAACACAAATCAGAAACTTCATATCGATGTCCGTTTGTTTCTTTGCTGTACTTTACTTCACATGTTTTGCTTTGGTCGTTTTGGTCACCAGGGTCGCTCGTGCAAATGAGACTATCCTGGTTTACTGAGTTCCTTACCAGATTAAGCAAAAATAAACTTGACACTGGAACTACTATGAAGGAAAATCATTGGCTTGCTGGAATGGTAGCAAAAGCGGTGAGAACACAAATATGGATTGAGCAATATTCATTAAATTAATTTTTTGAGGAAGAACTCGCCCCCACTAAAGAGAACATCTCAATACTTTATCGCAGAAATTAAACCAAGGTAGTCCTACCTATAATATCGAGACACATATAAAATCAATGTATCAAAATGAGAGGACAAACTTGAGGAAAAGCTAAAAGGAAAAAAAATAGTCTTGCAGAGTTTCCTGAATTGTTTGGTGCTCGGAGCAAATCTGAGGGCCGGCGGTAGAGAGTTGCATATCTTCGGCGCCACACTCGAGAAGGCCCCCGACTACAACCGCCGAGCAGAGAAGGAAACATTCTAGATTGAGCTCGAAGGGCCAGCCCCAGGAGCGCAAGGTATGTATCTTACTATCAGACGTCGTCTGGTTGGGCAAGAGGGGACTGCGGGTACTGAGTACCAATGCGGTGTTGAACTTTGTAAGTCATTACAGCTTACTTAAATTGTATGCGGAAGCTGACTGGCGGCCCAGTGCAGATCACGGAGAATGGGTTTTATGCTCGCGAAACGGCTAAGACGTCTACGCATGCGGGCAGCCACATTTTGCAACAGCGGCAGTTTCCGAATCAGTCCACGAGGCAGCTCAGCGTATAAAGCGTTTCCGTAATCCAGACGCGTTGACACAAAGACATGAACCAGTGTTTCGAGATCACTTGGACCAGTTCGTGCGCAGCAGTGAGATGGACTGTGGCATCTACGGGATCATGAATGATGGCAACACTGTGGCCAGGCCTTCATCCAGCAGTGGATATACGATGGCTGATGACAATATTAATAAAAAAAATGCATTTTATGGAGTGAAACTTTATTGGTGCCAATGTAATCTATTCATCGATAACTTCGTTGGGAAAAAGTGTGAGGTTACATCAGGATGCCATCTTAATATTATGTAAAGAGTATATGAAAATTAAGATGGGTTAATATTTACATTATCAGGTTTGAAAACATCTTGCACTTAGTTTGCGCTAGTGCAGCAAAAATACAATTTTCGTCATATTAGCAACGCTTGCAACGTTATTATATTTACCTAAAAAAATACCTGCAAAAATGAATTATTCATCAAATGAGCAACGCCATACCAATGTCTAGGTTTTTTCTGCGGTTGCGCCGTACAGGTCTCCGGTTCGTTTTCAGGTTGCACCGTGTGTTTGTTCAGTTCCTGAAGATGCTTCCAGCACGTGGAGCGAAACGTCGGACAGTATGCTACACAGCACGCGGTACAATCCGAAAACACATTGTGGATTAGCACATCATAGGGTAACTTTCGGCCCCAGAGAATGTCGGTGAATCATTATCCGTTTTACCGATGTCACGTGAAAATAATACCCTGCGGGCATGAGCAAACAGGAGTACTGAGCAGTAGAAATTAAGGATGGCACATATGGAACACGTGCATGTAACTGCATCTTCACGGAGTTGTATTGTGTCATCAAGGGAGGCATCCATCGAGCACTCGTTACCGAATAGCTGACAGTTGTAAAAACAATTTTCATAGCGATGCGCAGTCGGCTATGCATGGGGAGATCTTTAATCAGCTGTGGAAACTGCCTGCTGCTGAGACGCACAGCCATTAACGGTGTTCTCTAATGCTGTGTAAACAGGCATGAACGGGAGTTAATCGTCGTTCAGTGATTATACACACTGCGCTGTGAGCCCGGCGAACCTGCGATTAATTCACAGCCAGCATCAGTTGATGGGTGATATCTGAACCGCTGTCCGTGGTTTGTACCCTCCTGCACGTCCTTCACCAACCCGCATTAACAGGGTGGTGCTGTGGTCCTGTCACACGCCGTGACTGACATGGCGCGGTGCAGGCATTGATCTAGCAGAGCGTTCACAAAAGGATGAACACGACTACAACATGTGCATATCATTTGCAAATGTTTGTATTAATATTTGCATCATTGAAATTTACTGGAGGTACAAACCCCGCGAGTGGCGTGTGTGTAGTAGAGTTTGTTGGTAAGTCTGTAGTAGTAATGGTAGGGGTTATTGGTGTGTGTATAGTAGGGATTGTTGGTGTGTGTGTAGTAGTAATAGTAGGGGTTGTTGGTGTGTGTGTGTAGTAGAGTTTGTTGGTAAGTCTGTAGTAGTAATGGTAGGGGTTATTGGTGTGTGTATAGTAGGGATTGTTGGTGTGTGTGTGTGTAGTAGTAGTAGTAATATTAGGGGTTTTGGTGTGTGTGTGTAGTAGAGTTTGTTGGTGTGTGTGTGTAGTAGTAATAGTAGGGGTTGTTGGTGTTTGTGTGTGCGCAGGGTGGGGTTATAGGACTGTGTGTGCAGGGTGGGGTTGTAGGTGTGTGTGTGTGTGTTTGCAGGGTGGGGTTGTAGGGGTGTGTGTGTGCAGGGTGGGGTTGTAGGTGTGGGTGTGTGCAGGGTGGGGTTGTAGGTGTGTGTGTGTGTGTTTGCAGGGTGGGGTTATAGGACTGTGTGTGCAGGGTGGGGTTGTAGGTGTGTGTGTGTGTTTGCAGGGTGGGGTTGTAGGTGTGTGTGTGTGTGTGTTTTTGCAAGGTGGGGTTGTAAGTATGTGTGTTTGCAGGGTGGGGTTGTAGGTGTGTGTGTGTGTTTGCAGGGTGGGGTTGTAGGTGTGTGTGTGTTTTTGCAGGGTGGGGTTGTAAGTATGTGTGTTTGCAGGGTGGGGTTGTAGGTGTGTTTGTGTGTGTGCAGGGTGGGGTTGTAGGTGTGGGTGTGTGCAGGGTGGGGTTGTAGGTGTGGGTGCGAGGTGGGGTTGTAGTTGTGTGTGTAGGGTGGCCACGTGGCATGTTTGAACGCTCACTGCGAAGGAGAGGCTGCCACGTCTCTGTCGGGAGCTAGACCGGTATTGCCTGGATCTCTGGTATTCAGGAGGTCCGACGGACTGGCTCTGGCTCCTGCCACCATTAGGGGAGAGTCCTCTACTCGGGGTAGAAGACTGCCAAACAACAGGGAGTGGCTCTTCTTATGAACAAAGGAATGAAGGGGGTGGGGGAACGTGGCGGTGAGGTGTGGGAACCTGTAAGCCCCAGGCTACTGTGGGCTCGCCATCCCATCAACCAGAGGCGAGGAGTGGTGGTGATTATGCCCCCACCGAAGATGAACATCAGTGGAGGGATTCAAGCAAAACCGATGAGACAGATGCCTTCCCATGACCTCCTGTCACAGGTGCTAGCTGATGTGGCCCCTCGGGATAGAGTCATCCCGTTGAGTGACTTTATTGCCCGAGTGGGTCATGATGCTGGCACCTAAACTTGAGCGATTGGAAGGCTTGGGCCAGATAAGCTCAATAACAACGGTAGGAGGCTACTAGACTTGTGTGCAGCCAATGGGCTTGTAATTATCAACACGCTATTCTGGCATTGGCGCATCCACACAGCATCATGAATGCACGCCGTGTCCAAGCAAGAACATCTGCTGAACTATATAGTAACAGAACAACAGATGCTGGCTCATGTTCTCGATACCAGGACCTACTGTGGAGCTGATCTGCGCACTGACCATCGGCTGTCATCTGTAAGATGCGCCTGCCATTCTTCCACTGCGGTGGTGGGTGTACATCCACGACCCCATTCAAACCCACATTGGCCTGATCTCAGTTCGCTGATTAACGTTTCAATCAAGAATTTCATCATCGCTTGCAGCTGTGGTTGGCATCATTCCTCCCTCCTCCTGATGCCGAGGGGAAATGGGTGAGGTTTAGGACTGTGGCTCATGCAGCTGCAATGGCTGTTTTGGGTACACAGTCCAAAAATCACAGGCCCACTCCCACCGTCTACAGCATCCCACATCAGAGAATGAAGAGGCTTACCGCAGCCTTTGCCTAGAGGTTTGGAGAGCCATGTGGCGCTGTAAGGATCGGTGGTGGTCGCGGGTTGCTAGGGAGATGGATTCGGGCTCATTAGCAGGCAACCACAAATTGCTCTTTAACTCTATCAAAAAAGTAACTTGCAGCGCCACACCTATCACCATCATTAGGGGAAAGAAAGGTGATCCGATCTCTGACCCCCAAGAACAGGTTTGCAGATTTGCTGAGCATTTCTGTGATGTCTTGGGGGAGGGGAAATCCCTCAACCTGTAAAATATTATAGGGAAAATTAAGGATGATCCTGCTGAGGCTGCTGTGCCTCAAATAATGGAATAAGTAGTCACCCCCTGTGAGTGGCTAGCTGAAGTGCCATCTGTTGAAGTACAGACGGTGATCCAGAGTCTGAAACCAGGAAAAGTGCCGGCCAGAGATGATCTCCCAAGCAAAGTTCTGAGGGTGGATGGCGTATATGCGCAGACTGCCCTATATTAACATCATAATAACAGACTGGACCACTGGGTGGGTTTCACAGGACTGGAAGTATGCCCTGGTAGTTCCCCTCTGTAAAAAGGGCGACCACACAGACTGTAACAACTACAGGAGTATCTTCCTCTTCAGTGTACCGGAAAGGTCCTGACAAGGATTATTCAATATCGCCCTGCCAGGCACGCTGAGGAGAGGCGTGTGGAACCCCAATATGGTTTCAGGCCAGGGCTGTCCTGCACAGATGTCATATTTTCTGTCCGTCTGCTCCAAGGCTGTAATTATAATATTCAAATATGCTCAAAATGTCCCCCCCCCCCCCCAATATATTACTATAAAATATATTTCTGTTTATATGATTGTGGTTATGGTTGTACTTTATTAATCCCTAATCTCTGCCATTACATACAATGAAACAAGAAAAGGTAAACAAGAAAATAGAGCAATGTAATACAATATACACTATTAGACATTATTGTAAAAAATAATAAAAAGTCCATCCCATGTGTTAGTGAACTTTTTAAAAATATTTTAGGCAGGAAATTCGTTTTCAAATTTAGATTTTTTTCTGGGGGGGACCCCCAGACCCCCTGGTAGATTTGGTCCCCCCCCCAATGTTGACTCCATGGCTACGGCCTTGGTCTGCTCCAGCAGAGGTATAGGACATTTTAACAGGGCCTGGGCTCTGGGTTGTTCTTCATGCTTTCCGACTCCCTGACTTTCTGCTGACAATCATTAAGGACCTTAATGATGGTGGGCAGGCCCGAGTAAAACTACATGGTCGGGAGTTAGAGCCATTCCCTATTCACCTTGGAGTGCGACAGGGATGTCCTCTGGCTCCCACATTGTTTAAAAAAAGATTTCGACCACGTAGTTCGTGAAGCCTTCGATGGCTGTACCGGTGGAATTTCCATCTGGTACAGATACAATGGTGAGCTCCTCCGGCAGACAAGGCTGCCTTGGTTGGGTGATGTAGCCCGCATGCCCAGCCACTGCATGCCTAAACAGCTTTTGTCTGGCCGGATAGAGGGGGTTAGACGGACGTGGAGTGATGTGGTACAAGAGGATGTGGAGCTGAGTGGACTTGCCGATGACTGGTACCAGCGGTGTTAAGATCAGCCTCTCTGGAGGAGGCTCGTGAAGGACACTGCTGGGCAGTTGGAGGCAGTCGCCCTCCAACAACAACGGTGGGCGGAGGGAGCGACGCTCATAACAATGAGCGGAGTGCCAGGTGGCTAAAGCACAGCAGGTTGGCACAGTAGGGGGCACAGGTGGTGCATCAGCCACGCATCTCAGTCAGTCGACCCGTGGCACCTGCTGGGTCTGCCCCGTGACCTCTTGCCAGCGGGCGTTCGACACTTCACGTGGCCTCAAGGTGCACATAGCCTGGCACAAGCGTCGTGGTGACGTCACCGCCACTTAATGGCGAATGGCGGTTGTTGTTGTTGTAGGTGTGTGTGTGCAGGGCAGGGTTGTAGCTGTCTGTGCATGTGCAGGATGGGGTTGTAGGTGTGGGTGTGCGGGGTGGGGTTGTAGGTGTCTGTGTGTGTGCGGGGTGGGGTTGCAGGTGTGTATGTGCAGGATGGGGTTATAGGTGTGTGTGTGTGTGTGCAGGGTGGGGTTGTAGGTGTCTGTGTGTGTATGCAGGGTGGAGTTGTAGGTGTTTGTGTGTGTGCAGGGTGGGGTTGTAGGTGTGGGTGTACGGGGTGGGGTTATAGCTGTCTGTGTGTGTATGCAGGGTGGAGTTGTAGGTGTCTGTGTGTGTGCGGGGTGGGGCTGTAGGTGTCTGTGTGTGCGAGGTGGGGTTGTAGGTGTCTGTGTGTGTGCGGGGTGGGGCTGTAGGTGTCTGTGTGTGTGCAGGGTGGGGTTGTAGGTGTCTGTGTGTGTGCGGGGTGGGGCTGTAGGTGTCTGTGTGTGTGCGAGGTGGGGCTGTAGGTGTCTGTGTGTGTGCGGGGTGGGGCTGTAGGTGTCTGTGTGTGTGCGGGGTGGGGTTGTAGGTGTCTGTGTGTGTGCAGGGTGGGGTTGTAGGTGTCTGTGTGTGTGCGGGGTGGGGCTGTAGGTGTCTGTCTGGTGCGGTGGATAAAAACATTGCCACTAGCGAGACAAAGGCGGTCGGGCGTGGTGCTGGCCACCCACCCCCTCGTGTACCGTTCCGGCCTTCATAGGTGCTCGCTAACATCACTTACCCCTACAGTCGGGAGATCTTTGTTTTATCTTTGTGTGCGGGGTGGGATTGTAGGTGTGTGTGTGCAGGGTGGGGTTGTAGGTGTGTGTGTGTGTGCGGGGTGTGGTTGTAGGTGTCTGTGTGTGTGCGGGGTGGGGTTGTAGGTGTCTGTGTGTGTGCGGGGTGGGGCTGTAGGTGTCTGTGTGTGTGTGCGGGGTGGGGTTGTGGGTGTCTGTGTGTGTGCGGGATGGGGTTGTAGGTGTTTGTATGTGTGTGTGCGGGGTGGGGTTGTAGGTGTCTGTGTGTGTGCATGGTGGGGCTGCAGGTGTGTGTGTGCAGGGTGGGGTTGTAGGTGTGTGTGTGTGTAGGCAGGGTGGGGTTGTAGGTGTCTGTGTGTATGTGCGGGGCTGTAGGTGTCTGTGTGTGTGCGCGGGGTGGGGCTGTAGGTGTCTGTGTGTGTGCGGGGTGGGGCTGTAGGTGTCTGTGTGTGTATGCAGGGTGGGGCTGTAGGTGTCTGTGTGTGTGCAGGGTGGGGCTGTAGGTGTCTGTGTGTGTATGCAGGGTGGGGTTGTAGGTGTCTGTGTGTGTATGCAGGGTGGGGCTGTAGGTGTCTGTGTGTGTGTGTGTGCGGGACGGGGCTGTAGGTGTCTGTGTGTGTGTGCGGGGTGGGGTTGTAGGTGTCTGTGTGTGTGCAGGGTGGGGCTGTAGATGTCTGTCTGTGTGTGCAGGGTGGGGCTGTAGGTGTCTGTGTGTGTGCAGGGTGGAGTTGTAGGTGTGTGTGTGTGCGGGGTGGGGTTGTAGGTGTCTGTGTGCAGGGTTGTAGGTGTCTGTGTGTGTGTGCGGGGTGGGGCTGTAGGTGTGTGTGTGCTGGGTGACGGCTGTAGGTGTCTGTGTGTGTGTGTGCAGGGTGGGGTTGTAGGTGTCTCTGTGTGTGTGTGCGGGGCTGTAGGTGTCTGTGTGTGTGCGGGGTAGGGCTGTAGGTGTGTGTGTGTGCAGGGTGGGGCTGTAGGTGTCCGTGTGTGTGTGTGCAGGGTGGGGTTATAGGTGTCTGTGTGTGTGTGCGGGGCTGTAGGTGTCTGTGTGTGTGTGCGGGGTGGGGCTGTAGGTGTCTGTGTGTGTATGCAGGGTGGGGTTGTAGGTGTCTGTGTGTGTGCGGGGCTGTAGGTGTCTGTGTGTGTTCTGGGCTGTAGGTGTCTGTGTGTGTGTGTGCGGGGCTGTAGGTGTCTGTGTGTGTGCTGGGCTGTAGGTGTCTGTGTGTGTGTGCGGGGTTGTAGGTGTCTGTGTGTGTGTGCGGGGTTGTAGGTGTCTGTGTGTGTGTGCGGGGTTATAGGTGTCTGTGTGTGTGTGCGGGGCTGTAGGTGTCTGTGTATGCAGGGTGGGGGTTGTAGGTGTCTGTGTGTGTGTGCGGGGCTGTAGGTGGCTGTGTGTGTGCGGGGTGGGGTTGTAGGTGTCTGTGTGTGTGCAGGGTGGGGTTGTAGGTGTCTGTGTGTGTGCGGGGTGGGGCTGTAGGTGTCTGTCTGGTGCGGTGGATAAAAACATTGCCACTAGCGAGACAAAGGCGGTCGGGCGTGGTGCTGGCCACCCACCCCCTCGTGTACCGTTCCGGCCTTCATAGGTGCTCCCTAACATCACTTACCCCTACAGTCGGGAGATCTTTGTTTTATCTTTGTGTGCGGGGTGGGATTGTAGGTGTGTGTGTGCAGGGTGGGGTTGTAGGTGTGTGTGTGTGTGCGGGGTGTGGTTGTAGGTGTCTGTGTGTGTGCGGGGTGGGGTTGTAGGTGTCTGTGTGTGTGCGGGGTGGGGCTGTAGGTGTCTGTGTGTGTGTGCGGGGTGGGGTTGTGGGTGTCTGTGTGTGTGCGGGATGGGGTTGTAGGTGTTTGTATGTGTGTGTGCGGGGTGGGGTTGTAGGTGTCTGTGTGTGTGCATGGTGGGGCTGCAGGTGTGTGTGTGCAGGGTGGGGTTGTAGGTGTGTGTGTGTGTAGGCAGGGTGGGGTTGTAGGTGTCTGTGTGTATGTGCGGGGCTGTAGGTGTCTGTGTGTGTGCGCGGGGTGGGGCTGTAGGTGTCTGTGTGTGTGCGGGGTGGGGCTGTAGGTGTCTGTGTGTGTATGCAGGGTGGGGCTGTAGGTGTCTGTGTGTGTGCAGGGTGGGGCTGTAGGTGTCTGTGTGTGTATGCAGGGTGGGGTTGTAGGTGTCTGTGTGTGTATGCAGGGTGGGGCTGTAGGTGTCTGTGTGTGTGTGTGTGCGGGACGGGGCTGTAGGTGTCTGTGTGTGTGTGCGGGGTGGGGTTGTAGGTGTCTGTGTGTGTGCAGGGTGGGGCTGTAGATGTCTGTCTGTGTGTGCAGGGTGGGGCTGTAGGTGTCTGTGTGTGTGCAGGGTGGAGTTGTAGGTGTGTGTGTGTGCGGGGTGGGGTTGTAGGTGTCTGTGTGCAGGGTTGTAGGTGTCTGTGTGTGTGTGCGGGGTGGGGCTGTAGGTGTGTGTGTGCGGGGTGACGGCTGTAGGTGTCTGTGTGTGTGTGTGCAGGGTGGGGTTGTAGGTGTCTCTGTGTGTGTGTGCGGGGCTGTAGGTGTCTGTGTGTGTGCGGGGTAGGGCTGTAGGTGTGTGTGTGTGCAGGGTGGGGCTGTAGGTGTCCGTGTGTGTGTGTGCAGGGTGGGGTTATAGGTGTCTGTGTGTGTGTGCGGGGCTGTAGGTGTCTGTGTGTGTGTGCGGGGTGGGGCTGTAGGTGTCTGTGTGTGTATGCAGGGTGGGGTTGTAGGTGTCTGTGTGTGTGCGGGGCTGTAGGTGTCTGTGTGTGTTCTGGGCTGTAGGTGTCTGTGTGTGTGTGTGCGGGGCTGTAGGTGTCTGTGTGTGTGTGCGGGGTTGTAGGTGTCTGTGTGTGTGTGCGGGGTTGTAGGTGTCTGTGTGTGTGTGCGGGGTTATAGGTGTCTGTGTGTGTGTGCGGGGCTGTAGGTGTCTGTGTATGCAGGGTGGGGGTTGTAGGTGTCTGTGTGTGTGTGCGGGGCTGTAGGTGGCTGTGTGTGTGTGCGGGGCTGTAGGTGTCTGTGTGTGTGTGCGCGGGGCTGTAGGTGTCTGTCTGTGTGTGCGGGGTGGGGTTGTAGGTGTCTCTGTGTGTGCGGGGTGGGGCTGTAGGTGTGTGTGTGTGTGTATGCAGGGTGGGGTTGTAGGTGTCTGTGTGTGTGTGCGGGGCTGTAGGTGTCTGTGTGTGTGTGCGGGGTGGGGCTGTAGGTGTCTGTGTGTGTGTGCGGGGTGGGGTTGTAGGTGTTTGTGTGTGTGTGTGCGGGGCTGTAGGTGTCTGTGTGTGTGTGCGGGGTGGGGCTGTAGGTGTCTGTGTGCGGGGTTGTAGGTGTCTGTGTGTGTGTGCGGGGTGGGGCTGTAGGTGTCTGTGTGTGCGGGGCTGTAGGTGTCTGTGTGTGTGTGCGGGATGGGGCTGTATGTAGGCGCTTAATCGCTCACGATCCACGCGTTCAGCAGCAATCTGCAGCGACTCCACGCGCAGGTGGCAACCCCAGAACCTTTGCTCACCCCTTGCCGAATAGCGATGGAATGAGCAAATAATGCCGCGCGGTATGCAAACCATTATTATTGTAGGATGATGGAAACGTTTCGCATTTGCTCATAAAACACCGCGTGATTGAGACTTTAGTTTTTTTTTCAAATTCAAACAATTGGTCGCCTTGCATTCGGAACCCCACTATAGCTGCCCTGCAGCGTGACGTTGCCTCTCTGCTGTATTAATGCGACCGAAGTGTTCCCTGCAGCAAATACACTTACATCGAGGGCCAAGTAGAGCAAGGACATAGAAATAACACTTTATTATACGACAGGCTATTTTGTGATGTGGAACTTAACACTTTGTCGAGGAGCTTATTGTGGTTTACTATTTGTACAGCGTGGCCAGCTGTTGTGTGTGTGTGTGGGGTTTTTCTCACGTGTGGCAATAATATCAAAATCTCACACGCACACGCACACACATACACAATCATGTAGTGGTGATTTGGAGGAGAATTCTATTCTAAATAAAAAAAAATCAGGACAAATAAAGCAAGGCAGCTGCAGTGCTTCCATTCATCCTTCCCTTTACATCTGGATCTAATTTTCTTGCTGTGAGCGGGGAATGTGGATTTTGGATTTGCTCCACCATGAGCTAGCTGTGGTTTTTAAAAACAAAACGGGAGGGAGCTGGGGCAGTGGAGTGGTGGTGGTGGTGGGGGGGGGGTCGACACTATGGAAAGACTGCTACCATTATCCGAGCACTTTCTTGTGGGAATTCATACAGTGTGTGGGTGCAAGTCGGCCACGTGAATTTGGGTCCACAGCACCTGAAGGAACAGCTGGAGACGAATACAGGGCCATGAACCCACACATTTGTTTGGCCGTACTGTGTGTGTATTTATATTGTACTGTGTGTATATATTGTACTGTGTGTGCATTGTACTGTGTGTGTATTTATATATTGTACTGTGTGTATATATTGTACTGTGTGTGTATTTATATATTGTACTGTGTATATATTGTACTGTGTATATATTGTACTGTGTGTATTTATATATTGTACTGTGTGTGTATTTATATATTTACTGTGTGTGTATATTGTACTGTGTATATTTATTGTACTGTGTTTATATATTGCACTGTGTGTATATATTGTAGTGTATTTATATTGTACTGTGTGTGTATATATTGTACTGTGTATTTATATTGTAGTGTATTTATATTGTACTGTGTATTTATATTGTACTGTGTGTATATATTGTACTGTGTGTGTGTATATATTGTACTGTGTGTATTTATATTGTACTGTGTATTCATATATTGTACTGTGTGTGTATATATTGTAGTGTATTTATATATTGTAGTGTATATATATATTGTACTGTGTGTGTATTTATATTGTACTGTGTATTTATATATTGTACTGTGTGTGTATATATTGTAGTGTATTTATGTATTGTAGTGTATTTATATTGTACTGTGTATTTATATTGTACTGTGTGTGTATTTATATATTATACTGTGTATTTATATTGTAGTGTATTTATATATTGTACTGTGTATTTATATTGTAGTGTATAGTTATATTGTACTGTGTGTGTATTTATATATTATACTGTGTATTTATATTGTAGTGTATTTATATATTGTAGTGTATTTATATATTGTACTGTGTATTTATATATTGTACTGTGTATTTATATATTAACGTGAAATATAATGAACGAAAGCAAACTTTAGTTTTTCACATAATGCCCAATGACCTCATCACGTCCCTCGTGGTACATTGGGCAACTCCACAAAGCCGAGTTAAAAGTCGGTGATCTTGCGAGCATCGGTGCAGTTTTCCAGATATTCCTTGATTTAGCCAGTCACTCGCAACTGTTACAGTGCAATAATGTACAAAACGCTTTTATTTAAATATCGCACTCTCAACGATCAGCACGCACAGCCTGTGCACGTACGCCCAAGTGTTTCAGGGGTTCGTGCTCGTCTTGGTGTTAACGCATTTCATTGCATACCTTCAATTATAATCGTCTCTCTGCAGAAAGGTCACCGTGTTTTTGGAACTGGTGTAGGTTCTGTTGTTTTGGCTTCCAACCTGAATAAATGTATCGTTCCTCTGCAAGCGAACATGTTTTCCATATAGCTCATCACCAAAAATAATTGACATCAACAACGAAGGCTGCCCCCCACGCTGTTCCAACGGGTCAGCGGCGATGCCGCGATCCGTCTCGCTCCCGCACACGAGATGAGCTCACTCGGCCCTCAATTTCCACAGTGGGTCATCCGTCTGTGCCTGTTCTCTCTCCTGGGGCTGCCAATCCCCTCGCCGTTCCCGTCAGCAATCGTCTCTTCGAGTGACGTGTCTTGGCTTAGCCCACTTACTTTCCTTAGGAAGTCAATAGACAATGATGTCTTTAATTTGATAGCTAACAATAGCACTCTTAGATAGAAAACAAAAAAAACCTCTACTTATACAGCTCATGCATACGGACCCAATCGATTTGTGGAATAGCACGCATGCAATTGTACCGTAGCATAAAGCTTTAGCCCATTGTCATCGTCAAACAAGTGGCACTTACGCAATTGACCCGCTGTGCGCGCCCCTCCAAGGGGCTCCTTAGGTCCATGTCGAATGTGTTACCCGAGTTCATTCTTGGTTCGGTGTTTGGACAACTGCACGCAAACACATTGTTGGAAGATTGTGTGTTTATCGCCACCGCCGCCACCACCACCACTGCCTTTGCCCTCACCGCGTTGGTTTGCGATGGGTGGGTTCATCCAGCTCTCCACTCAACGGACTGCTGCTTAACAATTAGTGCAAAGACTGTACCCTGTTTAAATGCACACAGTTGTTGCAGAAAAAAAATCTGCAGGCCAATTGTACGATACTTACGGGTTCTGAAAGACGACATTAAAACATTCCATAACGATAATGCCCAAGTAATAAAACGTGTAAGCCTCGTCTCTCCTATTATCAGTTTACTTCGAGGAGAAACGCCTCTCAACTTGTGACTCCTCTAATCGGTGACCTTCCATTATACCCACAATTCCTATTATCTGCAGACCTGAGCTAATCTGTGGATATCCCCGTTAGTGGCAGCCCAGTTAAATAATCTCATCCACCACATTTTTTCGCAAAAGTTGCGGCGAGTTTACCCAGCGGTGCGGTGCAGTGGTGGTCATCGTGGACCTACTGCGCTCGTCCACCGTTCCGTGGAGGGCCATGCGGAAGAAGGTGACGAGAAGTAGGGGGGGGATGGTAAGACGCGGGGGTCTTGGTAAGAGTGGCAACGTGCCCCCCACTACCCCCCCCCTCCATGCAATGCCATGGACAAGTCAGGCGTTTTGGCCGCACCAACGTATTATTGATCGAACCCACAGAGTTGCGTAAGCAAGATTAAATGTTGGAACTGCATTCCTCTTTGCCACGAGACTGCAGTACGGCAAGTAGGTCCATAACCCCCCCCCCCCTGCTTGTGACGAACGTCAATTGTTATCTCGTCGTGTGTGTGTGTGGGTTTTCTCCAGGTACACAATTTCCACACCCCTCCCCACCTCCAGATGCATACCTTTCCGAATGAAGAATTGACTGTGTAAACAATCCAATGCAAGGACCCTCATGAGAACAGGTCTTGATACTCAATAAGGCTTTGCTGGACATGCTGCGATTTGAACTTCTTTCGCACCATAGCCACCAACCGTGCTAATCGAAGGTGCGGGGGAAGGACCACAAACCAAACACAAACAGCTGTTCTAATGAAATGAGTTTACAATCTAAACGATTTAAAAGTGCGTAGTTCCAGTGGCTTCCTAATATAATAAGGAAGAGGGTTCCAGACGGCCGCAGAAGATTAACATAATCATCATCAACAACAACATCTGAATCACGTTCAGGAGCCCATCACCTACAATCCTCCCCCCACCTTTCCCCCATCTTTTTGAGGCCTGAGCAGTGCGGGGGTGGGGGCTATTAAACTCAAGGTCCCCCACCCCCTGCTGAAGGTTCAGCATGGTGGGGAAGGGGGTGGCAGCTCTCTTTTGTTTGCATAAGGCCATGCTACAGGGCTGGACGAGGGCCCACAAAATTCTCACGCGATTGATTCCGAATCAGAATTATTATTTATACTGGAGGAATCCGATGATCTATAAAGCTCTTTTTTTACCACAGATGTCCAGTAGATTCTGCTACCGGAACCACGTCCAGGCGAGTAAACGGTCACAGCGGGTTAGGGTTATGTCAGAGCTGGGGAAAAGCCACAGGGGGGGACGGAAATGTTCTTCCCCAGCTCTGCCATAAATGACCCTAACCTGCTGCGACCCGTTCTGTCGGTGCTGTGAAGGATGAGGAGTGGGGCACAACGCTCTCTTCTTCCGCGGGGCCCCAGAAGTGGGCCGCCCATTCGAACTGTAGGATGGGGCCAAGTTTGCCGCACAAAATAACAGGGCGGCTGTCATACTGTCAAAAATGTGGCACAGAGTGACGGGGGAAATTCTGTGCATGAAGGGGGCCCATTGTTTCTGGTCTGCTGAAGAGCTTCCACTTTTTGCCGAGAAGCTAATTCGTGCTTGTGCTGAATTGCAAGTCTGAAAGTGCCTTACATATTTTCGGAATAAATGTTTAATTGATTACGACGCTGTGTTTTCTTTAAAAATCTCGACTGCAGTGAAATCGGTGGTTATTTAAAGGAATTCCAATCGAAAATCGCGTCACCTGATAAAAGTGTAATATTAAGATTTATACAGACAGTTGCCTCAACAAAAGTGGGTAAGACCGCAAAGATTGTATGAAAGTGACCGTATATTGTTGGAACTATGCTGTGAAAAACGGATAAAGAAAATAAAAAAACCAAGAGATTTATTAGGACAGCAGTCACTGGACATTACAAAATACTATACTTTAATTTTTTTATTTTAAAAGTGGCCAAATATGCAGATTTATGTGAAGCATCTGGGATGAATCAATGCACACACCCAGTGGCAGTCTTACAGCAACTCCTTGTGCTCTCCTCACGTTGTCAAAATACTAAATATGAGTTATTAGATTATTTAAATTTGCATCTTCCAACATTATGGAGTTTACATTACTGAGCAGAATCAATCCATTGCAATGCTCTGTATTTATCCATACGACTATGAGAGAGCCAATTGGCATACCGTGGGGCTAGGCCTATAGCCACGGGAAGCCCAGGGGGGCATGACCCCCCACCCACTATAAAGTAGCGCCTATGCCCCCCTCCCGCTAAAACTGGGACTGCCAAACCACCACCGCTGTGTTGAAGCTGCACGTGGAATTCTCCTTTTTGGTTGAAGTGAGGCTGCATATTTTGTCTGTCCCCTCTGTCTCCATCTCTTCCCGATTATTCTCCGTGTCTGTCTATGGATCCGTCATATCTGTGGCTGTTTCTTCATGTCTCTCCAGGTCTCTCACACCCTGTCTCTGATCATGTTCCTAGATGTGAATGTAATTTGTTTCTCCCAATCTCTCCTTGCTTGAGTGTCCCTCTGACTCATAGTCTGTCACTCCATGTATATCTCCATCTATCTTTGTCTCCCTCCCTGTCGCTCCCAATATCAAGCTCGGTCGTCATCGTTACCTTCACCAACATCATCAGCCTGTAACTAACCACCACCGTCACGTCCATCAACAAGGCTATCATCATGATGATGAACATCTTTAGCATTAATCACCCATCATCATAGAGCCTCGGCATTGCCTGCCTCCCACGTGGTCGCCGCCGTCCACCCTGCTCGGGTTTAGCGCCCACCGACGACTCCGTCTTGGCCGACGATTGGCCTCCACGGACCAGATTCACACATTAGCGAAAAACACAAGTTCTGCCATTGCAAATAAACGGCAGCAATGTAACAATTTTATTTATTTATATCAAAAATATACACAGAAACCTCCTTTTCACCAGCGTGTGGAACAAGTCCCATATTTCTTGCGAAAGACACTTTGTTCAATTGAATAAGCATCTTTGGCAACCATTACAACCTTTTTTCAGTGGGATGGAAAGTCACCGTCCATTCCTCAACTCTTTTCCCGCAGTGGCAAATAATATTCCTCCGTACCTCCATCTGCCCGATTGGATGGGTGAAAGCGTGTGCAGAGCTCGGGCAGGATTCGGGCCAGGGCCTCCATAAGATGATAACTTGTCTGAGCATCGCAGATTTTTTTTTGTACACGAGTGGACATAGCTCCTCAGGAGTGGAGAGGACGTGGTGCCCCACGACTGCACTATTCCCATTGTTTTCCGTCACACGCATTCTGCCGAAAATGTGTCAGAAATTTCACCACAAAATCCCACGGGTTGACACCTCCCAGGATGGGACCAGATGTGGAAAAAATAGGTGCACGAACATACAGATAATGGCGAGCATGTAAATGATGATTATGATTGACGAAGGTGACAATCACATTCCTAATTAATGATTAATGTGCTCGCGGGTGAGTGGTGATGGGTGAGACTGGTGACACACTCTCTCGCGGTAGCCTGAGCGTGGCGGTGTGGCTGAAGTGAATGCGGGGCCCTCTCTGCGGAAACAGAACCTGGCGGTACGGTCTACACTCGGGAACCTCGCGTCAACAGTGGTGAGGATGGACGTCTATAGATGGCTACTGGGGAGGCAAGTCGACCGTACCTGGGGGATGTCACACGGTGGCTTATAGCATGAGCCAGAGTCCGAACGAACCTCCAGTGGTAGTGCGGCAGAGCCCAAGGTCATTGACGTGCCGTGCGCTTGTGGTGCGTCTCTGGCCGCAGACTGAGTGACCGCGCTTGCTTGAGCCACAGTGTTCATCACTTGTGGCTAAGTTGGCAACGGCAGAGCTCGTATATCTTGGTCGCAATCTGCCATATCCCGTATCTTTCTGCAATTGTGTTGTACTTCGTCCTCAATACCATGGCGCAACGGTTGAAAATATCGTGGTCAGCTTTGAGCCAAGTGGAGTGCAGGAGGCGTTGCATCTGCCCTCGTGAGGTCCGTCCCACATGCAGTTTCTTGTATTTTGCCTTCGACGTCAGCTTGGCCACGTGGTGGATTAAAAACGTCCAAACGTACATAAAGTAAGTTGTATTACGAGGAATGTAAGGTACGCTGTGATGTAACTAAATAATCTTTACCTTTAACAAGTTTGCCTCTTATTCTTAGTTTTTTCGGTAAAGTCACGTTGAAGAGAAACAACAACAAAATAATAACAAAATATATATTTTATTATTTTGTTGTTTCTCTTCAACGTGACTTTACCGAAAAAACTAAGAATATGAATTACTGCAGTCACGAAAGCTTTAAATCAAAATTTAAGTTTGCCTCTGCTGATGAACCCCAAAAGACCAAACCAGTGCTTGCTTATGCAAATACTGATTGATGATATTGACCTGGAAAACCAAATACAGAACACGGATGGTCTAAATATATATTCATATGTGGAAAGAGAACGGAGTTCTGCTTATACATATCCCCCCCCCCCCCCCCACACACTACAATACTCCACGGCAACTTGTGAGTTTGCGTACGGTTTAATCCTCATAAATTACTTCATAAACAATTAACTCACTCACAAAAAAAAACAATTTAACTTTATTAACGGGCCCTCGGGTATCTGTGGAGCACTTGAAGCATGTGTTGTAGGTGGAAGTGCAGACAAACAAAGTGAGTGGCCCTGCTACGGCTTGCCCAGTGCACTGAGTAATGTGTCCTGTTTTTTATTTCTTTGCAGAGGGCACTAAGTGCCTGGGGAAGCTGCTCACTTAGAGAATAACAAGGGGACGCCCGTGCCAACAAAAACAATTGCAACCATGGCATTGGCCCCGATGTCCGTTGGTGAGCAATTTGCAGTTGTTTTGAAAGTGACGGAAACGTCACGTGGACTTGTCCATGAAGTCATTCAATAACACACGTGCAGGGCGGCGTTACGTGTCTGGTGACCTTTAATCAAGTTAAGCACCATTACATACTCGCTACCACATAAATTCCAGCAGGATATTTAGCGTTTCTGACAGGATTGCTGTTTACATCTCTGGTATAAACGGGGAAAAAAAAACTGAACTCCGTGCTGTGAATTGCACTTTGATTCCTGTTCCGCCTTTGACTGCACCTATCCCACCCCCCTTCCACTCTTGTCCTCTGCTTGGGTTTATGCGTCGAGGCGCTGAAGCTGTTGGTTTCTGCTGCCCACGCCAGACTTGTACTGGCCATTTCCCTCTGCGTCCCTGTCGCTATTTCCACTTTTTATATATTTTTTATCTCTCCATCTGCATTTGGACTCCTTGCCTGACTTCTCCTCAACACCGTCACCTTCGCATCAGTGTCCAGGGCATCTTGTGCCCCTGCAGCTTACCAGATGCCTATTGGTGCTGTCCCGGCTGCACCTGTGAATTATTGGTGATGGCTCTTTGCATGCACATGCATGTACATTGAACTCGTATGCAGGTATGTTCATCTTATTTAGCACTGCACGTAGCCAGCCGTGCTCATTGGGGGTGTGGCGGAAGGACAACAAACTAAACACCAAAAGCGGTTCTAAAAAAGAAGACTTCAATCTAGATTAGAAAGTGCATGTCTCTCGTGGCTTCCTCAAACTGTTTCAGAAGGAAGAGCCTTCCAGACGGCAGCAGAAGTGTATCTGAAATAAGTAATATTAAAAAAAAACTTTTTTTAAAAACACGCTTTAATGAAATGTACTAGTAATGGAAGAACTCCACGACTCAAGGCAGTGACCCCGAAGCTTGCCACAACGTAAGGGGACCGTGGGCAACTACAGCCAACGTCAGTTGAGCGTGGACAATTAGAGCCAAGCCGAAACATAGCGTATAAAAAAGATTGTTTAAAAATATTTTTTTAAATAATAGAAAATAGTATTGTCATCAGTATGACATAAGTATACCGAGTTTGCAGTCGATACCACATTGGGAAGTGGGTTAAAATTGAGTTACAAGATTTGAGGATACAACGACAACAACGACAACAACAAGAACAGACAGAGTGAGTTAAATAAAAGCGTGTAACATTGCTCCGGGACTTGTTGATGCTGCCTTTTCTGTCGCGGTTTCCCTTGGGGATTGTTATTCACGCCGAACTGCGCGGGTTGCTTCATATCAGTTCAGTTCATTTATTTGGTATAGCCCTGTGAGCCATTCGGCTCTTGAATCGGGTGCAACCGCAACAAACTAAAAAAAGAATAAGAAACATCTTAAAGTGACTACGCGCAACATAAAAAAAAATCCAGGAAAAACACAGCAAAGTCTTCCAGAAAAAGCACCGCATATCAACGCTGTGTGCAACAGCTCTCTCTCTCTGCCATATTTCCCAGCTCTGATCTCCCCCCCCCCCCGCCGCTTTCCTCCTTCAGTTTTGAGAAGCGTCTTGAGATGTGGTTGCATTTATATGCTACATTCATTTAAATAGTTGTTGTATGGCCAGTATGCTTAGGATGAGATTTCCATTACGACCTGGCCCCTTCTCTCTGGTTCAAACATACTCAAATTAAGCCAATAAGCAGGCATTGAAGTGGACATCTTTTGTATTCGGGGCATAAGCTCGTCGTGACTCGATGGTGTCTGTCGTGGTTCTTGCGTAAATGGCAGCGAACAAGAGAGCGACGACTTGAAATACATGGCTGTGGAATCCATGGTAATTCAGAGCTATCAAATGACATTCCCACGAAACTCATTATCACAGTGATTTCCTGCTCAAATGAGTAGTATTGAGGTGCTATTCATTGCTATTTACAGCTCTGAGCCAGTGGTGGAAATTCGACATTCGTATGGTGAAGGCGAGTATCCATCGGACAACTACTGTTGACTTCCCCACAGAGTGGTACTTGTTTTATTGACCCCAGAGGGATGATGATCCGAGTCAACCCCCAACCAGGATTTGAACGCACAACGTTCTGAAATGTGCCATAGATGTGTGTAGAACAACTGGAATTGAGACGTATTTTGGAAGACATGAAAGTCTAAGACATTACTCGTGTCAGGGCAAGCATCAGTAATCAAAGGCGTGGTAACTGATGGGCATTGCATTTGATGGAATTGCCTCCAGTAGAGTTAATACTCGAGGATGACCAAATAGAAGACTGATCATTGCAGGGAGTCAGATGGATAGAAGCTGAGCAGATTTATTGATGGTGACTTTGATTTACGATGCTAAGAAGCCATCTCAATGCTCTGAACACATGCAATACATTATGCTGCCTTTGTTTTGCTGAGGTTTGTGAGTGTGGAATGGCTCAAATAGACAGCTCATATAAAAAAAAACAAAGATCCTCCCGTATAGCATAAACAGACTTTTGGGGTAAGTGCTGTTAGCGAGCACCTACAGTACGAAGGCCGTCACGGCAGATGAGGGGATGGGTGGCCACCATCACGCCCGGCAGCCTTTGTCTCCCCAGTGGCGATGTTTACACACTGCACCAGGTACTCATTTGAGGCTGAGTCGACCTAGGGGAGGCCCAGGACCGGTTCAAATAATCGTCACTGGTGTTGGCCGTGAGCAGAATTCGAACTCGGGTTGCCGGGTTCGTAGTGCAGCGCGCAAACCGCGACACTACCGCTCATACACAGACACAACAACAACAACCGCCTTTCGCTATACCATGTGGCGGTGACGTCTCCACGGCGCTTTTGCCAGGCTAGGTGCACTTTAAGGCCACGTGAGGTGTCGAACGCCCGCTGGCAGGAGGGTCACGGGACAGACCCAGGTGCCACGCGTTGAGTGACTGATGAGATGACTGGCCCCGATGCTCGTAGCCAACACCACAGCGGCCAAATTGGGGCTCTGGACGGGTGCGAGGGTCTGGGTAACCCCTCCACCTTCAATCCAAACTACCACTGAACCACGTGAGCAATATAGAGACACAGCACACAGATGCTTGGAGCGCGCAGACCACACACACAGCGCAGACTCATCGCACGTCGTGTGCCCCACTCTCACGGCGGCCGCAAGTTGTCGTCACGTTCACGAGCGCTTCACGGCTCTCAGGCGCCTTTGTATGGCCCTCTTCAGCCCCATGCGGGCTGTTGGAGAAGGGTGCAGCCCCCCCCTCCTCCTCCTCCTCCTCCTCCCGCTCTTCTCCCTTTTAATTCATGGGCTTCTCCTGATATACAAACGATCTATATATGGATGGAAGGGGCTGGATAAAATGGCAAACGAAATTTCACGCAAAGTGGGTGAGAGAGAGAGAGAGAGCTTGAGCAGAATGCATTATAGACAGACGCTTGTAATACCATTACTCATCCCATTTAGTATTTAACATTTGGTTAAGGTTTGTTTAACATTGACTGTCGTGAACTGTTTTTGTATGCTTGCCCTTAAAACAAGGTCACCCCACAAAGGCTGACCCTGATGGAAAGAAATCTTCAGGGAGGCAAAGATCAATAAGAATTAATGACAATAGCCCCTGAATCTATAACTTGCTACAATGCAAATTTATTCAGGAAAATGTAATGAATAAATAACAATATTGAGCGGCATTTGTGAACACATTATAATACTGTATATTAAGCACATGTTATTGTAATTAACTCAAACTTATGAATAGCCATTTTTTGTTGGTTTAGACGTGATGAACATAACGTTATATTAAAGCACCGTATTTTCACCACACGTTGTCCAGATGCATGTCTTTTATTTTCAAAGAATATAATCGTCGGTGCAAACGTGCATCAATCTTCCCCCTTCAAATGTCCAGGACAGCTCTTATAATAAGAACAGCACGTTTGGAATACTGGGCTCGGAAGCAGTGGCAATGGCAATACGCCCGTGTGTCAATTAATTTCAGTTCAGTTCAGTTTCATTTATTTTGGTATAGACCTGTGAGCTATTCGGCTCTTGAATCGGGTGCAACCGCAACAAACAAAAACACGAACAAGAACATATCTTAAAGTGACTATGTGACTGTGCAAACAGAAAATCCATGAAAAAAACTGAAAAATATTCCTGAAATAGCACCGTACACCAAGGCGGTGTGCAAAAATCCCAGTGGAATGCAAGTCAAACAACAACAATAACCACAATAAAACTTAGATTAAGGCCATCAGTCTAACGCTGTATTACAACAAAACAAACATGGCCAAACCAAAAAACGTTTTCGAAATCACCAAAAAATAAAGCCATAATTGCAACGTAACAGTGGTCACAGGGACTGTGACCGAATTTTTACAATAAACTACATAAATAACATGTAACACCAAATCCTAGAGCCATAGCTGGCTGCATGAGTTACTCCACAACAACAGAAGCATCAGTCGGAGTATCAAATTTTTCAATGCACCTTTAAGATCAGCACGCTAAATCAATATACAGATAATACTTTGCAGCGTCATCCGGAGCGAAACATTTTATTTTATTTTACGCCAATGAATAGCAGTGGCAGCTAGGGGTGTACAACTCCTCTAGAGCAGTTTTGAGAGAAAATCTCATTGGTAGCGATTCAAGTTGCATTTTATTGGCAATAGCATTCCAGACCCTGGGGACATCAATAGCAAAGGCCCTTCCTCCAGTTTTTGTACGGCAATAGGGAATGTGAAGCTGGTAAATGAGCGAAGACCTGAGGTCAATTTATTCTTTGAAACAGAGAGGAGATTCAGCAGGTAGTCTGCGGATTTTTTTGTAAGTACATCGTGAATAAATAAGATCTGGTGCACAAGCCGTCGAACATTAAGAGATGTTAAGTTTGACCCAATGTAGAGATCACAGTGGTGAGTCCTATATGGGCAGTTCAATGTAAATCTTAAGGCCGAGTGATAGATAGAATCAAGCTTCTTCAGTACAGTACTTGGGGCTGATTTACACACGATGTTGCAGTAGTCAAGTAGAGGCAGTATGGTAGCTTTTATCAATTCCACACGGAACATAGGGGGGGAGCAGTGCTTGTGTCGATACAGAAAACCAATTTTTATTTTTGTCTTTTTACCAATATAATCAATGTGATCTTCAAAATTCAGTTTTGAATCCAGGATGACCCCAAGATACTTATAGATCTTGACTTGCTCTATTTGATAATTATTTAAGGAATGTAATTGTGGAAAAATAACTTCCTGCTTTAATCCTGGTGAGAAGCATAGCACCTTGGTTTTGGAGGTATTCAGGACTAGTTTAAGAGCAACTAGCTGATGTTGTAGTTTGTTGAAATCACCCTGGAGCTTAGCAATCACGTCATCCGGAGAGCGGTCAGCAGTAATCAGTATCGTGTCATCTGCAAAAAAGATTTACCCTGGAATGATCCAGGTCAGTGCCCAAGTTATTGACATAAAGAGAACAAATGGGGGCCGATGATGGAACCCTGTGGAACCCCTTTTGTTATCTTAACACTGTTTGACCTCCAACCATCTGTGAATACAATTTGGGTGCGAGAAAAGAGGTAATTTTGTATCCATTTTACTGGGTTTTTGGAAAAACCGAGGTAACTTAGTTTACTAAGCAGGGTGTTGTGGTCTACTGTATCAAAAGCTTTGGACAGGTCAAGAAAAAGACAGGCACAGTACTGCTTATTATCAAGGCTACTGTAAATGTGATTCAGAGAGTCTAATGCAGCAGATGTGGTGCTGTATTTTTTTCGGAACCAAGATTGTTTTAGATGTAGTAGATTGTTGGTGGACAGGAAACTGCTAATTTGGTAGTTCAATAATTTTTCAAAAATTTTCATCAACGGGGACAAAATTGAGATAGGTCGGTAGTTATTTGGATCATCTTTAGGGCCCACTTTGTGAAGTGGATGGACATAGGAAGTTTGATTTAAAGCTTTTGTGACTGCAGGGATTCATATTCTTGGTTCTTTCAGTAAAGTCACCACGTAGAAGGGAAACAATATTTTCATTATTTCATTGTTTCCCTTCTACGTGACTATACCAAAAGAACCAAGGACATAGGAATGTTTACATTCTAGAGGAACTGATGCTTCTTTGATGGAGAGGTTGAAAATATGGGCTATAGGTTTGTATATTAGGTGACCAACAGTTATTAGAGCAAAGACGGCAATACTATCTGCTCCGGTAGAGGAAGATAAGGGCTCTGAGGAAGAGTGATTTTTGAGAAGAGTGTATTGGCATTTAGCCGGTAAAACCCACAGCTAAATGCCAAGACACTCTTCTCAGCACCGTGCAACAAGAAGTTTGAGTAGAGGCCACTGAAAAATGCGGTTTACAGCACTGCTTCTTAGCATTCTCATGTGTGCCTTTGTCATGGTGATTTAATATTTGCTTTGATGTCCACCACACCAGATGGATTTTGCCTTCCGAAAAAAAAATTACAGTCGGTCATTTTTGAGTAATGCTTTTGACTTCTTGCTATGACGACTCGTGGTATTCCAGCGAGTTCCAATTGGATTCGTATTACAGGAGTGGATGCACGATTAATCAGCTTTAGACACTGTTCTTTGGTGTGTGCTATTATGTTAATTGGAAACATTTATAACCACCAAGTTAAAAAAAACGTTATTTTCCAAAAAAAAACACAATCTTGCATTCACTGTGCAGCAGGTCGCAGCCTTCATTACTTAAGACGGCAAAAGTTTCGTCTGTCATCTTAATTTCTCATACCCACAAATTGTACCACGTGGCATGATGAACTTCTGCCACTTTAAAACGTTGATAGCGGCATTCAGATTCGTGGCACACCTGGATTCCGGTATTCAGGTGCACGACACCAAAATACTGGGATAGCAAACAAAAAGTTAACTGCTTCAGTTTCCGATTCAGCGGGGAACTTGTCCCAGTGAGAGTCAATGGTTGCTGTTTGTTTCTGGGGCACTCTTCCACAGCCCACACCAGCATGTCACTGTGGCCTACATTTCTGTATAGAGGTAAACGGTGCAGCCCTGAAATGTTTTGCTCACGCCACTGCTGATAAAAGGGCTTCCACGAGAGAGAGAGAGAGCACCCGAGAGCTATCTTTAGTGGGAGCTTTTGTGGGGGCCGACGTCTGCCGGGCGGTGGGGCGGACGTTTTCCCCCCTCCACTCCCTCCTCCACTCCCTCCTCCACCATGTCAATCGGCTCCCGCCGGGTCCCCACCGACCGGGCGATCGGTCCCCGCACGCTGGCGCTCTCTCTGAGGGACGTGGCTGCAGCGCTGGCTCACCACCACACGGGGTTACTCCGCACACGCCCACGTACACCACCACTAATACGAAGGCGGCTGCGTGCATGCGCGCGCCCCTGCAGGCGCTTGTTCTACACAAAGGCTCGCGCTAAAGCGGCTGTATGAATATGCGCGCCAGCGGGTGGTCGTTCGCTACCCCCGCGACCCGCCCTGATACTCGCGCGGCACGGCTGCACGGACGCGCGAGTGTCAGCGGCCGTTTATGTTGTAATACATGCGCGCCTCACACACATGCTCAAATTACCAACACCACGCCCAGGTTCCACCCACACACACACAAATCACACTGCGCCGATGCTCTGTACTAAAGTTTATTAATGGCGCAAGTACACACTACCTGGGGGGAATATTTTGCGAGAAGAGCTTAGCCTAACTCTGCCTACAAACCCAGTCACTCAAACGTCCTACCACGTACCTCGAAGCTGTACTCACGGCGTCGCACGGACGCTGTAAGAGTCGGAGGGAGAAGGACGAGAGAGAACGTTACTTATCACTGCCTCGTAGCAGCACTCGCTGGCATCACACGGAGCTGCGAGAGGCTCGAGGATGCAGGACGGCAGGGAGTGGGTGGTGACGGCCCGGAGGTTGAAGACAACTGATCAAAATCGTCCTGGGCCACTCTTTTTATCCCTTAAACTTCAAAAGCCCAGGGTGACGTGGCCCCGCACGGCCAATCATACGCTTACCTCTGGTTACCGCCCCCCTGTTACCGTGTACTGTGTTGTCACCCACCCATTGTCCCTCGTTGCCCATTGTCTGGAAGGGCGTCCGGCTTACGTTTTTCTTGCTTAATATACCACCCTCCGTCCTACCCCAATGTCGTCAGTAACTCATCGCGGTCGGCCCAGTGAACCTTTCCTTTCTGCGCCCGTACAAGTTTAAGCCAATTTTAGGGGCACCGCAATGTAACCTGTCCTATGAGGGGGGTCGGCCAATCTCCTGGAACCGGGGAAACCGTGGGACTTCCCTTCTAGGGGCCCTTCGGATTAAAACCCGACGTGCCAGGCAATCCCCCGCCAGGACACTACCAAGTGTATGCGCTGCGTGCAGGTTGTGTGTTTAGTGCAGGGGCCGGGAGGGAATCGCGGCGCTTGCGGAGTTACTCTGCGGTCGTGTCACCACACTCTCGGCAGCTCCCCGGGGGGTTCATTTCAGCCTGCTCGTCCATGCTGGCCTAACATTTTGGAAGAGGTGACGCTACCCACACTTTACCCCTTTACAGGCCACCTGCCAATTGAAACATTGTGGTGGTCCCATTTATACTATATGCTAGGTGGAAAGAAAAGAAGTAGAGTAACAACATTTAAAAAAAAGTTTACTTTGGGTTACCGTAGCCCAGCAGTTCTGAAGCCATGCGGTTTGAAAGCCTTTCAGCCTGTGGCATGGATACCGTGCAGGAAAATGTATGAATGTGTGTATGAGGAATGCCAGTGGCACGATGCAGCAACACAGACTAACACGCAACATAAACCAAATGATTTAAAGCTTTCGTGACTGCAGGGATTCATGTTCTTGTTTCTTTCGGTAAAGTCACGTAGAAGGGAAACAATAAAATAAAAAATATATATGTAAAACAATAAAATTCTCACGACGTTTCGAATGCAACACAAGCAATCATCATCATCATCATCAGGTGTGATGATTGCAGTCGAAACGTCGTGAGAATTTGATTGTTTTATATTTTTTTACTATTTTATTGTTTCCCTTCTACGTGACTTTACCGAAAGAACCAAGAATATAAACCAAATGCTTACATTGACTCTTGTCCTTCCCCTGCACCTTTTATTAGGACGGTTGTTTGCGTACGGTGCGAAAGAAGTTCAACGTACATGAGATTTATGTTGGAATGTGGTTCCTGTTGGCCTAGGGTGGGGGAAACCAAGGGTGGGGGGGGGGGGGCAGTGTTCTTGAGTGTGTGGGGGGGGGGGGGTCACCAAAAATGTTAAGAGCCACTGGCTTAGGCTATCCCAAGCCAGTGCTTCTGTCCTTTGGACACACTGGCACCTGCCTTAGAAACGTGGAATATAAACCCCTGGCTCCGGGCTGTTGGCCAGAAGCACTACGGGCAAGTGGAACACGTGGGTGTTCCACATGACCGAGTGTGCACTTGCTGATGATGCGCAAACAAGCCCTCATTGTTTCGTGCCAAGAGAACATCAAGGAGCATCCCTCCGAAATAGAATGTAAGGCAACTAAATTAAAACGCAACACGTCTGTTAACAGAAATGCAATGGGACATTCATGCCAACTATTTCCCTTCCCTGCTCGGATTTTTCTCGACCAATCTGAAAATATTTTTTGCCATAAACATTTCGCAAATAGGAACAACATGGACATAAAGTGCTACTGTATAGCCAAAACGGGTCAGTGTCAAACTTATTAGAAGGCCTTGAGTTCAAATCCCCGATCAGAGGTCAATTGACGCGTTCTCCACCTGTCCTGGCGTTTCCCAGGATTATCCTCTTTTTGAGATCGTGCTGCTGAGAAATACATTTTTAAAAATCTAAACTTTTGTAAATTACATAATAATACATCACTTCCAACTACGCATTTAATGTAATTCTCCCCTCTTGAGATACAGGTCGTTTCCCTCGCTTTATGTGGCAGATGCATTCCAATAAAAGGGTGCACGTAGCGACACAGCACAAGACAGCTGCCTGCTGAGTAGCGCATACAGCACACACACACACAATGTTCTCCCACGTCCGATCGCATTGCCGCATATGAGTGAATTTAAATCGCACATAGCGAATTTTTGGCAGAAAATAGCTTTGCCGCATACACACGAAACCGCGCGAACCGAACCCACGTAAAGCGAGGGAAACCTGTATTCTTCTTCTTCCCATTTTCTTCCTGGGTTATTTGGTACCTCAGATGTGGCAACCCTATCAATCACCATGGGAGGTGCAAAGTAAAAGGTCAGAGTGATTTCCTGCTTTAATGAGAATTGAGGCGGTGCTCATCTCCTGTTCACAGTCCTGAGCCAGTGGTCAACATTTCACATTCCTACTGCGGGGAGAGGATCTCTCCAAACGACACCACTCTTGACTCCCCCACAGTGGATACACATTGTACCGATCCCGGAGGGTTCATGAGGCTGTGTCAACCCACAAACTGCACCTCCGATTAGCACGGTTGGCTGTGCACGGTGCGAAAGAAGTTCAACGTACAACCTGGATTTGAACTCGCAATTTTCTGATCACGTGCCCCTGACACACGTGGCTTGTTTGACGTTGTGGTAAAACGTTGTGGCGCCTACGAGTATAAATTGTTCACACGAACCCACTGTATACAACACGTTAAAGGTGATATATTGCAAATAATGCACATGCAGACAAAATTCGGTTTATTATAAAGTGGGCATTTATTATTTCAGACATTTCATACATTATTCATAAAAACACTAATATTGGCGGTACAAACTATCTTTCAGGCCACAGAACAAGTTTGGCAGCTTTCAACAATGCAGTAAAAAATACCGTATGATTTCTTCAATGAACCATATATGTGAAATGATTACTGTACTGGGTGCATCCTGATTGTTTTCTGTTTTTTTAACTGAAAGCACGCGCAATGTGCGCGTTCTTGTTTTCCATTTAAATCTCACTTCTCAGAAATAGTCGTGAGCGTTCTTGTTGAAAATGGGATGTTTTCATATGTACAAATCAAAGATTTACCCATTGATGTTCTCGTGTAAACAGGTTTCAAATTAACAATGGACGAATTGGGTAAAACAAGGATACATTTGATAATGTGATTTGTGTGGAATGTACTTTTTCCATCTGCTAACATTTTTCGGGGGAAATATATTTAATGAAAACATTTCAGTGGGGAATTTAACTGACTACATGATCCAATTAATTATTTCACATAAGCATAGTAGCCTTTAAAAGTTGGTGAAATGCCAATATATTTTTCCTACTGAAATACTTATTCAATCCAACCTTGGTGAGGTCACCTCCATTACTCATCACCCTCAATACTCACCACCTCCCTGCTCCTGTTCAGCTGATTTCCCTTAAAAGTTATGACTTTTATGTGCCTCCATATTTCTCTTTTAATGGGCATAAAGTTAACGCCATCCAGAATAAGCGACAAACTAATTTGGGGGGGGGGGGGGGGGGTGAACATGGCATCCAAACATGACATGTAAAAAGACCCGACAGATTCACATTAAAATATGGAAATCGGTGATCGGGAAAGAATCGTCGCTAACAGAGCTCATCGGTCATTTTCTCTTGAAACAAACCCCCCCCCCCGATGGTTCAGCCCCCTGGGCTGTGTGGTTCGTCCCACACCCGATCAGAATGAATGGGTAATTTAAGAAATAAATACTTATTTACAATCATACAGATTTCCTTTTTCATTCCTGAAGCAGCACAATACTACCAACTGGAGAGTCGTCAGAATCATACACAATTGACATTGACATGAAAATAAATAATTTAATTCATACATAACAAAACGTTATCTACAGTGGACTCAATCTTTCAGTTCTGAAACCTGAATATGATTCCCAGGTGAGCTGGATGTTTTGTGTAAAAAAAATTTTGCTAAGAAATTTGCCGCACATTGCTGGTTACAGTCAACTCTTTGGACACGCATTGGTCTTGCAAACTTGACAAAATGTCAACGTAACAAAAAATGCAAGTATAAAATGATTTCTTAAATAGTCCGTATATGTATTTTTTTCCATTAATTTCAAGCGTATAAAGATAACATTGCAAGTTTGACATAACATCTTATATTTCTACTCTACAGTTATCAAAATGCAACAACATCCATTATTAACACCTCAAGCATCCAACATCTTAAGCATTTCACCGAGGTACTGTATACTTTGGAAGTTTAATCAACAGATGGCATCAGTCATACATTGAGAATAATGTGTAACAATTGCTTGATCTTCTTGGTTCTTTCGGTAAAGTCATGTAGAAGGGAAACAATCAAATAATAAAAATATAAAACAATAAAATATTGTTTCATATCATTATCTATTATTTTATTGTTTCCCTTCTACGTGACTTTACCGAAAGAACCAAGAATATGAATCCCTGCAGTCATGAAAGCTTTAAATCAAAAATTGCTTAATCACCACTGCTATATGTTAGAGGGGAGTCCACTGCCGTATCTGAAGTTGAAATATTAAGTTGCTGTGTTGAGTCCCCTATAACATCGTTACATTTCTTGCACTTTAGCTTTGCTTCGGATGAAGCTGTGTCACTTGGAATGAGTGATTCCTGGTGAGTTCTACATTTGTGTGAAGGTATACAAAAGTATAACCCAAACGTTACATTGAATACACCCTCCATTAATGTGTGGTTATGTTTCAGCCAATCACTCGCTGAATATTGATCGAAGCGTTTGTAAGGTAGCTTTGGGGAAAATATCTGGTACAATGGCTGGTACCTTTGTCTCGTTCGGGTTTTCATCTAAGAATCTGTAAACAGAGGGGAATAGAGTGCATTGTCACCGGCGTGGAAATATTAAACGTTGACGTGCAATATTTGTAGTTCATTTTCAAAATGAAGGTGTAAAAAATTAACTCATAGAAGCCTCACCTTTGCAGCCGTACTTCAGGTCTGAAAAGTAAATCATCTCCTGGGAGAACACAAAGAGCCCGAGCCGACCACCCGCAAACGTCTTGTCATAGATGGGTCCCGAGTCAGCCAACACCTGCTTTCCCTCGTGCATCACAACCCTGCAATAAAAGCAGATGAGAACGGCGCAGGTTATGAAATCGACCGTGAGCCACTTTGCGAACGAACAAACTCAGAAGGAATGATGTAGTTTGTGTAACGCAGTGGTCTGGATATTGCATTTTAGGGGTGAGTCATGACGCACGTTGCGACGCCTCCGGTTGTTTCGTCCACTCGGATGTTTGGCTGGACAATGCGGCATTTGTAACGACGTGGAAAAAGAAAAAATATAGCGTCTGCAGTGGTCTGGGGCACAAGGCACTCGAGGTGTTGTGTTACCGTCGGCAGAATTTTTTTTTTTTACATTTTCACCGCAGTCCATAGCAATTTCTTCAAATGAAACAGTCCGATGAAAAGTGCCGTGTCATTTATATTTCATTGTAGCTGCCTCAGATGCAGTTTTATTATATCCGTCTCTCATTTATAAATCACTCGTCTCTGAACAAATCACGCCAGTTATGAGTACACTGGTAGCGGCCAGTGGAAAGTTTCTTACATTCCAAGAGAGTTTTCCTGCACCGTGTCACTTCACTTCAACTCTCGCCTGCAGTGTGCCCATTTGCCCTCTGCTATCTGCTTTAGGCGACTGCTGCTTCACCACAGGCACAGGGCCATACTTACCGAGGGCTGCAACCCCCCGGGGCCTCGGATTTTAAGCCCCCCCAACACTGCCTTACCCCCAAAATATTTGCTGCTTTGTAATTGTTGAAACACAATCCTGGAGCACGGCGATATAGGTAATGTTGTTTTTAAATAACAGCATCGTGCCAATGATTTTTAGTATGCCTGACACAATTTTCTGGCTTCCACCACCTCAAAGTAAATCTGTTGTTATTCTAAAACAACATCAGGCATACGACGAAGAAGACTGCAAGTTACATGCAGAAATTAAAATAGTTTTTTTAGCTTTAACGTTGACATAGCTTTACAATTTGGACAATACATTCAAAAGCAAGTACTGAAGTAACCAAGGTAAATAACAGTGCTTGACAATAGACATTGGAGGTGGTAATGTACTGTATGTTGAACTTCTTTCGCACCGTGCATAGCCAACCGTGCTAATCGGAGGTGTGGGGGAAGGGAAACACACTAAACATAAAAAAAACGGTTCTAATGAAATTCGTTTTCAATCGAGATGATGTACAAGTGGATAGCTCCAGTGGCTTCCTAATGTCGGAAGGAAGAGCGTTCCAAACGGCCGGAGAAGCGCATTTGGCAAGCGTGCGATGCAGTGACCGTCTTCGTTCGATGGTTAGCCAAAAGCCGCTGTGAGGATGATCGGAGTTCACGTGATGAAGCATGTTCCTTGACGAGATCAGCGAGGTATTGTGGTTCATTTGTGGCAAGCACTTTGTGTGTAATGAGTGCGTTTGCAGTGAGTGGTAAAACAGTTAAGAGAGGGCCCAAAATCAAAGAACAGCCTCGGGCCCCCATCAAACTGAACTGAACCCCGGCACCCAGAGACTGGTTGTGTGGGTTACATGACCCAACAACGCAGCACACACCCTCTCACACACTCGGTGCCTCGGCTGCGGCAGTTACTGTCACCGTACAAGCTGCTGCGTAAGAAAGTTAATGAAGAACGCATTCCCAAAAAATAGGGAGCAATAAACATGACTGCGACCGCAAGAACGAAGGCAGGGATTTTAATAAAAACACGCTCGGACACGCTTAGCAGGACTCATGCGAGCTGGAACACCTGGGCACCTGAGCTGCATCTCTGTTTCGTTGTGTGTTAAATTCACATTGTATTTTTCCCACACTTTCTCCGTCATGCTTTTAACCCACATTTTATATCGAAGTGTACGGACTTCGGCTCAGACTGCAATTAACCAGATGCCTTCTGAAGCGAAAGCTTCACGAGCGATGTGAGTGAGTACCTGATAAAGCCAGTCTTGGGTCTGTGGACAAGATGCCACCTGTAGGCTGTGAAGTCTTTCCAGCCGATCACCTTAGGGTCGTGCCACAGAGTGCGCACCTACAGCAGCAGCAGCACGCCATGTTAGCATTGCGCATCAAACACCGACCACTAGTTTTCACTCGGAAGATTTCCATAAAACATGTTCTCATTTAGATATGTTCTAAGGCTATTTTAGGGAGAGTGCGGAACGCCAAACATTGGTGGCGAGTGACATGAACGGGTCCTGCCTTCCAACTCGCAATGATTGGCATGGCCTTGGGAAGTTTGTTATAGGAATGGAATTGTAAAATCTTAGTCCAATGTATAGAGAACATTTTTTTACATGACAGACACGGAGCGGTCTGCGCAAAGATTACGTTACCTAAACTAACGCAATAAACAGAAGTAATTTTTAATGATAACAAACCGGGACGTTTTGTACATTTGTATTCATGAATTGGGAAAATCGTATCCACGTTTCTTCAATGTTATTGTGTGGTTACCAGTGTCTGAGTGTGCGTCACCGAACATAGGCGACAGTTTAGAAATTATTTGTGAAAATGCTTGTGATACAAAGAGGTCTTACTGTTTTAAACACATCGGACATTTAATTCCAACTATTTTACATTTGCCCAGCTAAATTCCAGAGCGGTGCATTTTGGTGTGAGGTGGTGTACTGCAGCAAGATGTGGCTGTATGTGATGTGACAGCTCTTAGCTAAAAGGAATGCATTTTCATGCTGATAGTAAGTGTTCGTGTGTAAGTGATATTTATTGAACAGTAAGTGTATGTGTGTAAGTGATATTTATGGGATAGTAAATGTACGTGTCGCACCTCTGATTAGCACGGTTGGCTACGTACGGTGTGAAAGAAGTTCAACATGTGTGCATACATGTGTGCAGGTGACGTTAATTGGATTGGAGTTAAAAGTGCACGATGGTATGAGCTGGAATGTGTGATGGGGTAGTTTGAAAATACAGCGTGTTCGTGAAGGAATCATCTTTCTATTAACTCGTTAAAAGTCGCACAGCAGTTTAAGCTGGGTCGATAAAACTACCATCCCTCTAGACCTCCACGTCTCCGCGCACAGGGGTGGCGACGAGGGCCCTCGCGAAATTTGAGATGTTCGCTGACACTCTACCTGTTGTTATGTGTGGCCAAAGGCCCGAAGACCGCTCAAGCTTTTAGGTTTAAAAAAAATAAGTCAGCAAAAGTTGTAATCTCACCGTTCAAAACGCTCTCTGCAGTTCCTTAATAATGATACCTCTTTGAACGCCCTGTACAATACATGGATTTTATACAGTGCATTCATGTATTTCACTCCAGGCTAAGCAACATTTGGTTGTATCAGAGTCATGTTGTGGCTTTTGTAATATTTTCTCACTCACCCATCCTCGCACCCTCTGCTTAAGTAGAAAATTACCCCCGCCCCCCAAACGAATACACTCTCTTACAGGGAGAGTCACTAGCCCAGAGGACACAACCTCGCACACTGAACCCCTTCGAATGTACTCTCTCCTGCAACAAACGGGCGTCCAATCAAATCCAATTAAAATAAAAAAAGAGACTTGCGTCGTTGCGAGGTTTTCGGCTGTACCCATCGCGGCGTTACCTGTCCAGGGGTGTCCCCCGTGTGCCAGAGCGCGTTGCGAAGGTTCTCGCTCGGTCCCGTGGACGAGTTGACGACCTTGATCTGCAGGCCGGCGTAGCCGTGCGCCACCGTCGGCTTGTTCTGCCAGTACGTCTGCGTCACCTGTTTCCACATGACGACGTAGAAGCGGCCGCTCGACTGGTAGCCGAACACGAAGCCCGCGTAGTCGTCGTCGAGCTCGGTGTTCACAAATAAAGTGCCGCTGAAGTCTACGCCGTTGAACTCGTCGTACCCTGGAGGGGGGGGGGGGGGGGGGTGGCAACGGTAAGGCTTTGTTCACCACAAAGTACGTTTGGAACTTCGAGGTAAAGGCGCAGCCCCGCGGTCGTCTGCGCACGCCACTGCTGGTGGAAGAGTCTCTACCGGAAGGAGCTCTGGAGAGCCCCAATTCCCCTTCCACGCTGGCCAGTTGTCTTGGACGAGGTAGGAGTACCCATACTTCACCTCTCCGTATAAACACGACCTGCCGTCCAACTGTGATGTGCCCATGCATATTGCCAGCAGATCCAACCAGTGACCTCTGGATTGCGAGTTCAGATTGCGCATCCTGGCTATAAGTTCACAAATTCACGAAAGATATAAGTTCGTATCTTTAAAAAAAACTTTACTAACTAAATAGGTAGTATCATTAGAAATATATATTTTTTCATAATTACGACACGAATAAAAGTTTTTGAATGGTTGACGCAGCACGGATGACGTAAACAACGCAGCAAAGATCAACAAGAGACTTATTTATATTCTTAGCTCTTTCGGTAAAGTCACGTTGAAGGGAAACAATAAAATAATAAAATATATATAAAACAATAAAAAATTCTCACGACGTTTCGACCATAACACAAACGGTCGTCGTTTCTTGCCGTTGGTTTTTCACACCTGATGACGACCGTTTGTGTTATGGTCGAAACGTCGTGAGAATGTTTTATTGTTTTATATATATTTTATTATTTTATTGTTTCCCTTCAACGTGACTTTACCAAAAGAGCTAAGAATATGAATTACTGCAGTCACCAAAGCTTTAAAACAAGAGACCTGTTTCTTACTCCGAGGTGCGATATTGGGGAATGAATGAAGGCGATCGTGATCAACTCACCGATGGCCATCCCTGGGTCGCTGTTGACCGTCTGCACGAGCTCCTTGCCCTGGTGGCGCACCGCCCAGTTCGGGTCGATCTGAGCTGTGCCCTTGGGGTCGAGAGGAACCACCTGGAACTTTCGCAGGTCTGTCTGGAAAATAGCCGCATTCTCGGGGCAGTTGTCCTCAATGTCCGGTATTCCGTCGTTGTCAAAGTCATATTTGCAGGCGTCGCCTCGCCCATCACCTGTAAATGAACATACAGCAAATACCATTACAACACCGCTGCATAGCTTCAAACGAACCCCAACACGGAGGGGTACATGGTACGCGTTGTTCATGAAGAAGAGGTGGTTAATCCTGTGGATTTTATCTCTCTCGTACATCTTTATGAGCAATAAATGTTAAACAAATTCCTTTTTTGTGACTTCATGGAACAAAGCGGGATCTCCTGCTTTGGAGCGCTGTTAGCGTCGTATCGTACATCACGCACGGCGTTTTACGGCAGGTAATGATTCGATAAATCATGGGAGACTCATCGCGTGTTGCCCGATTTCTAGCAGGCAGAGATGGCTCTTTCTCCCCCCCCCCCTGTGTGTGTGTGTGTGTCTGCTCGCACTCTACACCAGTGTTCATTTCGTGAACAAAATTAGGGAGGAACATATTTGGCAATGGGTTTTTCTTTTAGTCAAAGTCAGCGATGACTATGATTGGATGCCAGTTAAAAGGGTAAAACCTATTACTATATCTTGTTACTGGCAAAGGAGGTCTCATAATGGATGAAAATCATCAAGCGTAATGATCACGACGGCTTCCCACCAAAGCGTGCAGTTTAACGAGTGTGGATGAAGATGCAAAGTAAGAGAATCTAGTAACGTTATTGAGAGACCGCAGTGCATTTAGGAAGACCATAAAAGGTGTTTGTCTCTATGTTAATATAAAAAAGATTGAGTTAGTTCACCGATTGGCTGAGCTGATTGTTTTGAGAGGAGGGGAACTTGCACAACTCTTCACACCAACATTTACTAGCGGAGAACGGGCTACATTCTTGACTGCTTTCGTCTACTGCACTAATACAACGACTACATAACACTCTCAGGGTAAGATCTGACGAAAACATTCACAGGTTGTTGTTGACCAGACTTGGACTATGACTGAAATATGAAATGCTGACTAATTTATCACTGCTCCGCACCACACGCAGTACGGGGAGGATGTCACCAGCGAGCCCCGGGACTCCCTAAGGTCCATAACATCACCGACAGGAGAGAGCTCTCCGCTATTATTACAACGATTTGTATTAAATTTTATATTTATTGAGATTAAACTTGGGAGCCTGATCTCCATTAAAGTTATATCATCCATAAACTTGATTCATTTCGAATATCTCTTGTGAAGATGAATGCCACGGAATGAAAAGGCATGGCATATTCGACATCAGTTATGAGAGTCCTAATGCTGTGTGTGGTCAGTGTGCAGCCCAGGGTATCTTGTAAAAGACCTTCAGGGTACAAGCACTCTTTTTATGAGTACAGTACTTTATTATTTTGACAGGTACACATTTCATCAAAAATTTAAATGCAATTGTTTGCAGATTTGCATAGCCGAGTGGTAGACAGGGAATTACTAAGCACTTCTGATGTGAGGGAATTAACTTAAAATATATAGCAAGGAGCATGTAGCCTGTCGCCTGTAATTATGTGCGTTTTATGTCCACTACAAGTATGTGCGAGTACTTGTTTACACGCACAAGTGTGCTTGTGTGTGTGTCTGTGTCACTGTGGGAGGCAGTGGTGCAGTGGCTAGTGCCCTGCGCTACAAACCCAGCTAGCTGCTTTCGATTCCCGATCATCAGTGACAATATCTGAACCGGTCCTGGGCCTCCACTAGGTTATCTCTACCTTAAATAAGTACCTGGTATGATGTGTAAACATCGGAACGGGGGAGGCAAAGGTTGCCTGACGTGCTGCTGGCAAAGCCATCCCCTTCGCGCAATGTGCCGGCCTTCATAGGTACTCGCTAATAGCACTTGCCCCAACAGCCAAGTAAGCCTATATGGGGGATCTTTGTCTTTGTGTGTCTACGTGCGTGCTGTACCATCAGAGTCGAGTTGGTCAGGGTTTGGCACGAGTCGACAGTTGTCCTTGTCGTCGGGAATTCCATCGTTGTCATCATCCCAGTCACAAGCGTCACCTTTGCCATCTTTGTCATGGTCAGCCTGATTCGAGTTTGGTACATAGGGGCAGTTGTCCAAATTGTTCTGATGGCCATCCTCATCAATGTCCTGATTGTTATCACACTTATCTCCAATGAGGTCAGAGTCTGTGTCCATCTATAAAAAAAAACAGAAAAATGAAGCACGCAGAAGTGTTATCCGTGAACAATATTGCGCCAGTGCTAGGGCCAACTATCCAGTTGTCCCATGCACCATTGTAATGTGCTGCAGGCACAAAGCTGGCCTATAAACACATTAAATCATCTGCCACTTCCCTGCTACATTTGCGCAGAAGACAGGAGCAAAATATTAATCTATAATACAGGTTTCTGTGGGTTAGATCATGGAGATATAAATGTGTCGTTAAACCCGCCACCACCCGGCACAGACAATTAGTAAGGTTTGTCATGTAAACAGAACATGTCAATTCGTTTCTAGTACATTGAAAAGTAAATCCACAACATTTACAATCCGAGAAAAACGTTTCGCCAGTAATTACAACTAGCATCAGCAATTGGCATGTTCTGTTCATGTGACAAACCTTATTAATTAGCTGTGTCGGGGTGGTGGCGGGTTTAACGACACATTTATATATTTACACGATCTAACCCAAAAAAACCTGCATTATGGAAAAGCATCAGCAAAATTAATCATTGGGATTAACATTTTTTTTTATGGTGCGCCTCAAAATTCATTACAAAAACACATAGGGAACAACTAAACATTTTCAGGGTAAGCATTCGAGGGAAAAAAATATCGACAGCAAGCTGTGAAACATATGATGGAGAGAAGTGTGAAAGCAACCTTTGCATAGTGAGGTGCACTGCCAGTTGACATTCACCGTGAAAGGGCGAGTTTTTACTGTGATTTGTGACATTATGTGAATACGGTACTGTGCAATACGAACAAAATGGGATGAAAGTGTCAGGAATTCGTAATGCATATAATTAACTAACCCAGTGCCTATGTTCATAACATGACAGTTGATCAGTTTACCCCCCCCCCCCCCATTATAATGACAAGGCCTACCAGAGGCCAAGAGATCTCATGAGGCACGTAGGGGGAAGAACCCTCACCTGCTCTGGGTTGTGCTCCAGCGGACAATTGTCGCACATGTCGCCAACGCCATCCTTGTCCGTGTCCTTCTGGTCCACGTTATAAATATAAGGACAGTTGTCTTGTTCATTTAGAATACCTGGGCAACGAAGACAAAAAGTTAATGCCCTCGGGTGTTATTGTTTACTTCACCTTGACATTAAGCATCGATCAAAACAGCCACCGCATGAATGCATTCTGTTATTTGATATCCAACTGTAGCACGATTTCCATGTTGTTGAAATGCATGCATGATGGCCCATTCCTTTTTTTTAGCAAATCTCATTCTCGTGAATTACATGTTTGTCTCTGTCAGACATTGTTGGTGCTGTGGGTGAAAGCAGGTACTTATTGCCTGTAAACACAAATGACAGTTTTAAAAGTGGGTTAATTGATAAACTTGAATAAACATTCAGATATCATCCAGGAGTGGATTGAAAAAGGGCTGCATCTCCATCGTCAGTATTGCCCATCGGCCATCATCCCTCTATGTGATTTACGGGGAAGGATAAAATCCAAATTACAGAAATACAATACATGTAATAAAGCAGAAAAACTATCAGTGTATAATGCCCTTCGTGATAAAGTAGTGGTGCAGTGGTTATCAGACGGCATTATGAGTTGATTTCCCTGCAAAAGCAAACATCAATGGCCAGTGATATCAGAACCGGTCCGCGTATCCCCCCCCCAACTGAACATCAACTCACACTCCCCAGCATGGCACGTTATGGGGAGCCCTTTGTCCAGTGCCGGATTTGACAAAGGGCTGTAATGTATTGTTGTATTAATGAACTTGCTTATTATTTTGCATTGGTATAGGCGCCTTTCAATTGGCAAAGAACCTGACCTATGACGACCTAACTGTACAAGATGTGTGGTTGTGATCGGTGGCAAATTACAACGGTGGGCTTGAGGTCAATCTGCCAAAAATCCGAGGCATGGGAGCCTTGATAAAATAAACACTTGACCGGTCTCAGTGCTGCTTAAACGATGGGCAACCTCCATAGCATTAAAAAGGGAAAAAAGAGTTGTTTTTTTAATTACGTGTGTATATGAATAGACAAGCTCAAATCAGGCGACTACTTATCTCTACTGGTGGCCCTAGAAAGCATCAGACTTTTCACATTTCTATGGCAGGGTTCAGTTCTTCCACATGAAGACCATTGTTTGCTTGCCACAAAGTGGGTACAATTTACTGGCCGCAGACGGTTGACGGACGGGCTGCGATAACCCCCGACTCGCAATTGACCTCAACATTCCGATTCTGAGCTGCCGCGCTCCAATTGCAGGGCTTGCCGACATCATGTTTATTTTTTTGTTAGAGGTGACTTAATAACTTGGAGAGACTTGTGTGAGAAGTATTTACTGTGAGTGGGATTGGTTCCAGCTGTACGAGAGCAGAAATGGGGGTAAAAGGGACGGAGGGCAAATTACAATGAAACAAAAAGGATCTCAGTACACTCCAGTTTATTTTACCAAATTCAGCTGGCTGTGGTTTGCTTAATCCTGTACTTTAGTTGCATTGTGTTTATTCGTCACACGGATCGCGTCACCGCATGAATATGTGACCTTGCGCTAACCCCTAATAATAGAGCCATGCTTAAATTAAAGTTTCGTTACGATCACTCTGTTAAACGGCTTTGCAGCAGTAACCTGTGCAAAAGGAAAGTTTTGGTATAAATGACACAATACTATTTGCATAACTGAAAAAAGGAAATACAAATATCATTACATTGTACTCTTCTGACACCGTAGGCACCAACTAATTTGAATAATCTCCATGCATGGGAATATCATCATCTAAATCAAATGTGTGTGGCCAAGGATAAAATATCCAAAACCTTTAATGCAGCCAAAAGAGAAATATTAGGCTATTACTGCATTATGCGGGGCGGGGGGAGGGGGGGCTGAACCCCTAAAAATATCTTTGCAACCCAAACAACCGTGTAAATATTGAGCAGCACAGACCAATTGCTGACCTTTAAACAAATGAAGACGGAAAAACAGTTAGGAGAATATTTTACGTGCACTCTGAACGATGAGTGCACTTCACGTTGCCTGTGATGTGGATGCAAGACGATGTATCCTGGATGTGGACATTGCTAGATTTTCGCCGGCGCAAAAGCGAGACGTAGTGAGTGATGCTTGCTGTCAGTCGCCGGTATACAGCGCACATGTGGATGCTGTCAGACGCAGTATCAAACGTTGTTGCCAGACATTAAAAAAAAACGACTGGTAAAAAATATAATGTGTCCATGGATAACAAGTCACGCAAATAATTAATTAAGATGACCAAACTGTCGAAAGTAATATGACTTATGGCTGGGATATGTTTCAGACTTACAATCAGCTACAAAAAACCCTGTAAAACTGGGAAGCAATACGTTTTTTGGAGCACTGCACAAGCCACTATCTGGAATTGTAATTTGTTAGAAATTCTGATTATTATTATAGCCAAATGAAAAATACATGATGTTAACAAAATAAAAATATACGGTTGTTGGAAAAGCACAGTCATTTCTATTGTTCAACAAAAGGAGCTGTGAGTTCTTGTTGGGTCACGGTAGTTGTGCAATGAATCCACGGTGTTATTCGAGATCTCCTCAAGGAGTTTTGAGCTGTGGTTTAGACTTTCAAAGTGAAGAATGCCTTCCCGGAAAGGTCATGTGCACGTGTGGACAACATGACGTTATCGCGCCGTGCACAACATGCCAACTGCTCCGATCGACTCGGCTTCGTTTTGAGAAAACGTCTCGGTCAGGAGGGGAAAAGCACAAACACGCAACTGTTTTGGGAAGGCCCGCAACTCCAGGAAGGTGTGCAAGCGTTTGCTTACTTCCCTCATGCGTGCGCTTGCACGGTGTTTTAATAAACGAAAATTGACCGCATGAAGCCTTTCGAGTTATCTGGATGTTTTAAGGCTGTGGTTATGAATTAAAGACAGACCGTGTGATCTGAGTAATCCCGTTATTTTGAGTATAACAGGATATACACACACATATATAACAGGAGCAGGGATTTATTGTATGGTGGTGAATTGGAAATTACTCTCCAAGGTAAAAACGTGCGCGTGTGTGTGTGTGTGTGCACGCATCAGCCAGTCGTCTCAGTCAGTCGACCCGTGGCATCTGGGTCTGCCCCGTGACCTCCTGCCAGCGGGCGTTCGACACTTCACGTGGCCTCAAGGTGCACATAGCCTGGCACAAGCGTCGTGGTGACGTCACCGCCACTTAGTGGCGAATGGCGGTTGTTGTTGTTGCACGCATTCAATGGAGTGGTTGTACGCGTGGTACTCTCTCTCGGCTTGTAGCCATAAAGTTGGATCGTTCTTATGCTTAACAGTTAATTTAAGATGATAGTTTAAAAAATCCAATGATTTCCAAAGCCTTGAAAGACCGAGGATTGTCGTATCAATAAATTGACGGTATAAAATGATCAATTTATGTTAACATTAAGAGCAGTTGAGTGCTAATTGAGAGATAACTTCATAACGTTATCCACAAATTGTGGATTCTTTTTTACAGGTCACACCAGTGCAGGGGCGGTCCGTCCATATAGGATAGGCGAACAAGGCGGTCGCCTAGGCTCCAAGTTAAGTGGGGCGCCAAATTCGAGGAAAAAATAAAAAAACGAAAATGTCATGATTTCAATTCCCATGCGCGTACAGAGGGAATATCGATTAAAATTCATTTCTCAACATTTCTGAGAATGTATTGGTTGGACAGACGGACGGATGGACGAACAAACCGAATAGTGATGCCTCTGTTGAAAGATAAAATACGCTTAAAAAAGATTAAGCGGAAAATAGTGGGCAAAATGTTCCTCAATTTACCAAAAACCTCAGCCCAGATCGGCCCTTGGGGTTTGAGGGTGGGGACGCCGATTGCGTGATTCGCCTAGGGGGCGCAAGTTGCTGGCAGCAGCTAATCAAGGGCCGCCCCTGCACGAGTAATATATCAATCTATGAATTACTCTTGGCTATTACATATATACGTATCTTGATAGACTTTGCAAGCACAAGACCGTACCGGTATGAATTTAGCACCAGATGGAAGATAATAACACCCAGTTGGTTGTACTCATGACTTTTTAAGAAATGGCCATTTCAAATCCTCTCATATATAAATACGCCTTTTAAAAAGAGAGAACAATTTTTATTTTAATATATCTGTTGACATAAAACATGTGCTTTACATGCTATATGCATGATCATATAGTTACAATAGTGCTGCATGCACCAGAATAAAAGAAATATGAAGTTAAAACAACACAGACGTCAATAGCATTGTGGTCTTAAAAATGTCATATTTAATCGTTGATGTTTCAGGCAATGGCTCTTCTTCATAGCCACATAGAGAGGCCAGAGATGTAGAATTTATTGAAACTGAAAAAAATGTACTTTTGATTGTCTATAGCAATTGAGACAACAACTCCTCATCCAAGAGTTGTTTTTGTTCCCACGTGCATTTGTAAAATCGAGGTTTTTCAATCTTAGCTCATAAAACCGAAACGTTACGACATCAGGGGGAAATGGCACGGCGCGGCGCACGAACGATTCCACTCCCTGGTGGGTTTGCAGGCCTGGCCTCGCACTTCTCCACTATTGCCCACTACGATAGCACCATGACGAATGCTCACGGCATAAATAACCCCCACATTTTCCTATGAATGAATTCAGGAGTGAGTATTTAAAGAAAGTAAAAAAAAAATCACGTGGGAAAAGTATACAAGACCAATAAATAGCAAAGCCACAACTATCAAATAAATTATGACAATTGAGACAAACAGTACTGAAAATTTTACACCGTTATCTTTCTAACTTTTCACGTGACACTATCAATGTCTTGCCAATAAATATTGAGTACTAATAATGTTAACGTGATTTAAAAAAAAAACATATATCACTAATTATTTTACCATATCAATACTTAAAATACCCATGGCTTGCAGTCCTGCATTTCAAATCTGGGCTGGGAGAGAGCTGTAAGAGGCTGTGAATTGTGCTTCACCGCTTTCCAGAGCTCACTCGTAGTGATAAAAACAAGTTTAAGAGAACAATCCCCCCCCCGCTCCAACCCCTAGCGAGTGCTCCAAATTTCCAGTCCAGTTTTTTTCTTCAAGATTTTAATTTGTAGGTCAATTCTTAACACACCTGGTGTGTTTAAGATTATACATATCCATAACTAAACAATTCAGGCTTGAGGCATTCAAATGAGAAGTTATATCATCCTACCGTCCTGTATTCTATGGATTAGAAGGCCACACTTGTTTCCCCGTGTAATTTAAAGCAAAAAGTTGGGGTTGCATCTTATAGTCCAGAAGGTATGTGTGTGTGTGTGTTGTTGGCCAGATTTGTATAATTTTATTCACACTGGGCATAGGTTTTAGGGTGTATTTTTGTTTGTTTCTGAAGCGTTCTATAATATAACGAACGTGCTCATAATTGTTTTAGTAGTGGAATAAATGTCCCATATTTTGGTTCTATGTAGCTGTGTTTTTACTTCTGAATGATTGTACAGTATAACATATTCGGAATTAATAACCTATGTCACAGATGCTGAATGACTGGGTTAATGCATGCCATTCAATCTAGCCATGTTTTTAATGGACTAGAAACAAGTAGATTTTTTTACCAAGGGACTTACGGGATCACTGAATAATACGTTATTTTTACTCGCCGATTGAAATACAGGCAGACAGGTGGTTTAGGGGTCACCGAGCATATGTCAGACCGAATATTCTCGAACACTGTATGGCACAAAATTACCTAAATGCCTGGAAGAAGCTAATTGTGTCCCAGAAATAGCTGCATCACTGCCATCTCCTAGTCAACTTACTGCTTTAAAAACGTGTGCCACTAAACTAAAGTTAATGGCAGCGTTGCAATCAGGTACATCAGCGGCTGAATGCGAATGCTTCCGTATCAATTACTGCTTGAGGAACACACGCACTCTGAAGACTAAAGATGGGCGATGCTGCACCGGCAGTGGCACACAAGCACAACAACAAGGATGCATCTGTAGGGGTGTTATAAAGGAACACACACATTTGTCACAGCCGTTAGGATGCCACGGGACAAACGCGTCGGTTAGCACCCTGGGGGGCTGTGGGTTTTGGATCCCTCAGAGCCCCGCCCCTCGGGGCCAATTCGTATAAAAGTCGGAAGAGCCAGAGAGCTCGAGGCAGTGTTGGGGAGCCGAAGAGTGAAGAGCCAGTGAAGACAGAAGACCGCCTCGATAGACCCTGGAACTACTCGGACCCGCTATGTTATTCTCAGGGCCGGGCCGAGCAAGCCAGTGGTGCAGCCCCAGAGCTCTCAGAGCCGATGTCCTTCTGTCTGGCTGGGTGTCGTGACCTGCGCCGAAGCTGGGCCAGGTCAGATAGCCTCCCCTAGCGCCTGTAGCGGAGCACCTGGGAGCATGAATAGTCAGGCAGATAGCCTCGGGGTGTATCCCAGTCCAGTACGGGTGAAGGCGCCGTTACCCCTTCTCAGTGCTACTCTGTTGAAGTCTAATCAATAGTGCTGCCTCAACTACACCGTCTCTGTCGTGCGTGAACCCACTACACATCTGTCAATGCTTTGATGCGAATGTTACAGCAGCGTTCAGACGATAAACATTGATAATCCCATGAAGCAAGGAGTTGACTGAGCCATATATGATTGGGTCGGCAATGCCTTCAATCATCATGAAACATAACACGTGGTAGGTGACAGCATGATAGTAGTTGAACATTGCTTCATGCATAACATCTGTCCCATTATCCATAATGCTTGACTAAAGTGGCCACCTCGATGGTCCAAAAGACCGGGTCATATTATGTAAATAAAATATCTCACAATACCAGAAGAAGGGAGAACTACATGAAAATGCATTGTGCTAAGTGGCATATTAATACCCCAATGTACAAAAAAAAAACACTTTCAATGTCCCGGTGAAACTTGGAGATTGTCCAAGGCAGCTGCCTCAACAAGAGGATGATCCTGGGAAAACCCAGGACAAGTGTCAACCGCATACTTGACAGCTGAATGGGTAAAATGGAACTGCGTGTTTTACCGTCTCCATCGATGTCCACAGAGCAGGCGTCCCCCTCCCCATTCCCGTCCGTGTCGATCTGCCCCGGGTTGTGGTTGTACGGGCAGTTGTCACAGCGGTCTCCCACGTCATCGCGGTCGTAGTCGTACTGCCTCGGGTTGAACTGCAGTCGGCAGTTGTCCTGTACAGAGACGCCACTGAATATTAATCAACTGTGCTGTTATTACCATGGCAGGGACGTTGCCACGGAGTCACGCTTAGCGCACCGGGACCTGCAACCCAGAGGTTCCATTTGATCTCCTTGCTCGGCAGTGGAAACAAATGGTCAAGATATACTGCTGTCTACCCAGCAGTATAATCTGGTAGAGCACAGTTAGTCGAGCGGAAGGTTAATTGTGTTGGGGCAAAGTGTGGGATGCTCTCACCTCTTCCAAGACGTCTGACCGGCGTGGAAGAGTAGGCCAAATACCCTCTAGAGGGGCTCTCTAGAGCTCCTTCCATTGGAAGCCCTTTTGCCAGTAATGCTGCATCTTTCACCGGTTCATTTTAATGGAACGCTACATTCATATTTGAATAATAATAATTGAGAAGAGAACGTGTCAAAATAAAATGACAGCACTTAACATGAATGACGATCACGATGATGTAACAACACAACCAACAGAATGAAGGAGGAAAATCAAAACAAGAGAAATATAGAAATTACACCAAAAAAAATCACACATTAGGGGTACCCCAACAAGCACATGAATACTGCAAGGAATATGTGGAAAATGCAGACAAAATAGACACTCGAGAGACGTAAATAAACGGAAAGGAAGCAGGGTGAGAGAAGTGAAGATGGAGGAGAATGTGGCAAACAGAAACGGACGATGTTGTTGCAGCATCAACCGCAGTCTGTTTCGACATTCCACCACTCAGCACTTAGGGAGTCAGTTCCATTTTAAATGGATTTGGTTCCACTCTGCGGCACTGGATACTCACGACAACATCACGGGTTTCATGTTTTCATACCTAACCTAGTAGGTTTGCTGACCCTCTGTAACAAAAGTGATAGCGATAAAGGTGCAGCCCTGCATCTCCTTGCTTACATCACTGCTCGCGAAAGGGCCTCCACCAGAGGCAGCTATAGAGAGTCCCTCTAGATGACACTTGGCCTACTCTTCCAAGCTGGCCAGATGTCTTGAAAGAGGTGTGATTACCCACACTTTACCCCACCGCACACGACCTACCAAATCATTAACTGCGGTAGGACCCAGCTATGCTATTGGTCGGAGAGAGGTAGGGGGGTGGTTTTGTGTCGGAAACTTGTCCCATTGTTTTAACTGCCACGTCAGGAGGTCAAACGTAAAGGATAACCTCTAGATTTAAAGTCTGGTGTACTAACCATTCCACCATGGTAGCGCCCCTAGCATAAGTCTGGTATACAGGAGGTCGTCGGTTCGATCCCGACTCTGACACCTGTGCATTTGGAGTTTGCTTGTTTCCCCCGTGGTCGCGTTGATTTTTTTTTCTTCGGGTCCTCCGATTTTTCCCTCCAGATTTAGAAACAGGCGTTTACAGCATTTGGCTGCTGCTGTACATTTCCACGTGATAATCCACTTCGTTGAGCTATCATTTGTGGCCAGGTCGCTTCTGAAAAAGAGCTGTATAGCTCAGTGGGCCTTACCTGCTAAAATAGAAATCGTTTATAATTTATTTAATTTTCCAAAAAATCCTCTCCGAATGTCAACATTGCTATTCAGGAGACAGAGATGTTGGGCCATTTCTATACTGTGCATATCAGCATGCGGTATGAAGCTGTGCTACCCAGACGTAACCTGTACATCCATAAAATAGGTCAGCAACTGAATTGCTGCACTTCCATCATATTTACGATACAACTGTACTTATTATGTAGTTTCACAACGAATAACCATTCGAGTATTTTAAATGATAATCATTATTATAGTCGGTAAAAAAACATGTGTACAGCAATCCTCTAGAGTGAATAAAATAAATACCGTTTTTTTTAATTAAACAGTGGTCACAGTGTGGAGAGACTGGCAACCCCTAATGGGAAAGTGGAATTTCGAGAACTGGCTCAGGGCCACCATGGGGCTTGAGAGTCACCTAATTACTTATTGGGGTGGGTGCCAACAAATGATGACACTCATTCTGCTTCGACTCTATTCACCAAATTGTTATGTGTCGGGGTGGAGAGTAACGGTCGGCGATATATTTCTTTCGAGTTGTATTTCGATGATTACATGAAATTATGCCGATTGATTATTAATTGGTTTATGCGTTGAGTTGGGCACAGGGGCCGTCCATAAATGACGTCACGCGATTTTGGACGATTTTAACCCCCCCCCCCTCGTCACATGGCGTCACAAAAAGTCAGACCCCCCCCTCAAATATGACGTCACAAAGCTCTGCCCCCCTCCCCCAAAAAAAATAAAACATGCTTCAAAGCGCTTTAAACTATTGTCATTGTAGTGCGTATGGTGGGGTGTTTCAGCGCCACTAGTTTTCCAAATGAGGTCGTCCGGGTTAGGCCGCGTGTTGAGCATTTTGTCTCTCAAGCTTGAAGATGGCCGCCGCCGTAGCAGCGGCAAGGGCCGGAGAGAAGAAACTTCTCAACACGAGGCCCAATCCGGAAGGCCATTCTTGGATGAGAAACAAGAATTTGAGAAATCCTAATCATCACTGAATTGGAAAATATTAATAGAGTACAGCAGGACTTGGCGCGAGCAAGGATGACTATCAACAGACTGGCCTAAGGAAAGAATGCATCCAGAGATTGGAAATGCATCAAGGCAAAGGAAACGAGTAGACCGAGTGCTGATATCAATAAAATGTTGGCGTGAGATAAATAACACCTGCACAGACCTATTGGCAGTGGCAAAAGTGTGGATGGCTTCATCCGTTATTGGACCGGAAAAGGCTATTGATGATATCCATCATAGTAGGTGCAATGACAGAATGAGGACAACATACCATTTTATGAATGCACTACAACGTTGGATATCCAACTACTTGGGGACTGTGGTATATTGATGGCTATGTGAAAAAGGTCAGAATTGTGAACATCTATATAATATGACAGAAGATAAAAAAAGTGTTGACTGTTTTAACCACGGGAAAATGCTTTACATTACTTTACATGTAAGAAAATGTATGCGATATTAAGAACACATCTATAGATAATGACATTAACAGCCATACACAAAAACTGCACTGGGTATTGGCAGTTCATTTGTCAGGGTGGATATGTGACAATCGCATATGTGGTGTTGCAATGCATGTAACGCTTCCACAGCATTTCCTGGGAAGAAAAGAAGACACGCTAAAGGTTTTTTTTTTCTATTATGTGTAGAGACGGTTGATGACACAATTGCTACTGATCATTGGTGGCAACACAGAGGACGTGGTCCAAATCCAACCTGGTAGCTAACAGGTGTTAATATGTTGATGATTTTAATTTCCAAATTGATTAAATGGCCTGCGAATGTCTGTCTCGTGCGACGTTAATGCAGCATTTTCTATAAAAGGTCATACACTTTAGGCATCTGTCGTGGCATATCTGTGCAAGCCCTATCTTGTTCCACGCTGCAAAATGTGCGGTGTGTTTTTCCGAATCACCATAGCAGCACAAAATTAATTGCAAAATAAGCGACTTACCCTGTCATCGAGAATTCCATCGTTGTCATCGTCATCGTCACAGGCGTCACCCATGTTGTCCTTGTCATAGTCCTCCTGACCCGAGTTAGGCAGGTGTGGGCAATTGTCCTTTGAAAAGAAAACACAGTAACATTATTATTATAATTCGTAAGTAATGTTGTCAGAATTTACATGTGCGCGGTAACCGAGGCGCTTTGCAAATAATTAACAACTGTATTTGTGAATGTAACGGTGGAGGTGAGGTGAATGAAATAGACGAGAGGCAGCAATGGGGGCGAATCTGTGATGATGCGCGAATTCCATGAAAGCGAAATCGATGACAGTAAATGATGATGAATGGATTGAACGAATGACGAATGAGTGATCGCCATATAATGAGAATATGAAGAGGGAACAGTAACAGTGGTGGTGGTTATGAGGGGGAGATTAAAGTGGGGTCATGGCATGCGCTCGGGAAAATAAGCGAGTTTTGAGTAAGGGGCGGAAACTAGTTTTTAATTATGATGAATAGCTTAAATTAACCCAACCAATATATTCAATGTCAAGTTTTGCATGACTGACCAATGAACACACCGAGATAGATAGTCAGAGTTGTCGCTGACATTCCTAATTTAGTTTTTTCCAGTTTTTTATGAAAACAGACATAACCAAAGCAGATATTTGAACAACGCATAGTTTCCGTGATGCTTTTATATGTATTTTTTTATGCGCACGCTCTTCATTTATGGGTCAAAGCGGCTTGCAACGTGAAGGTCAACTTCACTTCTAAATTTATCCGGGGGTTGATCAAATGAGTGCCGAACTAATTTTTGCAAAGCCAGCTGTGTGATTGTCGCTGTGGATGAACTTGTCCCACCGCGCGTCAGGGGCATTTCCACTGCTGGCTCAGGACTGTGGAGAGGAGAGCAATGGCAGCCTTTCCTCGACGGAGCAAAAACTACTGACAATTTATTGTGTGTGCATGCTTCCGTGTGTGTGTGTCAAATCTTTGCTTGTCACAACTCGTTGCCTGGTTTGTCGGTGCAACTCAGGGATGGGTTTACGAGATGGCATCACGAGAGACTCAGACAGACACCGTACGCCCTGGCTGGCCCTGCCTCGAGATTCGCTGCCATCTGTGCAAGAAACGTGAGCTCTGCCTATTTTTTTTTTCTATCACGGTTGGGTGAATCCAGAAAACGGCTACTGGTGAAAACTTGATGCCATGACATTCGTGTCTCAAAGTTATTAAGCAAAAGGTCTCATTCATGTTGGAAAAAGGGTAGTGTTCACCAATGTACGTTATGGATGGCCAAGTCGCTGCTATTTCTTGCCGATTTGGCTCCATTCCCACTGAAAATAAGCAGCTTCATCCAGTGCACGAACCAGGCAGTAAATATGTATTGCTTTAGGATCCCTTTGTTTTGCCTAATTGCACCAACATTTGCATTTTAGTTTTCCAACTGCAGATGAAGTGCAATCTTGTTTTGATACCATTCCTTCGGTGGATAAGACGATTAATAACAAGTACATATTTAAACGCTTAACTGTATTCAAAAGACTGGGACAAACAAAAAACCTAATTTAGAGTAATTTTGTATGTAAGCAAGCGCCATCATAACAAACACAATGCAGTAATACGAGTTTAAAAAATTTAGTTGAACAAAACATAATGAGACCCAGATGTGGTGGTGAATTTGTATTCGTCATTTAGGCAAAGAAGGCCATGAAAAATCACATCTGGCGGGACTGTGTGCGTGGCTGTGGCAGTTCAGTCGCCGCGGCGTGTTTGCCTGCTGCTCCCTTCTCTCCCTCCAGCCCTGCCAGTTTGGCGCAGAGCACCCCCACGCCTCCCATCGCAGCCCGCCCACATCCCCACCTCCTCTCAGGAATGCATTAACCTTACTGGCGGCATGGGTCAAGCGCATTAATCTGCCAGTCCCGTGCGCTCTCTACCCTCGTGCATTCCTTCAGGTAGCCTCTCCCACCATTGCTGTCTGGATTTTGACAGCCGCTCAGACATGGCATGGCAAAAATAACGTTTCCAGTCTTCACCCCCCCCCCTCCCGCCCTGCTCCCCATGCACCCTGTAAAAACTTCCTGCACTCACTCTGAAAATGTAAACCACCAAAAAAAATTCTATAGATCTATGAACAATATGGAGCAGACTGCGAGAAGTCGACTTTCCCTGTAAGCGCAAAAAAATGGGCCGAGCCCTTGAACTTGTGAGAAAAAAACCTGATCTTATTGGCACTTGCATCTAACACTGGTCTTGTTAACTGCTTTTATTAAAATATATATTTATTAATTAGGAAATTTGAGAAGTAGTGGAGAGAAAACAAATTCGACATATGTGTGATATTGCAGCTCTGAATATTTTTCCATTTCACAAAATACAGTATCCCCGAAAGGTTTTACTACAATAAAATGGCTTGACAAAAAATGATTCTCTTCTTACACCTTACCAAGGTAAAAAGATCCTGTCACACATCCGAAACTAATTACAATGACTCAAAAATAGAATCCTTCCACCATTTTAAGGCGAGGGATCACTTGCAGTGATGATGCAATTGGCAACAGCCTTCTATGTTAAATGTCTTTGTTTTGTGGACTTACCAATGTAAAAGCGGGGGACATATAATGGACACAGTTAGTCAAAAACCTTGAGCTTTAGCATCCAGACATTGGGAATGGCACGAGACAGTGCCTCCAAACAGACCAGTTTACTGTATATAATAATTATCGTTTTAATCTCCATAAGACGCGTACATTATTGCTTGCAGATAATTCATCCTGTTTGTTTCTAAGTTCGAAAATAGTTTGACTTAAACATATTTCGAACGGCCATATTCTGCTACCTATTTCACCATTAAGCAATGTAAAACAATACAAAACTACTTTAAAAAGCAAGTTATATTCCCTGACAAATACTGCGCTATATTTCATGTCACACCCAGCTACTAGACTAACTAGAGCGATGCCACACTGATGAGATCCTTGGCAGTCCCTACCAGGGGGTGGCTGGCTGAGAAGCCCTGAAGTTGTTAGCTACTTATGATGCTATATATATAGGTGTCAGAGCTTTCAGCAACTACAAACTACCTTTTTATTTTGTGATAATAAACTTTGCTGAACGAGCATTGACGTGAGTTATCGCACAGCATGTACATAGCTACAATTTTCACTCTTAGTTTTGCTTTGTTGGTGCTTTCATCTGTATTCTTTTTCGCAGACACTTTCTATTTAGATTTTGAGATGTTTTCACGTTGTTATTTTCCCCCCGTTATCAATATAAACATCTTAAAAATATTTAGAATGGAAATTTAATTTAAGATCAGGACTGGGACTCAAAACGGGTGCAGGTGATGCAATGTTGCCAGGCAGGATCCCAGGGATGGAAAGTGCCCTCTAGTGGCACGTCTACTCACGCCTGGGTAGTAGTAGGTGCTCAAAATGGGAACACTCCTAGGAAAGCCAGGACACGTGGCAACTCCGAGTTACATGCCTGAAAGTGTGAGCACGGCGGCTGTACAGGGAGCCTTAAAGATCAAAACATTAGGGTCAGGAGGCCCGCACGTCTCAACTCGCGGTGGCCCAAAGCTGAACTCCGTGCAGCTCTACCCATTGGTCATGGAGGCCCTCCTCCACACGTGCCCCCGATCTGTACTGTGTCAGCGTGCACCAAGGCCTCAAAATTCCTTCATCTTCTACCGCAGGAGATGAACCAATTATGGATGGATGAAGACAAACATAACTTGTTTTTAGAACAAACACAATTTAAACTTCAGCTTTGTGGTTGTTTTTTTTTTGCATCAGCATGATGAAGTTTGTATTTGAGTCTAACCAAATTCCAAGAATGTACATGTTCATTGATGGCTCTAGCACAAGGTTTGCGGTTGAAGGATGGGTGGGTTTGCCAGACTCGTCTTCAGGGAATTGTGAAAGCCAAATATTTCATTTAGTCTGAATGAAACAGTAGCTTAAAAGATACAATTCCTGCTGAACAGTGCTAAAGTCTAACTGCACAAGTGTCCGTGTCTTTTGACAGGAGCTTGCCGCACGTCCGGTGGAGAACAACATTCTCCCAAGAACTGAAGACGGAGAACGATACTCAGAGTTTGGGGAGAATTGCTCAGCCGGTCACTGAGAGCAGTTGACTTAAGCAGGAACCAGAATGTGTGACAGCATTGTCAGTACGAGAATGACAGAGAATGTAATGGGTTTTATGCAAGTCGAAATTTTATAAGAAGCATAAAAGCTTTATTTGGAATGGAGTCGAGAGATCTTTTTTTTGTCAACCACAAACGGGCTGTTAAAGAAAAACGCTCCCATACTAGTTTCATGCGGATGCAAGTTGACGTTATTGATTAATTCGCAATAAATAGAATGACCGGGGTGCGGGAAATCACATGGTTCACCACCCATATAATTTGTTCGAGTGACTTAAGAAATAAGCTAAAATCCATAAGTAAATTTGCAGATTGGTGAATAACGTTTGTATTTATAAAGTACATAATCACACCTTCAGTTTTAAAGACATTTTATCCCCCCGCCCCCCTCCCCAAGTTGATTGTGCTCCTGCACTGGCATTGTGTCATGAGATGGAGCATCCCATTATGTCTCCCATAGACAACACATGTAAGGGAGGCATCATTTTGTCAGTAAGCAGTGTGCCCAATGTCTGCGCTGATTAAATCTGCGCGTTAAAAAGGAGGGTGCAAGGCATTATTAGTGACGGGAATCCCTGCTCCATCTGCGAGTCGGGGAGTGCGTCAAAAAAAACGCTTCGACGACTGACCACGAGCAACACAGCTGGATACGATCACGGCGCGTAAACATTTCTCGACGATGAACACACGCTAAGCCGGGTCAAGCTAAATACACATTTCAGAGACGCGTTTATTACACGTGGCAGCTTGGAAAATAAGTAAGGGTCTGCTTTAGAATTATTTTTTTTATAATAATACAACAATATAAAAGGCGTGTATGTGTGGTCAAGCTAGTCCCATCATATATAAACGCGGCGCTTACCTTGCGACAGTGATAAGTGGCATTGACCACGCAAGTCAGGTTGTAGTTGGGCCAGCCGTCAAGGTCGGTGTCCTCTCCACAAATGACCCCGTTTCCAGCGTAGCCCGTGCGGCACTCACACTTGAACGGAGGCTCTGCAAACTGGCCCAGGTGGATGCACTTGGCGTGCTTATGGCAGTTGTGAGTGCCATCCTTGCAGGGGTTTCTGGGCTCGCACGTCTAAAAGAAAAAAAATAAACCCCCGTAAACAATCGCATTTGTTAATATTGGCATGTATATATTTTTAACAAAGTACAATTAAGTTGAGAAATTCACTCCCAATAACGTGTACATGTGGGGAGAGGCTGCACAGTGGTTTTTGCACCGCAGCACAAACCTGATTAGCTGAGTTTGAGTCCCAACCGTGGCTAACACCAGTGGTGAGTGAAATCTGAACCGGTCTTGGGTTTCCTCGCTTCACCAAACCCACACTGAAGTTTTGTCAAGCAACCCCAATGCCCGTAGGGGATTCCTTTAAATCAGCAGTGAATTGAAAAAAGCAATAATTCCAGATGCCGGGCAGCGCCGTCTTTCCATGTCCCAGCCCGCCCCACCACGCACCTGCTTTGCTCGCTTGGCATCAGACAGTCCCACGCCGAAGGGCTGGTTTCCACCGTAGCGCGCCGGGCAGGGTTGGCAGTGAAACCCGGGTGCTGTGTTCTCACAGCGATGGATCCCGTTCAGATTGAAGCAGATGTCCTTCACCTCTTCACACTGCCCATGCAAAAAGGGTGCCGTTACCGGATCACTCAAAGCGCAAGTCAAAACGTGATCGATTTCCCGAGGGTCTCCCCCAACTCCCAATTGCACCCCCGCACCCCACTCCACCATCACCGCCCTCGACAGCAATGGGAGAGTGAGGAAATAATTTCAGGAGCCCAGCCCCATACAGCTTCACCTGAAATGAATCCCTGATCATCCTCGTGTATTCCTTTTTATACTGCAACTCCCATGCAGCACATGTCGAGGCAAGGAAGCGAGTTCGCACCGAATATGGCTTTCAAAAACAATGCAGTCTCGAGAACATTCACAACAAATGAGAACAAACAACGATGGAGTAGCGAAAATGTGCTTGAGTCTGCTCTCTTTCTTTTCGCGTGCACCTCATTTATCTACGCTGCCTTTCCCCGCGGGTAAAAGTGTAAACACGGCAAACGCCTTTCGCGGAGGAAGCAGCGAATCACGTGCGGTGCATACCTCGTTAATGTCAAGACATTCTGCTCCGTTCCCACGGAAGCCAGCGGGACAGGGGCCACACTGCCATGAGCCATCTGGGAAACTCGTGCATTCGACGCCCGTGAAGCACGGGCTGGAAAGGCAGCCATCTGTGACGCGCACAAAGTATCACAAGAGACGTCACGCACAGACACACCGCTGCGTTTACAACCTTGCGTGTACGCAAGGTGGACGTGATCGCCTCTATGAGCATGACCTCGAGAGTGACCCCGTTCACAGAGGGCTTCGAATGAGCGAGCCACTTGAGACGTGAGGATAACGAGGAATTGAATTTCTAACTCATTATACACCCCCCGTGGTGCAATGGCTTGCACACTGGGCTAGCAATACAGAGATCGCCAGTTCAAATGGATCTCTCGGCGTGGCTGTGGGCCAGGCTTTGTAGACCAACCCAGCAGTATTAGTTGGTCTATCGGCAGGTGGGGTAAAGTGTGGGTATTCCCACTATCCCAAGATATTTGGCTACCGTGGATGAGTAGGCCGACACACTCTGAGAGGGGCTCTCTCTAAAGCTCCCTCTAATGGAGGCCCTTCCACATGCGGTAACATAAGCATGCATTTGCAGGGTCGCATATTAGTCTTCACCTCCACGTCTCATTAGCACAGCAGCAATGTCAAGTGTGCAAACCGAGTGAGGGGAGGCCTTCATCCAGCCGTGCGTTGACGAAGGGATATTTTAAAAAAAAAAAACGTTGAATTACTTCACGTCTCAGCAATCCTATTGCAATTACACTTCGGTTTTTCTTTTTGCACAGCTGAACAAAGGCCTCTTGTGCTTACACGCTTGCACAATGTGAAACAAGTTGACTCCGTTGTTTCAATATTAAGCTCTCTGTTGACAGCATGGTGCTGTGCAGCACAAATCGCTTTCAACACGTTATAACTCATTGTTCTGTCGATACTGCGCGATCCATTTCAGCAAAGATGTTTTTTTAGAGCTTTATGGTGGTATCAGAGATGTGAGATAGAGGCGCAGCCCTGCAACTAGCCTAGCCACACCACTGGCCGTGGGAGGGCATCCACTATCAAGGGGAGCTCTATAGGACCCCTCTAGAGGGTGGTTGGCCTGCTCTACTACCACGTTGGAGACAAGCATCTTGAGAGAAATGGGAGTCACCCACGCTTTGCCCCATCAAACTCGACCCGCTGTTCGACTAACTGTGGTCTACCCATTACGACTGCTCGGTGGACAGGGGTGGAGGGATTCATAAACCTGCGCCACTGTTTAAAATTCCGGTGCCGGGAAATTTAAAATAAAAAAACTCAAACTGGCGACCTCTGGATTGCAAGTCCCGCGTGCTAATACCACCATGGTTAGTGTGCTAACCATGGTGGTATTAGTATTGTTATTATTTGTTTTGATATCCCACACACGTCCAGTACATACAATACATGCACACAAGCAACATCATTATGTTTAACATCACCGCGCAGTACTCGACAGATGCTTCTTCGTCACTTGCAGTGGTCGACTGAAACCAGTGCAAACACAAATCTGCGTGCAGAGATTTTTCGAGTCGTGAAATGGATCCAAATGCAGCCCTCGATTTCACAGCTACACAAACACACGCATGGAAGGGCTGCAGGAGAGCTACGTCTGGTTTCCCGTTCACACGCTCGTGTTCTGCCCGCCGCCGCTGGCTTAAACGTCATCAACAGCGTTAGAGCCCTCGTCTTGCCGCTGCCATCAACAGCGTCAGCTGGGATACGGATACCCGGCGCTGCGCGTTTCCCAGCAGCCGGAGTTAACCTTGTCACTCTCTTCGCCACCACACAGTGCGTGTGTTTGCACTTTTACCGAAAATTCAGGTGCAACGTTTGATTGTTTAATCACACGAGTAGCGTCTTCACAGATAACTCCATTTCCTTACTCCTCAAATGAGGAGTGAGGAAATGGAGTTCGGTCATTTCTGTGCAATAACCATAACCATGCTGGGCCACAATCACGAGCGATTATGGAACCACAAAGGGTGAATGCAGAATTTTGATGAATCAGCATGAACGATACAATGGGTTCAACGCTGCCGTTTAATGAGCCAGAAACGGCTGAGATTTTGTGTAGGAATGTAACAGTTACAGCTGCTTCATGCAATATTCTTTATATTCTGACATCTCCCCATGGTGATGCTTTCTTTACCAATTAGGGAGCCTTAGAAGGCTCAGCACTGTGATATTAATGTTCCCATCACTCTAGTTCGCTCTACAGTTTTGTTTTTAATGTTAAAAAGGTTCTACCATGTTTCCCTTGCAAAAGACATTTTTAATTGTTGGTAAGTTGTGATCTCCATCAATAAAAAAATATTATTTCATTAAAAAACCTCAGACTACTCAAGAACACTTAAAGCTCACTGTCCATGTTGTACACTTTTATAACCTCTGCCTATTTTTATATTTGTGGGAGAGTTGGTGGTGGAGAGGACGATGAATTTGACTACTTCGCTTCGATTCCTGGCCACGGCTAACATCAGTGATGAGTGATATCTGAACTGATCCTGGGCTACCCTCTTCACTAAACCAAATTGAGCAGTGTGGTGAAGTTTGGTAAAAATAACTCCCGTGGCTGACACGGTATGGGGAGGCCTTTATTCAGCAGCGAATTGCCAATAAATATATTCACTCATATATTCCAACGTTAATCGTGCTGTTTGTTGCTGATCACTTGGCATATTGGGCCTTTGGGCCTGTGCTCAGCAACTGTGCATAAAAAAAGTAAAACAATAACATTTCTTTTTCTTGTTGCAATGCTTACAGATCTGAGCTCCTGTCAACAACCTGACGATGCTGGATGCATTCTCCAGCGAAACGTCGCACCCATTTAAGTGTTGTGAGATAACTCTCCGACAACAACAACAACAAACACCAACAACACCGGTGGCGCTGCTGCAGCAGGGATACATTTGGCCACGTTTGATTCACGTGGCCCTTATTAATTGGCTGTCTGGCAAAAGGAAGATTCATGACACGCATTTTTTGTCACACACAACCCAACAGAAAACGAAACCAATTACGAATTATGCTTCACGTTCCTAACGTGTCTCTGTGGTAGACGATAAAAAGTCACGGAAATACCGATGGGGCATTCTTCCTTGTTGCAGATGTCCGTCTCGCGTCCGTCTCCCACACATTTCTTGCCGTTGAACTGTGGCTCGGGGTTGTTGCAGAGGCGCGTGTGCTCACGGAGACCCCCGCCACACGACACAGGGCACGGTGACCAGAGAGTCCAGGGTCCCCAGTTCCCGTCGACTGAAATGACACAAACACCCGAGTTTACACCCCTGCCTACCAATGGAACAAGTGCTCTCGGTGAAAACACGCGACACCAGCCTTAAGTTAAAGAGTAGAATATCTGCGGCATTGAAAAGCATTGAAAGTGTTATTTCGGACAAAGGAAGAAGGTCGTGGTCGCAGTACCCACTGCGTTTATTTGTGCAGGGATGCTGTCGCAATGTAACGGGCAGCGGCACTGGCCTTGCAATGCAAAGGTTTCTGGTTCGTCCTCCAAGCGCGGCAATTTGAAACAATGTCCAGCCGGCGGTACGAATGGGTTCGTCGCAATTAGTCGATCGGCAGGTCGGGTGTGGGTACAGCACTCCAAACTCTTCCACGACGTCTGGCCGGCATGGTTAGAGCAAGCCAAATACCCTCTAGAGGGGCTCTATAGAGTTTGTTACAGTGCAGACCCTTCCACCGTTAGTGGCGTGAGTGACCGATTGCAGGGCTGAACCTTTATCTTTTTGACCATTGTCCATAATTTTTTTTTTTTTACTCTGGCAAACAACTAAAACAAAAAAAAGTGCAGTGTCAAGATTAACACGGAAAATCAATGGCACTCACTCGGACAGGGCTCCTTGTTGCAGGGGACGTTTTCGCGGCCCTGCCCGTTGCACTCGCGGCCGCCCAGCACAGGGACGGGAGAATTGCAGAGACGGATGCGCGTGGAGACGCCGTCGCCACACGACACGGAGCACGACGACCAGGGTGACCAGTGGCTCCAGCCGCCGTCACGTTTCACTGCGTCGCGCGCAACAACAGCAGCAGCAAGCAGCAGCAATGACACCCCGCGGGTCAAAGCGCGACAGGGCCACGACGATCAACCGCCGGGGCCCTGTCGCGCTCGCCTTGAAGGGTAACGATTGGTGCATGTTTAGGGCGCAAAAATGCATCAGCAATTCAAAGTGCCCTCCAATGTCTCATCTTAACCGTTCCAATACCCTATTGCAGTCGAAACAAGGGACCCCCCCCACCCCCCCTCCTGCCATGGCAGCTGTCCCTGTGCAGCACAAATGTTAAAAAAGGAGTGTGTTTAAAAAAGTATATTTCTAGAAAGGAAGTCAACAATTTTTTCGTGGGATATTTTTTTTTTTACTGTGTAACGATAGTTACAATGTTGTATGTCTATGAGCAGGATGCAAATAGATCATTTGTCTCGAAGGTTATGGTGACGATAATGCTGGTCAAATTCATTGGAAATTATTTTAATTTAACAAATCTGGTGCGCCGGCCCAAATAAAGCAATTATATTTTTTATTAAATGTGGCACATCGGAGCATGTGGTGTGACGATTTGAACTGGAAGCAGATGGGACCAGTTTTAATTTTAAGCATTTATATAGATATATAACTTTTGACTGGGCAAAGATTTCGTTTCATTCTGAAAATTATCTCAACATATTAACGGTGATACATTGCAACAGTTAAAATAGCATACTGTACACAAGCGCTTAGAAATAAACTGAGCAAATTGACAATACTCCATATGTTGTAATGTCCAAACTACGTTGTTGTTGAATACACAGTGTATTCACGCAGTGTGAAAGATGTAGGAAAATGTGAGTAACATAAATTATGACTTAACATGTAGTTTCGTGTGGCCGACATTACAATTCGTAAACAATTATCAGATACAAAGTTGATTACATGGCACAACTTAAAAATCATGAATGCACAACAAACGGTGACGTTATCCGTACAGATTCAATGCATAAATGCAGTGCATATAATACAAAGTGCTAACTCAAAAAACATCTAGAATAAATACAATGACAAAAGATGGAAACCCGCAACATTTAAAGTACAGTATTTATTATTTAATAAATAGATTACATAATCAACATTTTTATTTAGATTTCCAGTAGTAACTATCCCAAATGTCTGTGAAATGCTACTACCTGTCCTGAATACACCATCTCTGAGCACCAATTTCCCATTGAAGTTCTCGAAGGTATTCTGTTTTAACACCTGTCTATCTAACCTCTGATGACCTTGGCAATCTGTTTTCCATACTGGCTCTTCCACTGAAGCCAATCGTCCTCATGTTCTCAATTATATCTGAAACTTTGATCGTTCATTTTTTCCCCCTGCCGATATTTTGCCCTCCACGACCTACACGCTACCTCAGATGCCGCTGGCCACACTGTTCTCCGCAAATGCCATAAGCACAGTGCGTCTGATTCATGGGTGAGTGGAGGTTGTTTCATGTGGGCGGCAAAGCAGCCTGAAAATATTGTTAGAATTCTTCTCCGATATAAACTTGGCTCTGACATGTGGAAAGCATTGAAATGTAAAAAAAAAAATTGCAAGAAGACCGGTGCAGGGCAACGCTAGGAGCAGAGTAAGACGAAGATGATCCTGTCTCTCTCCGCCAAGCGGAATGTCTCTCTCCGCCAGCAGGCATGAGCACTGCAGGTCGGGTGGGCCGGGTCAAGTCGTGGTGACCCCTTTCCTTAACATTGCCACCTTACTCGATGGCCAGCACAATGTCTAACCAACCTTTCCAGATGCCTTCAGTACCAACGGATGAGGTCTTTTTTTACCCCCAACCCCGATGGAAAAATGCCCCTTCTTTTCAATTGTTGGAAAAATGTTGACACCTTGAACAAACAGAATTTTGTTGTAAATATATTCCACTTTAAAAGCCATAATTTGGCTTTCATAAAAGTGCCTTCTTCACAGTGAAGTTGGGGACCCTCAACTGTGAAAAGACTTGCGTGCAGAGTGCCAGATCTGCACTACTTTTGTGCTGTTGAGATTTCATAGTGGTATGAGAGCTGTGATTAGTAGACCTATTATTCACCACTAAAGCATTTTTTTTCTCAGACTCACAACATCAAAGACACTAAGTTATAATCTGGCACGTCTGCCTCTTGTTCTTTAGGCAACTTTAATTTAAAGAGCGTGGCAAGAGAGAGAGGGGTAACACATAGAGAGGTGGTTTCTTCCCTTTCGATAGTTATTTTTACAATGTCTTTTTCTGAAGAAAGCATATTAACAAAAACTGAACGTTATTTCTTTTACCTCAGTTTTACTGAACATCCTGTGATTGAAAATTATATGGTACATATTTAATGATGGTAATGATGCACTGACGCTGATCAACACCGGAGCATTTAAAACTTTTACTATTCCACCATATTCAGGATTTATCATTGTAAAAGTAATGTTGGAGTTGCTATGCAAACAAATGCAAGAGCCATAGAGTGAAACTTTAAAAATAATATTTCCTCTTTTGGGAAGAGTTATTATTTGTGCTCGTGCACACTGCCAGTGTAGTGGTTAAAGGATGTGTGTCTGGAAAATCACAGACACTTTTATGTAACTTAAGATGAATAATTAACATATAAAGCACTTTCAGGTACAGGAGAGCAAAGGTGTCATATAATCCATGACACTAAATAAGTAAATAACTTCGTATTAATTTTATAACAACATAATAAAACGATCCAGTCAACGCAAAAACAATAGATTGTGGTCGAGATAAGTATAACCTTGTGACTATGCTGATCGTTTAGCAGAGATAGCTTATGTAGTAAAAGTTATGGAGAAACCTGACGCTATTGTTAATGGCGAGGGTACATTTTAAGGTGAAGACGATAGTGATGGTGTTGCAGGAAATTACGTAAGTTATGTTATTGTTTTATTCGACTTTTAGAGTCTTAATATGGCCTCACCAAATAGATCCCTTACAGCCTTAACAGAACCCAAAGCATAGTGAAGTATGGTAAAAAAAATGATTGACATTGTTCCCTGTCGGTAGATTGAGAACGGCTGAGATATGTTTTCTAAAGTCTATTTTCACATTCTGTGTAGAAATAATGCAAATGTGAAAGTCGAATGATATAATTGTTTACATAAGCGATTTCCAGAACGATAGCATCTGCTGCTGGTTAAATGGTGACTATTATTCCGCTCTGCACTGGCGATAAATATTAGGGCCCGACACTCGTGGCTACTTTGATTGGGTGCCATTACTTCAATAAGTCTATTGGACACAGTGAGCTGGCCTGAGCCTGCCCTGATTTACACCATACAGTGAGGGGAAAAAGTATTTCATCCCCTGCTGATTTTGTACGTTTGCCCGCTGACAAAGAAATGATCAGTCTATAATTTTAATGGTAGGTTTATTTGAACAGCGAGAGACAGAATAACAACAACAAAATCCAGAAAAACGCATGTCAAAAATGTTATAAATTGATTTGCATTTTAATGAGGGAAATAAGTATTTGACCCCCTCTCAATCAGAAAGATTTCTGGCTCCCAGGTGTCTTTTATACAGGTAACGAGCTGAGATTAGGAGCACACTCTTAAAGGGAGTGCTCCTAATCTCAGCTTGTTACCTGGATAAAAGACACCTGTCCACAGAAGCAATCAATCAATCAGATTCCAAACTCTCCAGCATGGCCAAGACCAAAGAGCTCTCTAAGGATGTCAGGGACAAGGTTGTAGACCTACACAAGGCTGGAATGGGCTACAAGACCATTGCCAAGCAGCTTGGTGAGAAGGTGACAACAAATGGAAGAAACACAAAAGAACTGTCAATCTCCCTCGGCCTGGGACTCCATGCAATATCTCACCTCGTGGAGTTGCAATGATCATGAGAACGGTGAGGAATCAGCCCAGAACTACACGGGAGGATCTTGCCAATGATCTCAAGGCAGCTGGGACCATAGTCACCAAGAAAACAATTGGTAATACACTACGCCGTGAAAGACTGAAATACTGCAGCGCCCGCAAGGTCCCCCTGTTCAAGCAAGCACATATACATGCCCGTCTGAAGTTTGCCAATGAACATCTGAATGATTCTGAGGACAACTGGGTGAAAGTGTTGTGGTCAGATGAGACCAAATTGGAGCTCTTTGGCATCAACTCAACTCGCCGTGTTTGGAGGAGGAGGAATGCTGCCTATGACCCCAAGAACACCATCCCCACCGTCAAACATGGAGGTGGAAATCTGCTTTGGGGGTGTTTTTCTGCTAAGGGGACAGGACAATTTCACCGCATCAAAGGGACGATGGACGGGGCCATGTACCGTCAAATCTTGGGTGAAAACCTCCTTCCCTCAGCCAGGGCATTGAAAATGGGTCGTGGATGGGTATTCCAGCATGACAATGACCCAAAACACACGACCAAGGCAACAAAGGAGTGGCTCAAGAAGAAGCACATTAAGGTCCTGGAGTGGCCTAGCCAGTCTCCAGACCTTAATCCCATAGAAAATCTGTGGAGGGAGCTGAAGGTTCGAGTTGCCAAACGTCAGCCTCGAAACCTTAATGACTTGGAGAAGATCTGCAAAGAGGAGTGGGACAAAATCCCTCCTGAGATGTGTGCAAACCTGGTGGCCAACTATAAGAAACTTCTGACCTCTGTGATTGCTAACAAGGGTTTTGCCACTAAGTACTAAGTCATGTTTTGCAGAGGGGTCAAATACTTATTTCCCTCATTAAAATGCAAATCAATTTATACCATTTTTGACATGCGTTTTTCTGGATTTCTTGTTGTTATTCTGTCTCTCACTGTTCAAATAAACCTACCATTAAAATTATAGACTGATCATTTCTGTGTCAGTGGGCAAACGTACAAAATCAGCAGGGGATCAAATACTTTTTTCCCTCACTGTACACCGGTACTCATCCGTCAGCTCAAAGCTGAACATTATTTTGTTACGTCCGAGAAAAGGGACCATCTTCATCACGTTTCAGTGAAAAACCACTTGAAAATTATTTCGCAGTGTATATGTCGCTATCATTAATTTTAATCGTTCTAAAAATTTATGTGGTTCTATACCTCATCTCTGAGGTACAATGTATTGATTAAAGTTGAAAGAATCTGATGATCTATGAAGCTCTTTTTCACAAGTGTCCAGGCCATGCTCGAGTCGACAATGGTGGACACATTCTTTCGTGGGAAAATTGTACATGTAAGAAAGCATTATTCTTTATTTTCACATGTTATATGCAACTTGTTCACGTGACCCCTGGAGCCACTAGAGGTGCTACTTTCACCAATAAATGTAAGTATTAAAACATTCTTGAATCGTGCCTGATTGGTTGCCGTGCATGTTGTGCTGTCCTTGTGCCACTGCTCTTGTATGTCTTTGTCTCCCCTCTCTGTTCTCTTCCCATTCCCCGGTGATGTTGTATTCCTAAGATGTGTGTGCGTGTTAAAGCGCTTGGAGACACTTTGTGTTTTAGCACTCGCTTAATCACGTTGGCCACAGCCGTTGATGTCACCGCACCTCTGCCAGCGCTTTTTACCGTCTGCCAGATCCCGCTGCTGCTGCTGCTACTCAGTGGACGCCCTTACAGTATTCCATTATCGGACGTGAGCTTTACCCTTTGGTCGCCGGGACTTATGGAAATAATTCCAATGTTTGAGACGCAAAACAAAACGCAGATGCGAATTTGCGATAGCCGCCGTTGTGATCGCTGTGCGTGCACAGAGTGACTGACGCTCACCCCTCTTGTCGCAGCTCTTGGTGTGGCACTTGCGAATCTGGATGGAGGGCCCCTCGCATGTGCTGCTGATGCGGTCGCAAGAGCGGCCTCTCTGCTGGGAGCCCGTGCCGCACGACACGGAGCACTCGGTCCACTCCGACCACGGGGACCAGCCCTCGCCTTTGTCGACCGCTGGGCAAGAACGCGTTCACCGCAATTAACACAACACATTAGGGTCCCGGGCCTCGCCTTTGCAAATCGCCAAACCAAAACGCTGTCTTCACAGTTAAACATAGCGTGGATCCCCTTCTCAATTTAGATGGAACAACATTATTTCGGATAATGCCCGCGGATGGTCATGTCTTGTGTTGAGTTTGAGGTTTATTAGATAGTTTAGAAGTTAGTTTTTTTTTATTACTGTAGCTGAGAATAAATTCAGAGGTATAAAATTCCAAGTGCCCAGCAACAATCAGCACTATTGTAAAGGTGTAATAGATAAGAATTAATATCTATTGAATCTATTGAATCTACAGCCCTGTGTCAGTCCACTGCAATCATGGAAATAGTTTTTTTTTTATCAAACTTCACTTTTTTCTTTCATTGAGCAAGGTTATACAAACTTAAGAAGAAAGACGGTGGAAGGGAATTCCAAGTTGTGGACTCTTTGTTTATCGAGACAGAAATTTACCGAATACAAAATGCAAGAACACTTTAATGTCAGTTATTGATTCGATATGCTAAGAAATAACTTTGGTTAAGCAACAACTGCAAGGCCAACAGGTTGTGTGGCGTACTTATGCAGGTTGGGCAACACTCTCCCTCCAGCACGACGGCATTCATGCAGGCAACAGGAGAGCAGGACAACTGGCGACACATGGTCTTGGAGTCCTACCAAGAGAAATTAAAAACAAAAATTACACAAGCTCATACTTACTGCTTATTTGGCATGTGACCACAGGAATGCGGTACAATTTAATGCACTTAACTGTGGAAAACTATGTATTCTTGGGTCTTTCGGTAAAGTCACGTAGATAGGTTCAAAGAAAATAATGTAAAATAACAGAAAAGTACGACGTTTCGATCGCAACGTTGGCAGTCGTCTTCAGGAAAAGGGGGGTTAGCTTCTAAGAGAAACTGTTTATAAGGGTTTGAAATGGGCGTAGCCCAAATGTCAGCAGCCAATGATAATGTAAGTGTTTGGCAGAGAACCCGGTGGCGGTTCGTTTTCCACCAATCAAATGGTTGCCAGGTGAAAATTAGCATGTTAAAAAGAGATTAACATGTTCATGGGAGCTCGCAGAGCCGCAACTAAGGGGTCGGCGTGCGAAGTGACTGTGAAAGCGCAAGTTTGAAATGGGCGTAAAGCACAACTAACATCGGAAGGTGGTAGGATGGGAACATCATAGCCAGTTATGACTTATACTGGTTGATAACGTCCTTACAACGATTGCTCAGTTTGTACCCATCTTCTCCATTAAAATTGTGTCTGTGTATATATATGGATGGCTTCATAAACGAATCTTTGTTGATAGCCAGTGGGCTTGCAAAGTACCTTCGTCTTAGAGAAATAAATTTCGTGTGAGCCCACTGCATTAAAACAATGATCAGCCACGGCCGAGGTATTGGTCCTACCGTGTTTCAGATCTGCCTTATGTTCATGAACACGGTCCGAGACATGTCGCTTAGTTTCCCCAATGTAACTACTGTCACAGACACAGCTTAGTTTGTAGACGCCAGGGTATTGCATGTCAGGGATCACATCCTTCACAGATGGGATCAGATCACAAATTTTATGTACTGTGTTAAATCGAACCTGGAGCTTGTGTTTGCTCATGATTTTGGAAATATTTTTAGTGACCCCTGCTATGTATGGCAAGGTGATGGTTTTGATTGGGTCCTCAGATGGTTCTTTCCCAAAGGTTGGGATAATAGCTTTGTGGAAAACTGCTTATATTGTTTTATGCTTAGCTAAATTGTGTGGAGCTTTAGGGTAATGGTGAGTTAAAGTAATTCACGAAATAGAAACAGGTAAGTTTAACAAATCCATGGAAACACAAATGAAAAATACTCCTTGAGAAACATTACAGTTTTTGTGAAAGGCTTATTAGCCAAAGTATTCCAGAAATTGTTTGGTGCTTAGAAATAATATTTATTTTCTCGTTAATATCACAGCTCACCGAAAGAACACAGCAATATTTTGCACACTTGCTATTTATTGCTTAAACCCAGCTTGTTGACCCTTAATCATAGCACAAACTCATTATGCGGGCCGATATTTTACATGGAGTGCTGCAGCCAATAACATCTGGTAATTCAGTGACATGTATGTATGTTGAACTATGCATGTTGAACGTCTTTTGTACCGCACGTACTTAACAAGCCTGACTCTGCTGATGGGACCCAGAAGATCAAAATCGGTCCAGGGTTTGCCTGCTTAAACAGATAGTGCTTGATATTGTTCAGGATATCCAATCGGCTGACAGAAAACACGTGTGTGTGTATGTATATATATATTTTTTTTATGCTGGTGAGCTTTCATAAACACCGAATTGACTTCTGCTTATATTCGATCGTACCAGTTGCATTGGTTTAAGGGATCAGACTCGGTGGGTTGAGTCCAAGGCAGCTTTGTTTATAGAACTGCTGCCAGGAAGCATTCTGTGGCCTCATAGAAAGAGACAAGATGGGCACCACACCAGACCGGCTACCTTGCTGACGTTTTTAAATTGACTCATCCTTAAAGAACATCGTCTACTCATGCACTTTGTATCAAATCACGAAACATTTACAAACAAAGCATATATTTGCAGTAAAGTAAACAATGCATGGTTACAAGAAAAAAACACCTCCCAAGGATTACGAAAATGTCAAAAAGGCACACTCGTTCTCCGAGGCATTTATTAACTGCAAAGGCTGATTTTTGGACTACAGCCCAGGACCATGAGTAATAAATGAAAGAATATTTAAAAACACGTAACTTTGCATTAGTTTTTTGGGAACAATTCCCCAATATTTTTCTGAAAAATGTTCAATTCTCGCTTGAATAGCAGGATGCTGCCGTGGTGCGATGGTTATCCAGAGGTCATCGGTTGTATCTCCCGGTGCGGCAGTTGAAACAATGGATACATTTCAAATCCCCCCCCACCTCTATCCATCCAGCAATATCAATCGATACACCATAGTTAGTCGATCGGCAAATCACTGTCGGTGGGGTAGTATGTAGTGACACCCATCCTTTTCAAGATGTCTGTCCATTGTGGAACATTAAATCCAATACCCTCTAGAGGGGCTTTCTAGAGCTCCCTGGAGTGCAGGTCATTACACCAGCAGTAATGTGAGCAAGCAATTTGCAGGGCTGTATTTATGTACGTTGCGAACGTCTTTTGCACCGTATGTAGCCAATCCGTACTTGATTGGCAGCCACTGGTGACTTCACTGAAGTACTGTGCGTGGCTTCTTTGAAGCCACGTAGGCAGGCAGTCCACCCACCTGGCAAGTGCAGGAGAAGCAGCTGTCCACCGTCCACTCGGCGTGGTTCTCGTAGACTCGTCCATCGTGCCAGCACATGCCCTTCTCTGTGATGCCCAGACTGCGGTGCAGCTTCGTATTCTCATCACTCTGCCCACGGGAAATGTACAGAGAATAATAATAGTAATGATGAGAATCAACAATGTCATTGGTACATTCACAATACTCGTTTTCAGGATGGTCCTGCCTTTTAAAGGAGCGTATCATATTTGGGAGGAGACCAGAGTGCACGGAAAGAACTCACCACGCACACACACACACGACAGAATAACACTCAGACGGGCCAAACATACAGGTTCACAAACCCTATTTGCCACGTCGTAGTCATCGCCAATCTGTAATCTACCAACCTGTGCCTCTAAAGCGCTGGATTACAGGCACACGCATGGTGTAAATTGTTTGCCACACTGTATAACGATACAAGTTTTATATTTATATATCTGTCTGTGCTCAAAACGTGGAGGGCTCGACTCAGATTTCCAAAAGCATTCCAAACCACTCGTCCAGCTCTTTATTTAATAATTGTTGGTCTCTTTCCCATCTTCAGTTACAACTACAAAAGGTGTACATGCCCGGCTATGTTTTACTGTTGTGTCCCTCTGACAGAAAACTAGCCCTCTGTCTCTCTGCGGTAATCAACGGCGGTGTTCCTATAGATTGATTAGCCCCACCATAGTAATGTGGAGTTTCCACCACTTGCTCGGGAACATAAGTGGACGTGAGTATTACCCAGCATGTGTGCGACACAGCACAGACTTTCACACACCTAGAAAACTCACAAAGTTGAACGAGTACTCATCACATTTCAAGTGTGTAAAAGTGATCGTTTCCCTGAGGCCTAAGTAATTTCTCCAGGACAATTGTGTTGGGGTTCCACATATACACTTCATAACTTTAACTCTGCTGGAAACCATCAATATTGCCTTTGTTACGTGACCAAAATTGGAATTAGAAACCATTTTTAGCGGTATTAGTAATCATGACTTCTTCATTGAGGCTCATATCAGCGATGTTACCAGGGTCTCTGTCACCTCAGAGATATTACTTACGTCAGATTTTGTCTGTCCTCATCAGATGCCAAAGAAGATGATTCAGACTTTATTTAATTTATAATAAATGATTGCAATCCTCTTCCGATTGGAATATCTGACTTTACAAGTCCTGGCTACCAGTTGTACAACATGTTCTGCCAGAGATCTGACAAACGTTTGAAAACAATTTTCACGTGACTCCAGTTCTGCCCTTGCTTCACAGACTCATTTAGGTAGAATATATCAAAGGTTATCACTTAGAATGCTCTGAATGGTCTCGAACCTTCTAACCTGAGCTCCTGTTTCTTTATGTCCTAGGTCACGTGTTATGTTGACAAGACACTCGCCTATTACGGCTGTCTCGGTTCAAAATACAAACCACGGGGGGTGGATCATTTTGCCCATCTATGTATGTCCTGTGTCGAAGGTCTATATATATGTTGTTGATGAACGTGTTGATTTTTTGTTAATCATGTTTTAAAATGGCACAAAAAAGACAATAAACAATAGCACATAGCATATCCAACTCGCTGGGGACTGAGGTACAAATGGTTATGTGAACGGTTTGATTCGTGAGAATCTTACAATGGTTAAAGCTGCGACGTCATAGTTACACATGTAAATAACTTGATGTTTTTTTTTTTACAGAACAAACAAGGCATATTACTCGAGTTAGAAAAGTGAACGTAGAGTAGATGCAGGATGCGATGGCCGTACCAGATTCTGGATGCCATCCACAAGTTTGCTCACTATGACACGGAGTCCCTTCATCTCGGAAAACATGTGTGTAACATCCTTGCACGAGTAGTCACAGTAGCCAGCTGGCTCCAACGACTTGCCCATCTTCTGGCCCAATATGTTGTTGACAATGGCAGAACTCGCGCTCTTAAGTTCAGTCTGTTCCAAGGGAGCAAGGACCAGGCCATCTGGGAGAATATAAAGCGGGGGGAATGTCCTGTGAAAACCCCGCCACAGCAAGAAGCCAAATTGCTGACCTCAAACCGTATCGCGTAGCAAGCTTCGCTCATATCTCTTCCTGTAAGAAACGTCATAATTGTGTCACACATTATGCATCGACAACTCCCTGTCTGCAACTCTGTTCCGAGCAAATCCTCGAGATCCGTGGGTACGACTCGATAAATGACAACCGTTATCTGCACGTTGCTTTTTTCACCATTTGTGAACAAGCGCAGTTTAGAGGAGTAACACAAAAGTAATCACAGTGGGAGTTAACTTGATCTTGTTGTGCGCGGGGTCCACAGATAAGAAGACGCCATACGGGGTTGAGTTTGATTATTCTATGCAGATCCCCTGAAATCTATTGACCGCCTACACTCCTGGGTAAACAAGCATTATAATAATTATTTAAACACCATTGTAACTCATTGTGGATAATTAATTGGCATGTATGCAACAACACGGCCCTATTGCAACTGTGCAGTTTGGTGCGACTTGCTCAACAAATGGTTTCGCACCTCCAGGGGGCCGAATTCTCGTCGCGTTTTCGTCTGTCCTTTCGCCACTTTCTGTCGCAGGAAATTTATCACCTTTCCTTACGAGTTCATAGGGCGGAGATTCATTTGGAGGTTTCTGTGAAAACCTACCGAGTGAAATTACTCCCCTTTCCTTACGAGTTCATAGGGCGGAGATTCATTTGGAGGTTTCTGTGAAAACCCTACTGAGCGTTTAATTTTTTTTTGTATGTTTATTCCACAGGTCTGGCCACGCTACGGTTTGCACAGCAGCGAGCCGTCCCCCATAGCTGATCTGTACGCCACATTTGTTTTGCCGCTCTGTCCTTGCCAAATCTCCAATGGTTTGTGTGGCCCCCGGGTGTCCGAGAATGCTCTGCTGAAACTCTTACTTTCCGCGCATTCGTTGAAATAAAGTGGGGCAAAAATTCACGGTGGTTTAGTCTCGGTTAGCACGGTTGGCTAGGTACGTTGCGAAAGAAGTTCAACGTAAATGCATACAAAATATAGGTCCGCTTCAGGCCCTTTTGCAGTCTCGTCCTAGCGATTTTGCAGGAATTTGTAACGTTCCATGGAATGGTATACCAAAACAATCTGTCACATCAGCACAAATAATGTATACCTTCACTCACAGAAAGGGATATATTTGATGAGCTCAAATGTCAAAGGTTTACATTTTTATCAAATTAGAACATGAGGTAATATTTCAGTCAAGGTGTGCTTAAAGCATGTGCTTTGGCAATCTACAGCCAGTACTGGAACTTGCATATTCCTGTGGTATTCATGGAACAATAAAGTACAGTATTTAACATTATTCCATCTCTGACATCAGCTAAACTGGAGTAAATTTAACTATAAGTAGGAAGTTAGACCTTATAAACCACACACCTCGTCCTCGAACACAGAGAGCAAAACAGATTTTCTCAAGTGGTGTTCTGCCTTTTAAACAAAGTATGTTCTCATTATCGGTTGCTAGTTCTCAACAGTTTATTTGGTGATAACTTTTTTGAGACCAGAATAGTCTTATTTTCAAGAGTGATCTGGGCTTGATGTGAGTTCCAATAGGTGATGGAAGTCTGATGTTGTGTCTGATGTTCTGATCATAGGCGGATTTTGACTTCTATATTTGGGGGGGGTTTGGGGGGGTTCGCTTTGTCCCTGACATTAGGAATCGCGGGTGCATATAAATATTTTTTTGTTTAATCGTAATTGTAAACTATTGAAAATAAAATAATAAAGGTGTCCAGTTTGGGAGTATGGGGAGCCGTCCCACCCATGGTTGTGATAATGAGATACCGCCTGAGATTTTCAACATTAAAACTGCAATATTTCTGGGACATTTAGATGCAGGTTTAACTGAAAATACCTTTACTTTTTACAATATACAGTCTATCACGTGCTATGTACACAATGATGCTCTTACTACAACGGGATCAATCAAGTAAAGCAGGAAAATTAACAAGGAAAGCAATTTAATTTCAACAGAAACCTGAATTACCCTGTTTACATTATTAGTATATTCTTTGGTTCTTTCGGTAAAGTCACGTAGGTGAAAAAATAATAAAATAAATCACGACGTTGCGTCGTGATCAAAAAAATTATTTTTTCACCTACGTGACTTTACCGAAAGAAGCAAAGAATACGGATCCTTGCAGTCACGAAAACTTCAAATCTACTTTATTAGTATTTTGTAATGGCCTTTTAAAAAGTCACGGCTGTCGCTTTGCGTACGTGGAGGACGTGCCCTTGGCATGCTTGCAGCAACAAAAAGTAAAAAATCGAAATAAACAATGACAGTGGCGATGTTTGACACACTCTTTGTCGGTGACCTCCCGAGCCAGCGAACCTTCAACCCCCAGCCCCAACTAACTCCATCCAATCCCAACCTCCATCCCGTGGCGCCGCTTAACCCAGCATCTGTGCCATTTCCTCCACCTCCTTGTTCATTTTTTGATTGGAATACCACTTTTGGAGCTTGCAACACTAACGTTGATGGTGGTTAAGGGCTTTGCAATTCATATCTCTCTCGGTTGTGTGAACGTGAGTAAGCATCTGTGTGGTGTGTGTACGTATGCACGTCGTGTTTTTTTGGTGTAAAACATTTCTGATACAAAAAACTAATTTAGTTCATATTAAATTCCCACCGAAATGTTGACGCCATTTATATTTCTGGTCCTTTACAAACATATGTAAGACAGGTAAGTTTGCATTGTTGTTGTTATAATTAGCAGTGGTTATTTGGGACGGATATGAGGTAGTTCTGGCCAGTTCAATGTATACTTTCATATGCTAAACATCCCGTGGCAGTAGACAGAACACAGTCTTAAACCCTTCTGGAAGAGTTTAATATTGAGTTGAATGATTGCGTATGTAGTGGATTAACGCGCGCATACAGGGAGCATTGTAAAGACGCGCGAGTGGGGGTCGTGTAGGGCCGGACAGGTGCGGCGTGGGGATAAGGGCACGAGGGAGATAGCTCGTCAAGTTGTTATGGGATGCATGGCAGTTGTTGTTGTTGTTGTTGTCAGAGGCAAGGTGGCGCCACATTGTCGGGAGATGTGGGACTGATAACGGCAGGGGCCAGGGACACGAGGCGTCAATTGGGGACGCCGCTTAATCAATTGATAGTTAACGAGGACTGGGATATATTCGGAGCAGGCCAGAAGAAGACAAGAGAGAGAAGACATGAGAGATAGAACAGGCTAGCAGTGGAACAGGGAAAAAGAAGAGAGGGAGACAAGGAGAGACAGAGGCAGAGACAGAGTGAGACAGCGACGGAGAGGGGAGAGACAGCCAGAGACAGCCGAAGCCACGGGTGTTGAATGTGAAGAGTTTTGTAATAAAAGTGGCGTCGGAGAAAGGAAGAAGTCGTCCGTGTGAAGTCGACCACTACATATACACAAATGGAATACGTAATTATACCAACGTTTATAACACAACACAGTCTCTGTTGGTAATGTCACCACATTTTTTTTGTCTGGCGTGCTTTCTTAAAGCGGACATCTGAATGAGAAGACCACATTACATGATACGGATAAAGGTGTAGCCCTGCAATGTGTTTTGCTCATTGCACTGCTGGCAGAAGTGTCCCCCAACTCGAGGGAGCTCGAGTGAGCTTCTCCAGAGGGTATCGTATTTGGCTGACTCTTACATGATGGCCAGACATTTTGGAAAACGTGGGAGCATCCACAATTTACCCGACCACATGCGGACTGCCGATCAACGGCCTCGTAACCGTTTGCAGAGGCGGGGGAATTTAAGAAACGTGTGTCCATTGTTTGACCAACCACGCCGGAAGATCGAAACCGGTAACCTCTGGTTTGCAAGTGCAGCGTGCTCACCACGCTGGAAGCATTCCAGTTTTTACCAAACGATTAATGTTTTCTCCCATACTTTGGTGTACAACAAGTTCTCATGCGAATCTGGACGCTGCTCGAGAGCCACACCTCACGGACGCAGCTTTTATATAATACCCAGACCTTCTAGAGATTATCCACTTTCACCGCTTAAAAAAAGGGACACCACGCGGTATTTCCACACGTGCACAGACGAGCAAATGGGAAACAAATGGAAAACATGCGCTTGGTGTTACGTGGCTGTGGGCGCACGGCGCCCCTGCACGTTGCGCGCTCTCACCGGGCTGGGCAGTGAGTGGACATCCTCTGTTGCGGAGAAGCTCCTCCACGGCCATGCCAAAGATGAAGTGCATGTTCTGAAGCGAGCCCTGAACACACAGAGGCACGGAAAGGTGTCACTTGCAAACTCGCGGCCAGGGCTTCAGTTCACAAACGAACTCCCCTTTATGTACACATTTACTTAATATACAAGGGTTGATGGATTACACAAAATGTTGAGAAGCTCCCTTCCCATAGGCGTCGATGTACCAAACCTTGGCTTTCCAGGAGAAAGCGCTACATCAAATGTAAAATCTTGATGTGAAGCTTTCGTGACTGCAGGAATCCATACCCTATGGTTCTTTCGGGAAAGTTCCACTGCTGGATTATTATTATTTTTTCCGCCAGGGGACGACTGCTTGTGTTGCGATCGAAACGTCGTGATATATTATTTTTTGGTTTTATTTTATTTTTCTACCTACGTGACTTTACCGAAAGAACCAAAGAGTATCAAATGTAAACACCACCTGTTCCATCTGTATGGGATCGAGTGTTGCCCCCTCACACACGTGGATGGCCTCCAGGTGCTGTGGTTTCCTCCCACATGTAAACACGAATTAATTGGCCGATAACACCTTAATATGTAGAGAACTGCGAGAGCTTGGGGGGAATTTGGTGCCGGCTCACCCCCCTGGCTACTGCTGCCACCTTACCGCTTGTTTGTGGCTCCTCAAGCCTCTGAATCGTCCTCTATCTCTCTACTCCATCAATGTACACGGTGCATTAGAAGGTGAAATTATAATGATAATTGTGATAATTATTTCTTCTCACTCGATATTTTCCCTGTACGCTACTATGCTGGCTTGAAAAATAGATTACTGGCAACAAGGCATTGCCACGAGAGTAACAAGGTGCATCTATCGCTAATCATCCTATATTACTGTATCCAATACCCATGTAATCGTAAACAGATGTTTATAAACATTAGATGCATGGACATCGAATTTGGATGGAGTGTGCCAGAAATAATTCTCAGAACAACGCTCTTGACTATCCCAGCTGAAATTAATCAAAACCAGAATCTTTATTTATCCTGGAAAAAAAAAACGATCACGTGTGACGCTCTTTTTCACAGATGTCTAGTGATCACTGCTTGCACACACGCAACACATTTCACTTTAGTCTGCACTAAAAACGTGAGGATGTATTACTGTTATAAAAGGAAACAATTTGTCATGGGTTTGTTTAAAACGACTTCCCTGCTGAATGAAAGCCTCCAAATGCCGTGGAGTGGTGGCTCGAACCTAACTCTGATTACACTATGAACCCTGCGAGTGATTTCTGAACTGGTCCTGAATACCCCCCTTCACTCCCCTCCCTGACTAACGTGGTGAAGTATGGCCATAAAAACCCCATGACATGCAGTTGTGCCAATACCTTCGTCCAGCAGTGGAATGACATACGAACACATCGCAGTTATTTATCAAGCGCACAGTCTTGCAAATGAGTACTGTATAGTATTCCTTCGCTTTATAAGAAAACGCCGACGTGATTGTGTGAAAGCATCACAAAGTCCAGTATTTCGCCACGCATCACTCGTAACTAAAGGTCCACCAAGTGGCACTTCCAAGCTAATCGGCATCACAGCAGGGAGTTCATCAGACCTCAAAGGGAGGCGTTGGTTGTGTGGCTCACCTTGAAGTCGTCATCCTTGACCATGCCCTTGGCGATGTAGAGACGGCTCTGCGGGCCGGACAGCTGCTCGTAGAAGGGGCCCTCCAGGATGATGTTCTCGACGAGGTCGCAGCCGATGAAGAGCCTGGCGTGCTCGCCGCTCACGTGCAGGGTCAGGTTCTGCCAGTCGCCGTTGGCCAGGTCCACGTCCTCAAACGAGACGACGCTCTGCATGCCCTCCACGGAGTAGGCGAGGTCCAGGGTGTTGGCGATCCCGTTGGAGACGATCTGAAAGCGGCGCGCCGACGAGGCCCCGTCCTGCGGCTGGACGCTCACGAGGGCGCCGCGGGTGCGCGCATCCTGCTGGATGGAGGCGACGAACACGAAGCCCTCCTCGTCCCGCATGAGCCCCAGCAGGCGCTGCAGCTGCTGGTCCGAGGCGGCGGGGATGCGCTCGGGGTGCACCACGCGGTACGCGGAGCTGTCCGGGTCGGGGCCCCGCACCAGCCGCACCCCGCTGTTCCTGCGGTTGAGCTTGCTGATCTCGAACAGGTCAAAGACGGGGTTCTCCTCCGTGCCCAGGTCTGTATCGTCGGCACCGTGATCACCATCATTAGTCAACCTCATCAACGACATCATGAGCAGCGGCATTGCTATCATCGCCATCGTCTAACCTAGCCACGCTTGCAAACGATACGTTCCATTTGAAGGGATGATTATTATCCGGGTGAAAAATACTTTCATACGTTAAACCAAGCAATGAGGTCACAATAATCGACAAACGATAAATCGTCCGATCAATCGTTCCGCATAAAAACAGGTGGGGAAAAAAACACTATTCCCTGCATTCTATCCACATATAAACACGAAAGTGGGATCCGTAATATATTGGTCGCGAAAACCTTCGTGTTAAATTGACTAAAGTTTGAGTTCGTCAGCCGATCTGTATGGTTAGTGGCTCTCCAGACATTTGCGCAGCGCACTTTGTTCGAATTGCAACGTGGAAACAATTTTTGTGGAATGTGAACCAAGTAACGGAATCGTCCAGTGTCCGTTCAAGATATCGTTTAGAGCGCGCGACTGCCACTCACCTGAACCGTGCATCACGGGGATAAATACTACGAAAAGGCTCAGGAATGTCCATCTCTTCTGCCGCATGGCGTCCCCCTGGAGATTCTCGGTCTATTCCCGTAAGGAACACGGAATGGAAAAAAAGACGAAACACATTATTTGGTGACGCGTCGGCAGTGGTATGCAAGCACAACTAACAACAACAAAAAACAACATACAAACTCAACACTGTTGCTCTTAAATGACGATATGTGACGTTTCGGGTAATGGCCCTTCTTCACAGCACATTAACAGGTAGAATGAACAAGAGTTAAAGACAACACCATCATCATAGCGTCAAAAGTATGCTCAAATTACCCCTCTCACGACTCAAACGCAGCTCAAATATACAGCGGTCAGCTTGTACTGCAAATATTCAAACCGTGCTCAATGCAATCCGCGCTCGAGAACGAGCGCGCTCTTCATTCCGATATCAAGCAGCCACTGGAGCTATGCACTTTTAAATCATCATCATCATCTCGATTGAAAACTCACGCGTTTGGAACTGTATTTGGTGTATTTAGTCCCTTGCCCTTCCCACGCACCTCCGATTATCACGGTTGGCTACGAACGGTGCGAAAGAAGCCCCGACATACCCTCGTGCGTGCAATGGCTATGCTACTACGTACGGCGGACGAGATGAGCTTTTGCAAAAATCAAAAGTCCCGTCCGTACCTCGCGGCAGTGCCGACGCTGCAACGCGCGTTTCTGGAGACGAGACCCACGCTCGAAGCTCGTTCCTCGTGAAGCGCCCCCCCCCTCCTCCCCCCCCCCCAAAAAAAAAACCACCCCCTCTGAGCCGCTTCAAACTACGCGGAGTTTCAAGTCGACGTCGAACCTCGCAATTCTCAACTTGCGAGTGCCGGGTGGAGCTCGGGCACACGTGCGCGCGTGTGCGAGCAGCCGATGCCCCCGCGAGTGAGCGAGCGAGCGAGCGAGCTGCAGATGATTCCTCTCGCCGGAGCCTCCTCCCCTCTCCGCCTTTTATAGACGCGCCTCGCCCCGGCGGATTCCACGCAAACGCCGAGGGAAGAAGACCCCCAACCCCCCCCCCCCCTACCGCTGCCGTCACTCTCCACCCCCCCTCCCCCCCCACCGCGTGTTGTTCCACCGCGTGGAATCCGGGGCGCGTCATAACACAGCCAGGCAGCAGCAGGGATGTCTGTCTGGGGGGCAAAGGGGGGGGGGCAGGTCGTGGGGACTTCTCAACTGGTTGGTGTGGGGTGGGGATGCCTTCGGCAGGGCGCTCACTGTGAGTGGGGTTCACATTGACGACGGTCGCTTCGTGTGGGGGTGCTTACTGTGGGGGGTGACGGGGTCACTGGGAGGGTCATTGTGTGGGGCTGGGGGGTGCTTACTGTGGGGGGTCACGGGGTCACTGGGAGGGTCATTGTGTGGGGCTGGGGGGGTGCTTACTGTGGGGGGGGGGGTGACAGGGTCACTGGGAGGGTCATTGTGTGGGGCTGGGGGGTGCTTACTGTGGGGGGGGGTGACAGGGTCACTGGGAGGGTCATTGTGTGGGGCTGGGGGGTGCTTACTGTGGGGGGTGACGGGGTCACTGGGAGGGTCATTGTGTGGGGCTGGGGGGTGCTTACTGTGGGGGGGGGGTGACAGGGTCACTGGGAGGGTCATTGTGTGGGGCTGGGGGGTGCTTACTGTGGGGGGTGACGGGGTCACTGGGAGGGTCATTGTGTGGGGCTGGGGGGGTGCTTACTGTGGGGGGGGGGGGTGACAGGGTCACTGGGAGGGTCATTGTGTGGGGCTGGGGGGTGCTTACTGTGGGGGGTGACGGGGTCACTGGGAGGGTCATTGTGTGGGGCTGGGGGGTGCTTACTGTGGGGGGGGGGGGGTGACGGGGTCACTGGGAGGGTCATTGTGTGGGGCTGGGGGGTGCTTACTGTGTGGGGTGACGGGGTCACTGGGAGGGTCATTGTGTGGGGCTGGGGGGTGCTTACTGTGGGGGGTCACGGGGTCACTGGGAGGGTCATTGTGTGGGGCTGGGGGGGTGCTTACTGTGGGGGGTCACGGGGTCACTGGGAGGGTCATTGTGTGGGGCTGGGGGGGTGCTTACTGTGGGGGGTCACGGGGTCACTGGGAGGGTCATTGTGTGGGGCTGGGGGGGTGCTTACTGTGGGGGGTCACGGGGTCACTGGGAGGGTCATTGTGTGGGGCTGGGGGGTGCTTACTGTGGGGGGTCACGGGGTCACTGGGAGGGTCATTGTGTGGGGCTGGGGGGTGCTTACTGTGGGGGGTCACGGGGTCACTGGGAGGGTCATTGTGTGGGGCTGGGGGGGTGCTTACTGTGGGGAGTCGGTGAGGCCACTCTGGGTCATCATCATCACTATCCATGGGCAGATAGCCGAAAGGTGTCCACTGCACATTTCGTGATGTATTTCCACTTGCCTCTGTCTTGTGCCAACATGCTCAAGTAGTGCAAATATTTCTGGCACCAATCTCTTGAGTGTGTGTCGGGGGGGGGGGGTGACAATTTGCGGACGGGTAATGACTGTGGAGTGGTGGGGGGGGGGTCACTTTGGGGGCCACGGTGGCTATAAAATGTTAACTATCTCGCCTGGTGTGCAGGAGGTTGCGGGTTCAATACCCACCCTGACGCCTGTATATTTGGAGTTTGCGCGTCTCTCTCTCATCATCACCACGATGGCTAGGAGATGTTAACTACCTCGCCTGGTATACAGGGGTCATGGGTTCGATCCAGACCCTGACGCCTGTATATTTGTAGTTTGTATGTTCTCTTCGTGATCGCGCGGATTTTTCTCCGGTTCCCCCCCCCCCCCCCACCGACAGTTGAGCTATCACTTGTGGCCAGGTCACTTCTGACCTGGCCACAAGTAAAATAAATAACAGTTTATAATAGTCGTTATAGTTTACTGCATGTGTGTTGGGGGGCTCACTCTGTGGGTGGACTCTGTCTGGGGGGGCTCACCCTGGGGGTGGACTGTGTGTGTGTGAGGTGGGGGGGCTCACTCTGGTGGTGGACTGTGTGTGTGTGTTGGGGGGCTCACTGTGGGGGTGGACTGTGTGTGTGTGTTGGGGGGCTCACTCTGTGGGTGGACTGTGTGTGTGCGAGTTGGGGGGCTCACTCTGTGGGTGGACTGTGTGTGTATTGGGGGGCTCAGTCTGGGGGTGGACTCTGTGTGTGTGAGTTGGGGGGCTCACTCTGGGGGTGGACACTGTGTGTGTGAGTTGGGGGGCTCAGTCTGGGGGTGGACTGTGTGTGGTGGGGGGCTCACTGTGGGGGTGGACTCTGTGTGTGTGAGTTGGGGGGCTCACTCTGGGGGTGGACTCTATGTGTGTGTGTTGGGGGGCTCACTCTGTGGGTGGACTCTGTCTGGGGGGGGTCAGTCTGCGATGAGTGGAGTCCCAGGTGCCCCAGTAGCACGAGCATGGTGAACCTACCGTGCAGTCCGGACCTGCCGTGCTCCTCTGTGTGCCAGTGAGGGCATGCGGTCAGCCTGGATAATTCATATTTCATTACCCCCTTAATCGGTGCCCTGCACGATTAACTCTGGGGAGTGGCAGACTACCACCGTGCGAGTTAAGCCCAAACGCATTTGTGTTGCGTTTGGAAAGTGCCGAGGCTGCCGAAATTCTACCGTAGGTTGGGCGCCCCCTATCAGGACGAACCGCGCCAGCAGCCGCCGCCGCCCGCAGCTACTCCCAGCTGTCATTAAAGTCCTCATCACAACGCACCCCCAACATCAACACGACGAAATGGCGAAACGAAGCACAGCGTTAACTGTTACGAATGCGTGAACGGGAATACGTTGCAGAATAGGTTCTCGGCGAATCGTGGCACCGGACCGCCATCTCAAGAGAAACGTTTACCTTGGTACACTACACGACACACTGTTCTTTATTTTATATATATAAAGTATGGGATAGCGCCATGGTGTTTCTTTGTTAGCACACTGGACTTGTAATCCAGAGGTAGCCGGTTTTTATCTCCAGGCGCGGCAGTTGATCCAATGGGGGTAGGTTTCCTAAATCATCCTGTCTCTGTCCACCCAGCAGTATCAATGGGTAGACCACAGCACGTCTAGATATCTGCCTGGCCTTTGAAACCCACACAAGGAGTAGCGCGGTTGGCTACGCACGGTGCTAAAGAAGTCCACCGCACTTACACGCACGTACGGTGATTTGTGAACCACCCTAACGGCGTATATTGTGGGTCACCCACAAGGGTGAACATTTCCACAGGTTTTTGTTTATAACTGCGAAAGGTGCAGATGGAGTCGTAATGAGCCAGATCCTCTGAAGAAGTGAGGCTGGATTATTTCCAAACATTCTAAACTGGCCGCCCGTTGCAGGCAGGTGGAAGCCACAACAAGACAATTAAATCGTTTTGGACAATATCCCTGCATTTATTTCCACCTCAATTAAATGAAGCATTTTAAAGATCGTGTGAGTGTTCTGGATGTGCTGCAAGTTGTAACAACGTGTACACTTTGAGATTTTGAACATTTTGTAGTGTGCATAACTTTCATTTTATCAATGTGTCATTTCGCCGACCATTTCATATGTTAATAAATGAAAAGGCAAATAATTGTACAAAAATACTTATCACATAGCTAACAGATAAAACAAGCATCGGTTTATGGGAAATAGCAGGAAGTAGATGATTTGAAGTAGCATTCGGAACCGTTCTGTCCCAGTTCTGACCTTGTACTCGCAATAGTTTTGTTTTGACTAACACTGCTGCTTGGCACTCCAATCGAACCTTCATCCTTCTTTGGCTGGACAGCACAATCCCTCCTTCTGGCCTGGCCTCTATGATAAAGCTCCCCCTCTTCCATCTTGGCACTATCAAGTCCAACTAGCTTTACGGTGGTGTGTGTGTGTGTCCAAATAACGGAAACATGGGTTTATAACACTGCCTGAGAGATGACAACATATTTATATTCCGGGAAATTTCAGGCTCTGGCTGTTATTTATTTGCCGTTGTCTGAAATGTCACCTACCACATGGTTCCTCTTGAGGGCAGTGTTCTTGACGAAAGTGTTCCGTTTTTGTTATTTGTGTTAGTCAATGCAGCATAACTTTAACATCGAAATACATTTGTGATTGCAAATTCCCTTTAAACTGTAAAGTGCCGACGTTACTAGATGCACACGGGAATCAGATGTTACCTACTGGGTATTTTATAGTTCAGCTGAGACATCGACAAGACCCCCTACATGGTAAAGTGCGGTCAAACACTCCCCGTGATTGACAACAGTGTCGGTAGGCATTTAAGCAGTGGTGAATTGAATAAAGGGCTGCAAGATATGTGTCCGTATTTATTTGGTATGTTAAAAAGTGCTGCCATTCACCGTGCAATATTCAATTGTCCATGCAAGATCTAGCTTGGTGGCGCTTGTGATTTGAGCACGGGTCTCACAATTTGAAGCTCGTGAGCTTACATCCTGGTTGGGGGTTGACGCAGCCTGAGGTCATTGAGTTCACTTGGTGGGAATTCGACAGTGGCTGCCCTGTAGAACGACTGAGCTTCACCATAGGAAGGAGGCATTTCCACTGCTGGTTCTCATAACACGACGCTGATAGTACAATGGAATACAATTGAGGGGGAATAACGAGTATGAATTCGTTAACTAAATTAGCGGTATAGCCATTTATACATAAATGAATTTGTAGACCTATCTGCATAGAGGTTTGAATAGTCTTATATATATGTGTGTGAGTATCCTTTTGCAAACCGGTTTTGTTAATACAAAAACACTATGAAGAATTTGCCAAATCTAGATGAAGCGAGTGCGCCAATAACACCAGGTTATGATGGCAAACTTTAGGTCCAGCTACATTAAATTATGCGAATCATCTTGGGAAACTCTACGACTAACCCCTCTACTACGGCTTCTAGTTCTGAGCAACATTGCTGCCCCCAACATCCGATGGGAAGTCGCAACTAGCGAGCTACTGGAGAACATCAACGCCAACCAATGCCTGCCACGACCCGAAGATCTCCAAAAAGAAGTTCAACATACGTACATCACAACATCCTCTGCTATCCACACAGCCGCCAAGACTGCTTGGCAGCAACTTTCTCGCAGTAGGAATAGAGGGTAAAATCAGCACTAAACCATTCCCTTTTCGCAGACCCTGCAGTCTGTCCACCTGCCTGCAGCCTGCCACGCCGTAAGTGGGCCCTGCTGAACAGGTTCCTGACAGTCAACCTCCACGGTTGAGGTCTTCATGACAAGCCAAACTGCAGCTGTGGCAGTTTGGCTAAGTTCAGCGAGAGCTACATATGGCGAGATCTACAAACGAATCTTATGGCGGGACCCCGGGGTCCCATAAGCCCCCAGCTCTCGCATAAACTGCGTTGCGACGTAATCTTATGTCTGTTGAAGGCGAACGATGCGGCAATCTATTCCTCTCGACGAGCTCTACACGATGCGAGAAGCAAACTTTCAAAGTTTTGTTTATGACTACGGCATTCGTCCTCGCTGCTGTGCTTGGACCACATGACAACAGAATGATCAGTGCCAGGTGGGTTGTGGCGTTTATGTGCGCGATGGGACGGAGTCGCCAAAAATAAATTAATTAATTACTATTTTTTTTCCCGTTTATTCGGGACCCCGGTGTCCCGCCATAAGGTTCATATGGCGAGAGCTACATATGGCCTCCAAGGAAGCCATCGTATTGCTCGGCAATTACTGACTGGCTGAATTATATATTTTTGTTTAGGTAGCACGCAATATTGTTATGGCTCCTATATTTACATAGATCAAAGTGGTCAGGCGTCGGTCCTGCATGACCATGTTGGGTTGAATGTGGCACCGAATCTATATTTGTTAACCTCGTGCATCGTGTCCATCGTGGTGGACTCCTTATGCCTTTTAATGAGTACCTTGAAATTATATGAACAAATGTTAACACATTTGAAGAGTTCCTCTGACTCCTAAAGTAACACTGAATAACTTTTTTCTTTAAATCATGAATGTGGGGGTTGAGCTCGAAAGACAAAAACGTCCTTTCTACAAACTTTCAGATGTGAAAAAGCAGTGCCCAACAACTAACCTAAATTAATCAAGTACTTGGAACACTTTTGATTTAAAGCTTTCGTGACTGCAGTATTTCATATTCTTAGTTCTTTCGGTAAAGTCACGTTAAAGGGAAACAACAAAACAACAAAATATATATTTTGTTGTTTTATATATATTTTGTTGTTTCCCTTCAACGTGACTTTACCGAAAGAACTAAGAATATGAATATACTTGGAACACTGTTTCTACACTGGTTACAAAACAAAGAATATCGCATGCCACTGGAGGAATGCGTCATCAGATTCTGGGAATACTCCATCATTGAAAATAATTGGACTAGATCAGCAGCATAAGTTCATTGGCGCATTTACATGCAAACAAAACAAAGCTGTTGCTGGTCCTTCACATGCCTTAATTTTGGCTGCTGAAAGGAATTGAGTCAATTTTTTGTACTATTAATCGTAAAAGGGGGCACGATTTGCAAAATCGGTAGATTTAAGTTATGCCTGTATGTGCTGCCAAACGTATTCCTTCCCTTTGGCAACCAAACGCGAGATTGACATGCTGACTGAAAGCACGTCTGCACTTCTGTGGCGATAAGTAACACAACATTGCACGTATAATCTGAAATTGTGCTGTGCTGCCCCGAGTTCTGACCGCGTGCCACCAATAGTCTTGCTTTGACGAACATCCAGTATCATATTTAGTTTGTACACTCCGTTGACAAACAGCATATGCTGTGAGTGTGTCAGAGGGATACATGGAGAGGTCAGATATGAGCTGTCTGCTCCCACCTCGGTAATTTGCCATCATACGTGCGTGTCGGAAAGCTGGGGGCATTAGTGGAGCTGTCACCGAGGTTTTCAATATGGTTGTTAACAGCTGCCATTGTTACACCAGGTGTTGCAAGCTCACCAAGGAAAGATAAGGTCCTTGGGGGTAGCACATAGTCACATACTAAGGGTGCTACAGGAGCAGCGCTGTTGAGAAAGTGGGTGAGCTGGCGTGATGTGTGACATTCCCACTTCCCCACGGGAGGAATCCAACATTTTATGTCTGCTGTCAGGGCCATACATGTAATTGTGATACTGTCATCACCATGCAGACGTCCCATTAGTAATGAAGGTGATAGTGGCTCTCCGGTGTTTTCATTTTCAACGAGCTCGGTCCAAGTTGCCGCTGAACAGCCTGGTTGGGATGACGAGCTCGACATCTGCCAGCCGTTGCTTTTCACACCTGATGATGACCGTTTGTGTTATGGTCGAAACGTCGTGAGAATTTTTTTATTATTTTTATATATTTTTTATTATTTTTATTGTTTCCCTTCAACGTGACTTTACCGAAAGAGCTAAGAATATCTGCCAGCCACTTACACTGAGAATCACATTCAGCTGCCACATCCAGTAACTAGACAGGCAGAGGCGATGGCTGGTATTCTACACAATTGGGTACTCATTTCCAAGTGTCAGCACTCACTCGGGTTGCCATCAATGCATTTACAGTGTCGAGAAAAAGTTTGTGATCCACAATAATAATTAAGGAAATTCCATAGTTTTACCATGATAGCCTCCTTGAATCAAAACCTGTCTTTTCTTAAATATCAAATAAGGTTTATATTAACCAATTCCATATCTTTTGAAACAAAATTATGTATGAATTAAACAAACAATGAGTAATTAAGGTTCAGGGTATGTGAAAAAGTAAGCAAACCCCTGGTTTTATTAGCTCAATTAAGGGAATTATTAAAATCAGGTGTTTCAATAATTAGCAGATCTTCAGGGGTGAGTTTTGGGAGGCCCCACCCTACATAAAGATCAGAAATGCTGTGAGCTTGGTCTTCACCATACAGGTGTGCGGAAATAAGTCATGCCACGATCAAAATAAATCTCTGAGGGCCTCATGAAAAAAGAGTTATTGATGCTCATAAGTCAAGGAAGGGTTACAAACCATTTCAAAGGATTTGGGGCTCCACCAATCCACAGTCAGACAGATAGTCTACAAATGGGAGAAAGTTCAAGACCACAGTCACTCTACCCAGGAGTGGTCGTCCTACTAAATATATCCAAGAAAAAAAAACGGAAAGTCATCAAGAAAATCACAAAGAATCCCAGAGAAACATCCATGGAACTGCAGGCCACTTTTAACTATCAGAAAAAAGGCTAAACAAGAATGGTTTTCATGGAAGGATAGAAAGGAGAAAACCACTGCACTCCAAAATGAACATTGCTGCCTGTCTGAAGTTCGCCAAAGAGCACAGTGATGATCAACACACGAGTCAAAGGTATAACTTTTTGGCCTCAATGAGAAACGTTACGTTTGGCGAAAACCAAACACTACTTTCTGAACAGAAGAACCTCATCCCAACCGTCAAGCATGGTGGCGGGAATGTGATGGCTTGGGGCTGCTGCCTCAGGACCTCGATGGCTTGTCATCATTGACACAACCATGAATTCTGCATTGTATCAGAAGATTCTAGAGGAGAATGTCAGGCCATCCGTCTGTGAGCTGAAGCTAAGCAGAGAGTGGGTCTTGCAGCAAGACAATGATTCCAAACATACAAGCAGATCTACAAAAGAATGGCTGCAGAAGAAGAAATTGCACAGTTTACAATGGCCTAGTCAAAGTCCGAACCTAAACCCCATGCAGGACCTGAAGTAAGCTGTCCATGCAAGGCAACCCTCAAATGGCACCGAGTTGAAGGAGTTCTGTAAGGAGGAATGGGTCAAAATTCCTCAAATCTGATGTGAGAGACTGACCAACGGTTACAGAAATCGCTTAGTTTCAGTCATTGCTGCTCAAGGATGTGTCACCAGTTACTGAATCTAAATGTTCACATACTTTTTTACACGTGGTTATTGAATGTAGAATTACTTGAGGATAAAAAATGTTAAAACATTATCATGTTTTTGTGTTATTTGTTTAATCAGCGTATCTTTATCTATTATTATGACTTAGATTAAGATCTAATAACATTTTAGGTTTTAAATATGTAAAATAAGTGAAAATCCTAAGGGGTTCACAAACTTATTCTCTGCACTGTACAAATTGTTCTCCCCTCTTCCAATTTTTGCCAAATATTCTTCCCATGATATGCCCTAGTTTTTTGTATATCTCAGATTGGACAACATTAACAAGCCGCACACACAGAACAAATACAGACCAAACTAAAACCAGGTACCACTACTCCGTGTCTGAACACAATTTTGTTTCTGTCCGCTTCCCGCCACCTGGTGAGATTCCATCACTCCACCTGGCGTCTAAGTGCAAATTAATTGAAAAAAGTGCAACGGGGATGTCATCGCCAATCAATGGTGAATGGTGATTTTTCTCGCGTGTGCATACAAGTGTATCATTGTCTATATATGTGTTTGTATGAGTGCTGATAGATGTACGTGTATAGGGGTTTGATTATAAGTAAGTATGCAGCTAAACTTAAAAGCACTCAAAAGGCTCCACACCTGCTCGAAGCTTGCCAACAGTTAGCTGTAGCATCGCGGCGAGGAATGTTGAGAAAGGTGTTGGAGCGATGACACAGCCTTGCTTGACTCCAGTCTTAATTTCAAAGTGATCTGAGATGGATACATCATTAAGAATCATTGCTCGCATACCATCATGCAGCAGGCGAAGAATGGTGACAAATTTCGCTGAACATCCATACTTTCGGAGGATCCTCCACAGTGCTTCTCGGTTGACAGAATCAAAGGCTTTTGTGAGGTCAAAGAAGGCCATGTAGAGAGGTTTGTGTTATTCCTCACATTTTTCCTGCAGTTGCCGGGTAGTGAAGATCATGTCAGTGGTGCCACTCGATTGCCTGATCCCACATTGGGATTCTGAGAGGAGTTCTGATGAACTGTGGCAGAAGACGGTTCAGGTAGAGCTCTTGCAATGATATTTCCTGCAGTAGACAGCAAGGCGATCCATACTCTTTGGTTCTTTCGGTAAAGTCACGTGGGTATAAAATTAAATAAATTAAATCACGACGTTTCGGGCGCAACACAAGCGTCCGTCATCAGGTGTGACAACCACGGCAAGAAACAATTGCTGAAGTGGGCTAAAGGGCTGCTGTGACAAGAGGCTCTGTAGGTAAGAGAGGGGGCAGGAGCAAGGGGGGGGGGGAGAGGGGGGTAGGGGGGGGAGTGCTGCAAAAACGACAAAATACTGGGGGGGGGGGGGGGGAGGGGCTGGGAAGGGAAGGCGATCCCCGTGTAATTTCACCAATCGGATTTATCTCTTTTCTTTTGGATAGTCACAATCATGGCATCCCATAGGTCGTTTGGGATTTCCTTATGTTTACAAATCTTCCAGATGAGTGCTTGAAGCCGTGACGTGAGCACCTCTCCCACCTTGTCTGAAGATTTCAGCAGGGATTACATCAGCTCCAGATGCCTTATTGATCTTCATCTGTTTTATGACTTTCTTCAATTCATCAAAGATAGGGGGGATTCCAAGCTCATTTCTGATCGGGTTTTGTGAGACGGAGCAGAAAACACTCTCATCGACTAACGAGTCACGATTGAGAAGATCTTCAAAATGCTCCTTCCAACGAGTGTTTACAGCTTCCTTCTCCTTGATCAGATCTCCTCTATTCTTAGTCCTCAAGAGGGCGAGTCCCTGAGTGCTCAGACCATAGGTGGTTCTGGTTTCACTGAAAAAGCCGCGCATATTATGGATGTCGGCAAAATTATGGCTCTCTTTTCCCCTATCTTCCCATCATCTGTTTTTCATATCGCAGATCCTCCTCTTGACCGCTGCCCGAGCTTGTTGGTGATTCCACGTCTTTTGCTTGGAATTGGTATCATTTTTCCAAGCACAAAAAGCCTTGCATTTGGGATTGATCAACTCTTGGATCTCCTGATCACTCATCAAACGAGTCTTGATGTTTCTTGGTAGAGACTCCAAGTGTCTCTTTACATGTGTTAATTATGGTGGACTTAAGGACATTCCAATCACTGCCCACGTTCTCCCACTGGTGGTGATTCAAGTTTGACAGTTTTTCATTGGTGGAAGAGGTCTTGCTTAATCGAGTCCTTGAGACCTTTCAAGTTGATTTTCTATAGGGATCTCTTGCACTGCAGCCGTCGTTTTGGAGACAGTTTTACGGACATGGTTGAGCAAATGAGTCGATGACCAGTCCAGCAATCATCAGCTGCTAGAACAGCCTGGGTGATGCATACATCTTTGCGATCCCAGGCAGGGACAATGACGTCATTGATCAAGTGCCAGTGCTTCGATCGCTGTCTCGGCCCCGCTGTGCACTGCGTTGCACCACTATCCGAGTAGTTAACCTCGCATTCAATAAACTTTCAGAGCCAGGGTGAGCATCCGACTCCGATGTTTTTAATGAATAGAACGAGGTAAAACTGATGGAAAAATACAGCACAAAATACAGCATCTGAAAATACTTGCAATATCGATACAATGAATGAACACAAGGGGCATCAACATTGTTTTAGATAACATGAAACTCAACAATAGGTCCTGGATGGACCAGGCACCTACATTAGCACTGAATAGCTACATAAGAGAATAAGCTACTGTGTTCAACAAGGTCACATCGTGTAATCACCATACTGCCCCTTCAGGATGTCCTTTGGGATACACTCGGATGAGGCATATCTTTGAGAAAGATTTTCCTTTGAAGCCTTCTCCACAGCCGTCTGTGCATTTGGTTGTGACTGACGAAGTGGGTGCGGCGGTCTCACCTTGCTCCCCGCCGTGCTCTGCTTCGGGATCGGAAGCCTTAGTGCCACTGGATTTGGATTGGATTAAAATGTGTGCAGAGCAGTTGCGTGTTTGTTGCTACCACATTCCTCGCACTTGACATCTGCCTTGCAATTCCTTACAAGGTGATTTGTAGAAGCACAGCATTTGAAGCACCCTCCAAATTCTTTCAGCATATTCTTCCGCTCTTCCAGTGGCTTCCTCGTGAACTCACGGCATTTCTGGAGGGAGTGAGGTTTATCATGCAATGGGCATTGCCTTTCTGGATCCTCTATCTTCTTCTTCTTTGTGGTGGTTGCCTGGACGGAGTTAGCGAATATCGTAGGAGAAACCTCAGTCTTGTGTACGGAGATTGGCACTCTCGCTGTTCCTCGTCTCGCCGTTGCTCTTTCGATTTTTGGGAGATCTGGACTGGAGATCCCCGTGGTGCCAAACATGAAACTCGGCTCATTTCTGGTCCTAGCCAGGTTGCGGATAAACCTTGAGAGAAACAAGAATGGGGGCAATGCAACCTGATGCTCTGACTTGTATCTTGAACTCTTTGTTCTCCATTTCTCCTGCATGTCGAATGGCAATTTCTCTACGATGGGGTCCACTCCATGGTAGGTATTCAGGAAAATGAGACCTGGTAAGTAGGGGTCAGCTTGGGCTGATTCAAGCTCCATCAGAAGATCTCCAAGCTTTCGTAACCTTTTATTGTCTCGACCAGAGATTTGTGGAAAGTTCTGCAACTTTTTGAAGAGAGCCTTCTCAATTGTTTCTGGGCTACCATCACACTCCTCAAGCCTCTCCCACACCGCATGCAGGCTTGAGGCAGGGTCGTCCATGTTTGCCGACCGGATCCTCTTTGCGTACTCTACAGATTCATTTCCTAACCATTTCACCAACAGGTCGAGTTCTGCACTTGCAGAGATATCTGCATTCCTGATTGCACTCCTGAAGGTAGATCTCCAGGCTCAATAGTTCTCAGAGTGGTCATCAAACTTTACGAGTCCTGTGTTTATTAGTTCGCGGTGAGCCAGGTACCTAACAAAGTCCCCTATTCCTGCTGATCCAGGGTGTGTCCATACTGGCGCTTGTGAGGTGCCATTATTGGCTTTATTGCCTTGCATGCCGTCATTCACGATGGCGTTGGATTGTGGGCCCAAAAGGTTTCGATCACGTTGGTCTGATCCCTATATGTGACTGTATGGAATGTGGGTCTGACTTGATGCATTCTTGTCTGACTCCACGTGTGCAACACTGATTCGGTGATTAACTGCCAGGGCAGGGAATACATTTTCACCATTCCCATAGACAGCATTCATGTTCACTTGGCATGGAGGCGACGATGCCTCGACATCCACCTTTTGCTCAGTATCAGTTGGTGGAGGAGCACGGTTTGCGTTGTTCGGACCAGTCCAAAATATGTTTTCTGGTAAGTTGATCATGGTCCTTGACAGGCATCTGAGTGCCAAACTGACTCCAATTCTCTTCCTTATCCAGATTGGCTGCTGCTTCGAGCACCTCTGCCTGTGCCTTTGCAGCAGCTGCTTCCTTTTTGAGTTGTAGGATGCTTAAGTTAGCATCCAGCTCAATCTTCTTCCGTGCAGCAGCAGCTACCGATGCACTCTCTTGTTCTTCAAGCTCTGCTTTCTTACGAAGAGCGGCAGCTGTTGCTATACTTGCTTCTTCTTCTTCTTGTGTGCGGGCCTTTTCAATTAGCATGGCTTCCTCTTCAGCCATGTAGGCGACACAGGCGTTTGCTGCTTCTGCTGCTGCACGTGCCTGAGCTGCTGCCATACTAGTAGTTGTGCTGAGCTTTAGATCTTGTGGTGGACTGGATGAGACAGAGTGCTGAGATCATGTCTCTACTAAGCCCTCCACGCGGTCCATTGCGTCTTGTATCACTGCCTTCACATTATCATCGAGCAGTTCAAGGAAGTGTTCTTGCATGCGCACTCCCTCGATGCCCTCGTTTGTCTTTACCTTCTTCAGGAGGGAGATGAATTTATTTGCCAGCAGCTTGTAGCTTGAACTGCTCACCTTCACTCGATGTATGGCCCGCTGAATTGAGGCCACTCTGTCTGAGGCGTTTTGAGCTTCAGATATGTCTGCTTCAACCCAGTCCCATGCCCTATGCATCCTGGCATCAATGTCTTTCTTCTCAGCGTCATAGCTTTCCAAGGCCTTTTGTGTCAGCCTGACCTCTCTTTGGGGCCTTGAACTCCCTTGGTCCTCTTGAGGCAGGATGGGAGGGACTGGATTGCTCAATCACTTGCTACAGCATCTCTCCTTGCTGAACTGTGGCTTTCCATGCTGCGATGCTTGCGACACAAGTTGAATGTAGACTCGCTGCAGAGCTGGCTGCTTGAGAGCTCCAAGCCTGAGGAGCTGGCTGGTTGAGAGCTCCAAGAAGAATGTCGTTTTACTGTCTCGCCCTCGCTGTGCACTGCGTTGCACCTCTATCCAAGTAGTTAACCTCACATTCAATAAACTTTCAGAGCCAGGGTGAACATCCCACTCCGACGTATTTAAGTAATTGAACAAGGTAAAACTCATGGAAAAACACAGCACAAAATATAGTATATGTTAATACTTGCAATATCGATACAATGAATGAACACAAGGAGCATCAACATTTTCGTAGATACTTGCATTAGTACTGAATAGCTATACAAGAGAATGAGCTGTGTTAAATAAGGTCACATCGTGTAATCGCCATACTGCAGCATAAATGATAGTTGATTGATGAATGAATTCTTAATGGCGAAAAGAACTCGCTGCAGCCAGCCTTATTCTTTCTGTCTGCCTTTCCAGAAGAACGTATTGCCACCTCCTTGTTCCTTTAGCTGCCCCTCCCCTGCTCACTGAGGGCAGCCCCACGTCAATGTTGTTTCATCTGAGTTCCCAGGTCATGATCGCGGTGCGGCGTTCTGGGCATTCACTTTTACGGTTGTCCATAAGGGTCCTGACATTCCAGGTCCAAAAATTTAATTATCCGACTTTTATTTTTGTTTCCACCGCAGTAAATGGTGATCCCTCTGGACGCAGTATTCAGTCGGGGAAGGAGTGAGACAGACTATGTTTAGGGCGCCTTTTCTAGCCCCTTCCCCACGTGGGGTGAGCAGAGTGGATCCTAAATGTGATTGCTCAGTCGCTTAGGTCACACCGGACCACGTTTATGATTCTTAATATTCAGTATAAATACCAAAGGCTAAATATTACTAAATCGGCCAAACACAACTAACTCATTGAAGTCCATAAGAGGAGCAGAATGAACGTTCATCCTGCTCTGTTGCCTTGTATTTTAAAGAAACAAACGAGGGTATTGTTTACACATGCTAAGCATTGTGAGATAGTTTCCTTCTGTGAAAGGTGTTTTGCAAGTCTGTTTAGTATTTGTAATTTTTTAATACAAAAGGGTCCTTGACATGTTTGATGACCAGAGTGCATTCCAAGCAATAGGCCGTCATACCTGGCTTATGTAAAACACATTTAACCAGATTTCTTAACAGTAGTCATAGGTCATGGGATGCACTTTCTTAGATGTTTTTCATGGCAAAAGACAACGTGTCCCAACCATTAATCAGATAACACTCCAGCTGCCGGCAATCGAGACAACAGCCACTATAAGTCAAAACATAAGCTGTGTGGGGTGATGGTGAAGTGTGGAGGAAGCAGGGATAGTTCTGGGATGACTACCATGAAAGGGATTAGCACATTTCCATGCGGACGTATTGTGTGGTTACTGCATACCTGTTAACCCATGCGGGTTACCCGTATTCTTGTACAGGGAAATTGAGTTTTCAGGTCGATACAGCATACAGCCGTTTCAATACGGGCAAAATAAAAATCTCTTTATTTGTGTTTTTCCCTTGTGATGCGACTTTGTAGGATGAACGTTGAGATTTATAAGGGCCACGGGGTGACCAATACGGTCTGAATTGGTCTGCAATAAGGTGGGGCACTGATAAGTGGTTGGCAGGTATAATTACTGGGTTTATGAAAGAGAGCACCGTAAATACTCATCGTGTCTTTTTACCCCCCCGTGTGCACCATGTGCAACACTCTATTGGACTCCCATCACTTGTCGCCATTCAAGCCACGGGGGTGCACGTGCCGCAAAACGTCGGGAGCATGCAGCCCCCTCGTCGTGTGCGACGACGACGTCGTTGTCGTCGTCGTCACCTATTCAATGCAGCAATCTAGCGGCGGACAATGTGGCGACTGCAGCAGAAACGCGAGGCGAGGGACAGCTTGGTATCGAAGGTGGCCAGCAGCGGTTTGGAAGGTCGGTGTCCACCGTCGTGGAAATACCCTAATTTTGTGAGTACATTGAATGGAGAAAGTCTACATATTTTTAGGGGTTCGTTTGACTAAAACCACATGAAGCCAATTGAAAAAAATATAGGTTTTACTTTTAATAATTTATGCAGAGGAGGTTTAAGCTTAACGCTCTATTTTATAACACATGATCAATGCCAAACTGTCCAATATTTTTAAGGATTGATATCTTTAAATATTCCTGTAAATCCTTGCCAAAGGCGAAATATTTTGTGTTCACAAATACCTTACATCCCGCCAAGGGACATTTGCTCACGCTCGAGATATAAACCTCGTATATGAGCCGTGTGTCTCTATCTATCTATCACCAGGTATGTTCGTATATCATAGCATCTTATTGAACTCACATTTTTACTTTTTTCGTGAAAATAACTTCGGTGTAACGTCTTTTTTTATATATATATGAAACGCACGCGTTGTAAACCTTTCCACTCATTAAAGATTCATCTCCTCACTCCTCATGTCCGTGCTAAATTAAACACTATTATATAATGGAACACGGAGCAGCTTCTACTTCATCTGTCATCACGGCGTCATTTCTCACTCGTTTTTTTTTTTTAAAAACGCCACTCGGCTGGCTGGCTTGGAGTAGATATTTTTAGCGTAAGGTACTGCAACGAGAGTACAAGCCAGGCCTATATTAAATAATCCTACGCGGTATTATTGTACCCTATCTCCCGCTCATCGTATGTTACGGGTTTAATATGAATATAGGGTACAAATGACGGCAAAATATGGCAAGATGGATTAAATTAAACACCACCTGTAAGTAACCTCGATACATTTTTGAGTTGCACTTTAAGCAAGTCTAAACTTTATTCCTACATCACTCGTGTATGTGTCACGAGGTAAAAAGGTAAATATTGGTTCCCACCATTGTGGGCTCGTTGACGGACCACTGTCAGCACGCAAACTGTTTTTCCAAACCACTGTGCAGTAAATAATATGGTTCTAGATTTGAAGCTTTCGTGACTGCAAGGATTCATACTCTTTGGTTTTATTCGGTAAAGTCACGTAGATAAAATAAAACTAAATAAAACAATTAAATCACATTATATTGTTTTATCTACGTGACTTTACCGAATAAAACCAAAAATAATATGGTGTTTTGTAAAAAAAAAACATTTTTATCTGCAACAATTGTTTCGACCACAGGTCTGGAAACGACTTTTATAGAAAGGGTATTTTGGCTTACTCTTTCAGACAGGAATAAACTTTTGGATAAGAGGGAATACTAACACTTTACTCCTCCACACACGACCTGCTCTAATTGTGGTGTATCCAATTATACTGCTGGATGGGCAGAAGCCATGGGATTAAAAAAACTTACCCTATTGTTTTAACTGCCACACCAGGAAAACAAACCGATACGGTGACCTCTGCATTATAACCAAAGGTCAGAATTTCTAGATCGTCAAACTACATTGTCTATTTTAGTTCAATCGGTAAATTCATACAATCTGACGCATGACTCAAACCGTCTATATCCAAAAACAAAACACAATTTTTGGTGAAACATATCAAACTTAAGACATCAATATTTAAAATAAACACAATTGCATCTCTATTGTATTTGACATCCAAATGAAACACGTGAGTATTGCCATGTCGAATATAGTATTCAGCAACAAAACAATAAAAAAACTATATATTCAAAAAGTGGTCAGATCTAAAGCACAATTTTAAAAAGCATTGCCTTCTATCTGCTCTCTTTGCAAGGAGCATAAATCATCACACGAACTCTGGTCATCCTCGCAGCGGGTTTTGGCTAACCATCAAACAAAGACGGTTACCGCATCACACACTTTCAGATGAGCTTCTGTGGCTGTTTGGAACGCTTTTCCGTCCGTTATTAGGAAGCCATTGGAGCTATGCACTTGTAAATCATCTAGATTGGAAACTTATTTATTTAAAGCAGTTTTTTTTGTGTTTTGTGTTCCTTCCCCACACCTCCGATTAGCACGGCTGGCTACGCACGGTGCGAAAGAAGTTCAAAATACGTACATACATGGACATCTCTCTAAGCTTTAGACATTGGAGTGTGGTGTCCATGTAAACTTCCATTCTCACCAATTTGTGAGCAAATTATGCTCTACATTTTCTTGGTCAGAACACTTTCTCAGAAATAAATTTGAATACTTGAACTTAGAAATTCATTACAAAAACACAAATGGCCATGATTATTGAAATGATCGAAACGTCTGGTAGAGTGATTACCTGTGTTTTCATTGCACTTTTGCAAACAGTGATAACTTTATTGTTTAATTTTAAGGCATTTTTGTATTACTTATTTACAACCTAGCCCCCCTCCTCATTGCAAATATGAGGGGTTTTTCCTGTAATCATCATCGGCTATTGTCTATCCACGACTGAACGAAAGGCTCTCAGATGTACTCGATTATCCCATTTGGATGCCAATTCATCAAAAGCAGTTTGTTTTCCATTGGGCATCATCATCTCTCATCGTGATGGATACTGCCCAAGCTAACTTACGTCTTATTTTTAACAGTCAAAATGGTGTCTCTGATTAGCGTTTGTCCCTTGCTCTACGTGATATGTCTTTCTGTTGATCACTAATTTCAGTCATGCATCTCATCATGCTTCTCTGTGCAACTTTACTGTATATATGTTTATTAAGTGCTTATTGCATCGTTTACATTTTTAATAGAGCATAACACTAATGCAGCATTTGGCCTGCAACACCATCAAATGTTATGCATATCCCTATAATGCAAGTTGTGAAGTTATTTGGCAGGATATGGTAAGATCTCAAAGCACCACTGATTTAGGCCACATGGTGGCACGGGAGACTTCTCCTCGGACCAGCGTGAATTGCACCGAGGTGGTATTGGGGCCCTTCTGAAGCCAGCATCAACTGCAATGTTGTGGTGATGCAGAGGGGCTTCCTGATGCTAGCCTGAACTACTTTGAGGTAGTCCCGATGGGTGGGGGCACTTTATATTGACCAACTGCATTGTGGTAGTGTATGATGGCAGCTCCTTTGGGAATGATCAGGGTGGAGGGGGTGTGGAGGTTGGGCAATTGGATGGTGAACGTGTCAGGATTTTGATCCCATGTTTTGAAATTTAGCTTTTTCCATATATTTCATCCGTTTCTGGACGTTATTGGCTGGTGTGACTCCCTCCTCCCCACCCCCCACTGCACATTTACCCTTTTTGGTGCGAAATCCTTAAGCTGCCACTGCAAGTATGGAGGTTGGAGCCAGACACAGACGATGCTGTTGCCTTTCTAAGGAGGCTCCAAACGCTAGTGGATGAGGAAGGCATCTCACATTGTAAAATTTATAACGCATGCTAAAAATAACCTTTTAAAACATTGAAAGTAAGGACTGAGATAGCCCATGAGGATATCAGTGAGAGCAACATTCCTTTCAATTTCTAGACAGGTCAAACCATGGATGGACCAAGTCACGTTAAAAACTGGTACTTTCACCACTATGTTCCAGCCGTTTGAGCAAGGTCTTTGCAGGTACCCTTTACAGCCTGATAAATATACAATGGTAAATGTTTATTTCCCATTAACATGGTCTTACTCAAATGTATCTCTTGCTTTCACCAAAATCCAAGCAATGTACATTTTTCTGCTTTTTATCTGATTTAATGAAGCATGGCCTCATATAGATGACATACAATATTTACGATCAGGCTTCTTTCCTCAAATATACATAAGGGTGAAAACTCAACATGCAGTCACTGGTGCCTTGAAACTGATGTACTCAAATATCAACAGATGGCTAGATCTCAGAAAATGCACCAGTCTCTCTCTGTATAATTGTGGATGCCCTCGAAGTTTACCTCAGGCATAGATTTACTTCTCCTGGTACCGTAAGAAAATCGAAGTGATTCAAGTTTGTCCTTTAGAATTAGAGGACTTAACACAGAGGAATAGAGGATAAACTTGAATCACTTCAACTCTAGAGCTTTGACTCAGATTTGCCAATAATTCGACACATGAGATAATCCAGACCCCTCCCAAATCAACTTTCTACTCCACCTCATAACCTTCCATCAAATCAGGGAGGCAGGCAGAAGCTCATTCTCGGCTCCCCTCACACTTCCAGATTTTAATGCAGCTGCTGAGTCCTTCCCAAACCACGAAGACACCAGGCCCAGATGGCTTCCCCTTGGAACTCCATCAAGCATGAGGTCATATCATAATGAGTCAATTATCACACACTCTGGACCAGTGACTCACAGTTGGCTATATGCAAGAAGCGAGGCTGGATTATGGACCAGGCCAGTGGGGCCAGTGCCCGGGGCATCGGACTGCAAGGGGTTGAACGCCAGGGCCCTCAGTGCGCACAGGCGCAAGCTGACCACGAGGCCCCTGGGAGCTTATAGCGTGAGCTCACCATTAGGGCCCCCCAGACCCCTCAGCGCTTACAATGTGAGGCCCCCCCCAGACCCCTTGGTGTTTAAAACGTGAGCTGACCGCTACTGCCCCCCAGATCCCTCAGTGCTTACAGTGTGAGGGTCCCCATGCCCCTTGGCGTTGAAAGAGTGAGCTGACCACTAGGGCCCCTGGGCCCCTGGGGCTTAAATCGTGATCTGACCACTAGGGCCCCCGGGCCCTGCAGTGCTTACAATGTGAGGCCCCTCGGCACTTAAAGCGTGAGCTGACCACTAGGGCCCCTGCGACCCTGGGTGCTTACAGTGTGAGTTGACCACTAGGGCCCCCAGGCCCCTGGGTGAACACATCGAGCGTAACACCTGGGGCCCCTTGGTACATACAGTGCATGTTGAAAACGAGAGCCTCTCGGAGAGTGCATTGCTTCTGTACAACTGAGCTACTGGTTGGCACGCTACAATATGCGGTGACATGATACATATTCACCAACAAGTCAGTTCATTCTGCATAACAGGACAGTTTGAAGGGCGTCATATTATGGAAAGCCGTTCGATATTTGACTTACCGTAACTAACTATCCCTTTATTTTAGCTAGCTGCTCATTTTCCCAAGCTAGCTGCCCATATGATTCAGCTTGTTAACAGAAATTCGTTAGCTAGCTGCCATTTTTGCCATAAAGCTGCCCTTACAACCAAATTAGCTGCACTAAAAAGCCAGCTAGTGAGACCGAGGGCTCGTCGTTTGTTGCTTCCAAGTGTTCCACTCATTGCCATCTTCTTTCAAAACCCCTCTGATAGTAATAATGATGACAGCAGCAATATTGTCAGCTGTGAGAAAGGAACTAGCACTAGTTCGGTTTCCAGTAATGTTGTCACTCCCCCAGAGCCATTCTTTTAAGGCGAACCCTCAACAGCTAATGGTATTTCATCGGATCTCCTTTGCCAGTACCAAAATATGATAATAGGGTTTCCCCTTTTTTATGGTAACAAAACACCTGTTTTGTCAGCTAATGGTATACAAGAACCATCATTTCCATCTCAGGAGCAGTTGGGCAGTTCACAATAATCAAATCAGCAACCAAGCCATTCTTGGTGCTATGAGGTCACTGACCCTGCATTATGGCAAAGCAATTCCAGTGGCATTGTTAAGTCAGTGCTTATTGAAAGAGGAGCAGTCCCCTTCCAAAACGGCAGTGAAAAATACCCAGCTTCAGTCCGGGATAGAGCGCTTGGTGGAAAGAATAGAAGTTTCAACAATGAACTTCTGAACTGTATATTGCCAAATGGGCAGAACGTTTCTAGACAGTGGCTACTGTACTCACCCTCAATAGATTGTGTGTACTGTTTTGCATGCAAACTGTTCTCCAGCAAGCTTGGTGGCTTTAGTAAGGGGTTTAGTGACTGGAAGCACTCTGAAAGAATAGGAGAACACGAAAAGAATGCAGAACACAAATCATGCATGCTTGCCTTGCACCAGCAGACAAAGGGCAATGCTATAGATGCAGATCTCATGCAGCAACTGGATGGGGAACATAAATACTGGAGGGACATTTTGAAAAGAGTTGTAGCAGTGATCAAGTTCTTGGATGAAAGAGGACTTGCGTTTAGGAGAGATGAATAACGGTTTGGGTCAACCCATAACGGTAATTACCTTGGCATCATAGAATTGCTATCACAATTTGACCCATTCTTAGCTGAACATATTAAAGAGTTTGGCGGAAAAGGAAGAGGCACAGTGTCCTATCTGTCATAAACAATATGTGAATAACTCTTTGAGCTAATGGGTCAGAAAACTCGCAAAACAATAGCAGATGAGATTCGGGATGCCAAATATTTTTCAATAATTGTTGACTCCACCCCAGACCTGTCACATGTGAACCAACTGACGTTCATATTCTGATTTGTTAACAGCAGCGGGAATGTGGTGGAGCGATTTCTGGGCTTTGAGCTCATTGAGAGCTACACTGGTAAAAGTTTAGCAGACTGCGTGAGTTTGATGGTAGAGGGCCTTGGGTTGGACCTCTTAACCTGTAGAGGTCAGTCATATGACAATACAAGCAACATGTCAGGAAAATACAATGGGCTACAGGCCCACCTGAAACAAAAAACAAACCTCTGATAGAGTATGTGTCTTGTGCAACGCATTCACTTCACTTAGTTGGTGTTAACACCTTAGACGGCAGGAGCCCAGAGGCTGACGAGTTTTTTAACATGTTGCAGTCACTGTACAAATTTTGCTCTTCATCCAGACATATATGGGGGAAAGTCTTTCGGAAGACAGATGTCAGACTGGCATTAAACTCGTTGTCCAGTACTCGGTGGAGTGCTCAGGCAGAGTCAACCAAGGCACTGTGGAGAAATTACACCCACATATAGAGAGGCCTTCGGTGGTGTGTGCAATGATGGTAATGAGAAAAGAGATACTCGAATTGAGGCCGCTGGACTATGTGCTAAATTGGACACCTTAGAGATGGTGTTCATGGCACATTTCTGGGACGTCATACTTGACCGGTTCCACACTACAAGCATGCACCTACAGAAAAGTGACATTGACATCTCTGTAGCAGCACAGCTTTTGTCTTCGTTGAGGGATTTTGTGGCGGGACAGCGAGACCAGTTTGAGACTTTTGAAAGGGCAGCATTAAATGTGACAGGTGTCTCTCAGTCATATAAGCACGATCTTCAGCAAAAGAGAAAACGCAAAACATTTGCAGATGAGAGCTCAGAGCCAGGTGTGGAGGGAGAAGTTCAAAATAGAAACATTTTATGTGGTCATTGATAAGCTAGTGGCATGCCTTGGACATCGCTTGGATGCTTACAAGCACTGACCAGTCTTTTTGGAGTTCTGTTTATGTCAGATCAGATGTCTAACAGTGATGTCATAGTGGAAAAGGTAAATGCACTCTCCGATGCATATCCACCAGACCTGGACATGAACTCTACCAACGAACTCATCCAATTCAAGTATTTCATGTCTGACTCTGAGGGTGAGAAGTGCCCAACTAAATAGCTTGAGACGTTGCAGGGCACTTAATCTGCAATCAGTGTTCCCCAATGTTTTCGTGGCACTTCGGAATTTTCTAACTTTGCCAGTAACAAACTGCCAGGGTGAGTGGACATTTTCCCTTTTAGGCAGAATAAAAAATGAGCTGCGGCGTAGCATGTTGCCAAACACGTCTCAGCTCATTGTCACTTATGTCAATAGATTTAGACCTTGTCAGACAGCTAGATTTTGACGATCAAGTGGATGATTTTGCGACAAGGAAGGCAAGAAAGACACCAATATAGGAAAGCGGGGGAGGGGGGGGGCTCCAAAAGACATGTGCCCAAGGGCCTCACGGGGACCATGATCCAGCCCTGGCAAGAAGCTAGAATCTCCCTCGTGTACTAACCTCCTCCCCCTATCTAGACAGATGGGCAGACTAAAAAGTCATCTCCATCCTTAATTACCACTGCAAAGTATTCCAGAATTAGAATGGCGAAAATCCAACCCACCATACTTGTGTAGTGTTCTAAACTCGAGACACTATTTGGAGGTACTCTCTCTCTTTATTTCCGGCCTTCACAGCCTCCGGGGGTAATTCCATACTGGGACGGGACAGCCAGCATCCTGCCAGACCCACGGCTTGCAGAGTGAAGAAGATTACGATGACGACGACATGACGACTAGTTCCATTCCCCACCGCAGCAGCCTCTGCTGTGAGTCGGAGCTCGCCTTCTATACTGAACAGCGTGGCGAGGCTCCGCCCTCGGCCCCACATCTCTCTGGATCCCCCAGATTGCTCCGTGCCTTGCCCATAGGAGCAACTCGTAGAACGGGCTGTTACCCCTAATTCTATTGTTTTCTAATCTCCCGGTGACGCATTCAATGTCACTACATCACCCCCCCCCCCCCCCCCCCGTGATAAAAAAACCCAGCCGTCCCAGCTGACCTCCATACAAACACTGCAATATCCACGCAACACTTCGCAATGCATGGCAACAGTCCAGCCCCCAGAATAACAGCAACCCAACGATGAGTTGGGGCGGTCATCTGAACCCAACCGCCTTCTCGCCGGTCCATCGTATGGACCCGGCACGGGTCCCCCAGGGACCCCGGGAGTGATTCGTAGTTAGCCCAATGGGCGCGGTCCCCCCAGGACGAAGATGGAGGAAAGGAAGCAGGAGGCGGTTGTACCGTCCATCCCGGTCTGCCCGTGGGCGGCACCACCGGCGGTTCCACGGGTGTCACTACCTGGGATCCTGCAGATGGAGGAACAAAGTCTCGCAGCGGCGCAATCTCCGTACATCCATCCCCGTCGGACACATCACACACCCAGCCATCAGATGGTGGAGATGAATTTCCCTCATAAGGTGGAAAATATGGTTTCAGTCGTGACGGGTGCACATATCAACACCTGCGACCAACCTGAATCTGTACACATTGCGGCCTCTTCACCTCAATTACCTCCACCGGGCCCTGCCATGGCCTATGTAATTTAGGAGATGTGCCCACGGGCACCTGGGGGCAATGCAGCCATGCTCTCTCCCCAGATTTCCACGATTTCCCCGATTCCTTGAGCCCGGCCAATTTCTCATTTGCAGCCTGCCGTTTGGCCGAATTTCCCGGGACGCCTCCCGTGCTTCCGTCAACCGCTTTAGGGTGAGGCTCATCAGTCCCGGCACAGCAACTTTATTTTTGCTTGGCTCAATATTTGACTGGGCTTCCATGGGGGGTCACATTCTCTCCCGTACATAAAAAAACGGGGAGGATCCGATAGAGGCATGTGGGGGCATCCTATAGGCGGCAAGAACTCTTGGAACGTGGAGGTCCCAATCGGACTGTGCCTCGTTGACTTGTTGGCACAACATGAACGTAAGTGTCCTACGTAAACGCTTTGGCATCCTGTCATTCTGGGGATGGTAGGGTGAAGTTTAAATGTTCTTGATACCCAACAAAATTCACATACCTCTTACAATAGTTTTGAAGAAAAATATCAGCCCTGGTCCATGAGGAGACGTTCCGGGACCCCCTTATCTAATACATAACCATGCAGGAACGCGTCCGTAATAGACGCCACCGAGTGATCCGGTAGGGGCCATGCCACTGGCCACCGTGACAGGTACTCGACCAAGGTGCTCTGTAAACCGTATTTTGTGCAGGCAAATTAAGTCATCAGGTCCATACGGCATACAGCCGTTTCAATACCGGCAAAACATGTTTTGTCTATTTGTTTGTGTTTCTCCCTTGTGATTTCACTTCCTGGATGAACATTGATATTTATAAGGGTACGCGGTGACCAATAAGGTCTGAATTGGTTTGTAATAACGTAGGCACTGATAAGGGCTGACAGGTATGCAGATCAGTCACTTATTATGTGGATAATTTACCTTCCCTTGTCAATCCACTACAAGATGAAGACCTTACGCTGCCATATTGGGCCGCCAGATTCACAGTGCAGTGCACTAATTACTGTGACCTTGCTCGCCTTATTGAAAAAGCAGTAACTTAGTGGATTACACGAAAGTTGCCTACCATCTCTTATTTAATACATTGTACCACATTTGTTTACTTTCATTGCAATGAACATCTAAAAGAGCATCACATTCATGAATAACTCTGTGCAACATTTCCGTCATCTGCCACTTCCTTACCCGCAGATGCCGATGGAAGCCACTTTCCTGCCTTGATCACATCCAGACTGGACTACTGAAACGCTGTCCTCTTACAGCCTCCCAAAATCCCTCATCACCAAACTCTGGATGATCCAAAAATACTCCCAGATGCATCACCCCATCCGTAAGTGAAACCACATCACTCCAATTCTCCAAAGACCCACTGCCTCCCAATACATTATTGGATTAATTTGAAGATCCATACTCACAGTTTCCAAGATCCTCCGTTGGCTCGCCCCTGCCTATCTCTCCCCTGTTGAAGCCCCCTCTTAACATTCGCTCAGTGTGAGGTCGCTTGTTCATCTGCCCCCAATAGTCTGGAATTCCTGCCCCAGGCATTTGTGCTGATGAATCCCTGTCCCTGTTTACGACTATGCTCAAGGCTTTCCTTTTTTCCCCATGACAGACCGCATTTATCTACAAAATAAATATGCCCACTTTTTCTCTGCAGCGTCTTGAGACGCGGATTGCGTTTAGATACTATATACATCTAAATTGTATCGTGTTGATGCCCCTAGTCACACATGCTAAGCGACTGATTCATGTTTTTGGCAGAAAGGCAGTTATGCTCGATTATCAGCATAAATAAATGTGATTAACTGGAACTAGTGTAATTTTGGCTCCTTGTCCGACACACATTGGAGACATTTTTTATTCAGGTCAACCCATGATTCAGCCTCCCCCCCAAATCTCCATTATGGAAAATCTTAGTCTGCTCAAATGACAAACGTGAAAGTTTTCAATGATGACCCAACATAACGATGCCTCGAAAAAAACATCTTCCATCTGTATGCACAGGTTTTTTTTTAATATCACGTAAAGTTGTGGAACCTTATACATTAATATTGAACGAGGTATGCCTAAACCCAGCGTAAGTTTAACCGTATTCTCCAGATCATAAGACAAACTTTTCCCCGTGCATTTCAAAGCAAAAGTTGGGGGTGCATCTCATAATACAGCAGATGTGCACCTGGCCTGGCACGGGCACCTTAGTGATGTCACCATCACTTAGAGGCGAAAAGCAGTTGTTACAATTTGACACTGGGCACGAGTTTGGGGTGCATTTTATAATCTGGATAATATGGCATATCAATTAATATTGTTTCTTTTTGTATCGAAAAGGTTCCCTTTACATAAGAACCCTTTTAAATATGAAAGTTTATTCGAGTCGTTAACTTGTTATATCAGAGATTATTTCTCAATATCATAGCATGCACAATATGTACCAAAACAAACCAGGCCCAAATTTTGACTTAAAACTTTCGTGACTGCAGAAATTCATATTCTTTGGTTCATTCGGTAAAGTCACGTAGATAGAAAAATAATAATAATGAATAATCTATATATATGAAAGGGAAATTTGTGAATGTGTTTCTGTTCGAAATGTTTAGCATACTTCCCGACATGCAAAAAACTTGAAATTTGGCATGTGGGTAGTTTCCAGACTGTACACAATGCAAAAAGTATGAAAATAGACTTGTATTGGGGGGGGGGGGGTGCGGAATAATGGATATATTTTGCACGGCAAGTGAGCGGTGACGTCACATCTGTGATGTCACCCGCATGCGGCAGCGTCACGCTGTGTGCCTGCTGACGTCACGCATCCACCCCACCCTCCGCGTAGGCCGTGTATTAATCCAAGACAAGAATCCAAGTCTCGGGCGAAGCCGGGTAGTAAAGCTAGTAAAGTGAATAAAAGTGAAAATAATGAAATAACAAAAAACACTCATGTAGACTATAGCCTGCTTCTTAATCGGAGTGAGTGTACTGGCAGTCTATAATGTAGACTGTAGCCTTGTTATTAAGTTTGGTGAGTGTACTGGCAGTCTATAATGTAGACTGTAGCCTGGTTCTTAACCTCAGTGAGCGTACTGGCAGTCTATATTATAGACTGTAGCCTGGTTTTTAAGCTGGTGAGCGTACTGGCAGTCTATAATGTAGCCTATAGCCTGGTTCTTAACCAAATTGCAATGGTGTCAGGTACAGGTACATTGGTGAACAGAGAGACTACATCGAAACTGACAAGCAAATCATCTGGAGACAGTGAGATATCCTTGATTAGAGAATCCAAGTGAGCTGAGTTAAGTAGAGCTGAGGTGGACTTGCCCGTGAAAGGAAGCAGGGTCTCAGACAGAAATCCGTCCAGTTTGTAGGTGGGTGAGTTAATGGTGGAGATGATAGGATGGAGCAGGGTACCTACTTTGTGTATTTTTGGAAGGCCATGAAATCTGGGTGGTCTAGCAGCCGAAGGTGTTTATATATCTGGATGACTTCATGAAAATCATTGAAGACTTGGTCCAACAAGGACTGAATCCAGATGTACCAACTTTGGTAAGGCACTGCCTTACCAACACATACTTCATCTGGAATGGTACATTCTACAAATAAAATAAGGGTATCCCAATGGGTTCTTCCTTATCGGCAGTGGTAGCGAATGTTTTCATGGAGATATTTGAGACAGATGCCATCCAGACATCCACCCTACGTCCTTCGTTGTGCAAGAGATACGTAGATGACACGTTCGTCATCTGGCCACATGGCCTGCCAGCACAGAACCAATTTCTCAACCACATCAATTCCATACACCCATCTATCAAATTCACCATGGACGTGGAAAAGGATGGCAAGCTACCATTCCTGGATGTTTTGATCGAGAAGAGACCTGATGGCTCGTTGAGACATCGAGTCAACAGGAAAGCCACCCACACGGATGCCTATCTAAAGCTTGACTCCCACCACCATCCAGCCCAGAAGAATTCCCTCATCAAAACACTACACCATAGGGCCCATTGCATTTCTGACCAGCACCACCAAGCCAGTGAGTTGGAGCACGTACACCAAGCCCTCAGAATGAACAGATACTCGGACCATACAATCCGCAAAGCTGTCTCCCCAGCCATGGGGAGACAACCTTCTGAGGATCCAACCAAAACCATCACTTTACCATACATAGCAGGGGTTACCAAAAAGATGTCCAAAATCTTAAACAAACACAAGATCCAGGTTCGTTTCAACACAGTACACAAAATCCGTGATTTAATCCCATCTGTAAAGGATGTGATTCCTGACATGCAATACCCTGGTGTCTACAGACTGAGTTGTGGTTGCGGCAGCAGTTACATTAGATAAACGAAACGACATGTCTCGTGAACACAAGGCAGTTCTGAAACACGCTAGGATCAATACCTCTGCCGTTGCTGATCATTATTTTAATGTGTGGGCTCACACGAAATAGATTTTTCCAAGACGGAGGGTACTCTGCAAACCTACTGGCTACCTTCAGAGGTGTGTTAATGAAGCCATCCAGATATATAAACACAGACACAACTTCAACCGAGAAGATAGGTACAAACTGAGCAATCATTGTAATGAAGTTATTAACCAGGTAAAGTCTTAACTGACTGTGATATTTTCATCCTACCTGCCTATGTCAGTGGTTATTTCCGACTCTCTGTGTCTCTCTCTTAGATCTCTCATGCTCACATGTCCTTTGCATTGCACTCTCATGCCTTTAGATTGCACTCTCATGCTCACATGTCCTTTGGATTGCACTATCATGCTCACATGTCCTTTGGATTGCACTCTTATGCCTTTGGATTGCACCACTCTTCGATTTTACATTAACATGCTAATCTCTCACGTCAACATAGCCACTTCCGTGTCCTCGTCGTGGAGGCCACTTTGGATTGCACCACTCTTCGATTTCACATTAACATCATGGTAATCTCTCACATTAACATAGCCACTTCCGTGCCCTCGTCGAGGAGGCCGCTCTCCTATCTTACAGTTACATGCTCATTTCTCACATTAACATCACTAGCCCCGCCCACTTATTTATGACCCTTGGGCCACACCCATTAAAAAACAGTAATTCTTAGCAGCAGCTCAAGCTTTCCCACCTGATGACGGACGCTTGTGTTGCGCCTGAAACGTCGTGATTTATTTTATACCTATGTGACTTTACCGAAAGAACCAAAGAGTATGGATTCCTGATGTCATGAAAGCTTCAAATCAAGTTTTTTCAATAAATAAAATCAAAACACGACGTTTCGATCGCAACACAAGCGGTCATCAGGAAAAGGGGGTTTAGCCTCTAAAGGCAAACTGCTTATAAAGGTTTAGAGATGGGCAGAGCCCAAGTGTGTCAGCAGCATGGGCGGGGCAACTAATGTTAATGTAAGATAAAGCAATGCCAACGCAGTGGGTCGACACCAATCAGAGGGCCGCCAGGCAATCATTTGCAACTTGCTCCACATAACCACACTGCTAACGGTGGAGGTTGACAAGAAAACACAAATTAAGTCATGACCCAAAGTGGTTGATGACATCTTTCCAATGATTGCTGAGTTTATAACCATCCTCTCGGTTGAAATTGTGTCTGTGTCTGTATATATGAATGGCTTCATGAACGGATCTTTGTTCATAGCCAGTAGGCTTGCAAAGTACCTTCGTCTTTGAGAAATAAATTTCGTGTGAACCAGCCGCATTAAAATAATGATCAGCCACGGCAGAAGTATTGGTCGTACCATTTTTCAAATCTACCTTATGCTCATGAACACGGTCCGAGAGATGTCGCTTAGTTTCCTTAACTGCTGCCGCAGATACAGCTTAGTTTGTAGACGCCAGGATATTGCATGTCAGGGATCTTGTCCTTCACAGATGGGATTAGATCACAAATTTTATGTACTGTTTTAAATCGGACATGGATCTTGTGTTTGTTCATGATTTTGGAAATAGTTTTGGTTACCCCTGTTATGCATGGCAAGGTGATGGTTTTGATTGGATCCTCAGATGGCTCCTTCCTCACGGTTGGGGTGATGGCTTTGCGGATTGTGTAGTCAGAATATACATTCTTGGATCAATTTGAAGATCCATTGATGTGGTTGAGGAATTGGTTCAGAGCCGGTCGGCCATGTAGCCAGATGACAAACGTATCATCCACGTACCTCTTCCACAAGGATGGGCGTAGAGTGGATGCCTGGATGGCGTCCATCTAAAATTTTTCTATGAAAATATTGGCTACAACCAGAGCTAAGGGAGAACCCATTGGGGTGCCTTCAGTTTGTTTGTAGAATGTTCCATTCCAGGTGAAGTTTGTGTAGTGAGTCCAACTGAGTCACAGACGTTGTCTTGGGAGCAACACTATTTATTTCAGTAACTCAACATAACATATCACAACCTACACTTGGGTGTTGAATGCCCATCTAGCCACGCTACAGCAGAACTAGACATGGTTCTTTATCCCGGCCCAGACCATAAGCTGGGTCCTGGACCGCGTGGCTAGAGGCTTCCTTTACCCAACGTCGATCTTCATCACCAGCAACACGAAAAACCCCGAGCCCCTCACGGGGCCCCTGTTATATCGGCCTGGGATGGGGCTGGCTCCGCCCTTACTCCGCCCACCTTCTAGACTTCTCAACCTCTTTCCCGAAGGCTCCCGAGAGCTCTTTCATACCACGTGACCGCCCAGCAGCCCCCGTCCACCGGTGGCCCCCCTCCAATATCATCCGGTCACGTGTCGACAGGTCAACCAGCGTATTATGCCCCAACGTAACCCTGGCTGGCTGACGCTCCCTCTCGCTCCCTCACCGGGAGCCCGCACCGCCCACCGTACGTGCTGCCTCCACACTGACCAGCGCTCACCCAAGCCCCGCTCGGGCTGTACTATGCCCAGTAAGTGGCTATACATAATGCCAACACATTATCCGCCGTGGCTTCGTAAGCCCGGCACCACACAGTGACAATTACAGTCACTACACATATGTAATGGTGAGGCAGTGTCTCACCAGGGCCGGTACATCTGCATTCAATCCTTGTTGGACCAAATCTTCAATGATTGCAATGGGCACAGGAACTTTGGTGAACAAATAAACTACATCAAAATTTACGATCAAATCACCTGGGAACAGTGAGATGTCTTTAATTAACGATACCAGGTGAGGTGAGTTAAGTACAGAAGAGGTGGTCTTACCAGTGAATGGCTGCAAGGTCTCAGACAGATATCGGGCCAGTTTGTAGGTGGGTGAGCCAATGGTGGAGACGATGGGACGAAGGGGTGTACCTTATTTTTATTTTTATTCACTTTATTTTTTATTCTTATTTTTCTATCTATGTGACTTTACCGAAAGAACCAAAGAATATGAAAACCAGCCCCATTTCCACATTCATATGATGTAATATTTTAAATTTTTCTTGATACATTTAACAGCAGAATAATGACTGCAATATTCTTTGGGTCTTTCGGTAAAGTCACGTAGATAGGTTCAAAGACGTGACTTTACCTAAAGACTTTACCGAAAGACCCAAAGAATATTAATTCCTGCAGTCACGAAAGCTTTAAGTCAAGATTTAATGACTGCAATGTTATGAGATATTAATTACTTCTCGAGTGGATTTAATAACAACCCTGAGCTGTAAATCTAAATATTAATACTATAGCATTCGAGTTAACATAGCATGTCATTTTAGAATTGCGATATCCCAAATAATAAATATCCACAATTATATGATTTCATCCAACTATTGACAGCTGTGACCTCTGCTTTGATCAAACTAAAATAGCTACTGTGTTTATACGAACATAACTTCACGCATAAATAATTAAATATCCTATGTTATTCGTTGCACATATGCTCGTGAAAACAAAACTCATTAAATAATGCCCGTATAAACATATGCATATTTGCAAATACATTTAGTTTTTACCTGTTGAGGCAATTGCATTATTACGTGACTAATATTTTTAGGAACCTCCTGTTTACACCAGCCCACAGGGGATTATTGTGTCTGTCCGTCGTGCATCCAAAAATGGGAGGGGTGGGTGGAGAAGGGAGGGTGGGGAGGGGCTGGGTGGGGCTGGGTGGGGAGGGGAGGGTGGAGAGGGGCTGGGTGGGGAGGGGCTGAGTGGGGAGGGTGGGGAGGGGCTGGGTGGGGGGTGGCAGGGGTGGGGCTGGGTGGGGAGGAGCTGGTCACCCCGTGGTGCCCTTATAAAACTCAACGTTTCACCTACTCACGCCGGCTTGTGCCCGCCCTCACAGTCGGGCATATTGTGCGGAATACACCACGTGGTGCCACCCTTGACCCTGGCCATTGACCGAGCAACCCAACGTTCCTACCAGCTCCCTCCGCAGGAATGTGTTCAAGCCGGTACATCACAGTAGATGGGTGATGTCGCTTCTCACATTTGCGTTTGTCTCCCCAGTGCTCATTTTTGACGCATGACACCAAGCTACTGACCTAAGAGAAGTCCTGGATACTGTAGGTGCATATTGCCCATTGCCAATGGTGTTCACGGATTTATAGAGAGCTGTGTGTGTATTGTATTCCAACGATATGAGAAGCGTGGAATATCTCCTTTGAAATGCAATCAAAATTTTTCGTATAATTAAAGTCCCCAGGCATTAATTTTACACTGGTGCGGTGGACTTTTGGAGTGCAGAAATTGCACATTTGCGCAATCACAATGCGCTTATTATTAAACTCGCTTAATCGTAACCACAATTATTTGTTTAGCATTCATAATAATCAACTGAACGGATAATATTCCTCTAGCTCTGGAGTTCCGAAACTTAAAATGTAGCGTAGAAGCTGCGTGCGCAGTGGCTCGTCACAGTGTTCCGGAGAGTGTTTTCTAGCGTTGTTGTAACTTGAACAAATACACAGAGCAACAATGCTGGCAAACTGCCTGATAAACTTTCCAAATATGCATTTCAGTGGCAAATGGTAAAAGAGCACAACAGCCATGAGATGAGACTGGCTGGGGAGAATGGAAGGAGCATTGCGTCCTCCACATTCCGTGCGTATTTTCCTAGCTGCAGCATCGGTCTTTACTTAAGCGCATGGAACAGGCACATCTGGTTCATATAAATCACACCGGCACCAGCCGAGTGCCATCACGCATCACGTAAATAACAAATATATTGTATGCAAGTGACGCATTTACAATTTTTGTTCGTACGACTTTTCTTTAAAATTACGCACTGCACAGAACGGGAGGAGATAAATTGCCCGACAAAGAGGCCAATGAAATGGAGTTGTGGTCAACAGAGAGAGTGTCTCTGAGTCAGGGATTTTGTCAGTTTTCATTACCTTCGTACAGAAAACGGAATCTTTCACGATTCCGAGAACTCTGTTATTCATTTTGAGTTCATGTTTCACAAACCTTAATCCAATGATCAATCTACGCTGTGGTGTTTTTGACACCACAATAACCTCGCTTCTTAATCATCGTCTAATGTACAGTGTGACAACATTTGGATGTATATCGCATGTAAATGCAAACGCAACTCAAGAAATTGTGCAGAAACAGTGGGCATACTTTTTTTTATATGTATAAAAAGAGAGAGCCATATATTAGTAGAGGATAAAACATTAAAATCTTGAGCCTGGACTTGAATGAAGCCAGAGGAAGAGAATGGAGTGACCTCCCACTGAGAAAATGGTTGATTGGCGGTTTTGAAAGAAATCCTTGTTTACTGAAGCAGAGCAAGCATGGAGGGGGTAGAGTGACATAAAAAGGGAGAGGTAGGCAGGGGAAAGTCCATGGGGTACTGCCGTTTGTAAACCATGAGTGTGATCTCGAAGTTGATCAGGGCTTAGATTGGGAGCCAGTGTGGGATTGGAGAATTGAAGTGGTGTGCTTACTTTTACAGGTTCGGGTGAGGAGTCTGGCAGCAGTTTAGTGAAGAGGGATTTTGGGAGGCTGCAGAGGATAGAGATTCAGTAGTTGAGTCAGGATGTGATGAAGGCAGGGACCGAGGGTCTCAGCGGCATCCGTGGTAAGGAAATAGTGAACGCAGCAATTTCTCATCCCTTTAAAGCTCTGGTTTCCTCTTGTTAGAATCATTTTTTTTTTACTTATGAGTCCATGTATGCAGTGCGTCACCATTTTTGGTACCTGAGTTGGTTTCCATACTTCCATTTATGCTGCCAGTGTTGATGCATACCCTATTTTTAGACCTTACCTAACTGCCCAAGAGCTAGAGAATGTTTTTCTAACCAAACACCCTGTCCTTGACATATATCTTTCCCATTGGCACTTATAATCATGAAGCACTGCAAAACGCACTCTAAATCTTACACGGTCAACCCCCACCTCCCCGGACTAAGAGTGGAGAGATCTGCCCCAGCTATGGCCAGATTTCCCGGATAAAGTGCATTACTAATGTGATGCAGACACCGCGATGCCCTCAGCAAAGCCGGCCACTGAGGAGGTGAGTGCTACCGTAGACCATTTAGGTTTCCAACGAACACTAAACTGAGACTGAAACGAGCCTTAACGTTTACTCAACATATAATAAGTGTACACGACACCATGGCACGTCCACTGAATACTCTACGTTGCGTCGTCACGCTCAGGTGTGGATGTTGGTGGCTGGGGCTCCTCTCGTCAATGAACAGACGACGCGCACGAAAGAAGAAGAAAACAAACCTGTTGATGCTCTTCTTCCTGCCGTGCTTGAATTTAAACCCCCGTTGAAAGTCACGCATTATTTGGTGACGCTGCTGCATCGCCAGTTGGTGGACAAACACAAAAATAACAAAGAAATCTGGAACGCGTTCGTTCATAACGTCGTGGCCTTAAAAGGGAAAACAAATGTGCTTGCGTTATAGGCAATGTTTTGGGCAACGAATAACAGCACAGTCACTACATTTATAGAACACTAGCGGTTAGTACCCGGCGTTGCCCGGGCGAAAAAGGCAGACACACACATGGACTTACAAACAGACATGGACCCATACACATAGAAACCCACTGACTTACACGCACGCAAACACATATGGACTCACACACACAGACATCGACTTGAGAGACACATGTAGTTACACACACAAATGGACTCAAACATACAGAGTTACACACACATATGGACTCACACATACATACATAGACTGAACAACAACAACCGCCATTCGCCACTAAGTGGCAGTGACGTCACCACAACGCTTGTGGCAGGCTATGTGCACTTTGAGGCCACGTGAAGTGTCGAACACCTGCTGGCAGGAGGTCACGGGGCAGACCCAGATGGCACAGGTCGACTGAGATGACTGGCAGATGCACCACCTGTGCCCAGTACCCTGCTAACTTGCTGTGCTTTAGCCACACGGTGCACCGCTCATTATTGTGAGCGTCGCTCCTCCGCCCTCCGTTGTTGTTGGAGGCCGACTGCCTCCAACTGGCCTGTAGCGTCCTTCATGAGGCTCCTCCACAGATACCGACCTTGACACCGCTGGTACCAGTCATCGACAAGTCCACTCAGCTGCATATCGTCCTGTAGCACATCACTCCATCTCTTTTCTAGCCTGTGCCGCGCCCGTTTAGAGACCGCAATCCGGCGGAACAAAAGGTGTTTAGGCATGCGGTGGCTGAGCATGCAGGCCACATGGCCCAGCCAACGCAGCCTTGCCTGGCCATGCAGGCTACATGGCCCAGCCAACCCAGCCTTGCCTGGCGTAGGAGGTCACCAATGGGACTTTGTCCAGATCTTTCAAGTATTTGTGAGCTCATCACACAATCCAGCCTGGTTAAACCCAGGATGGATCGTATGCAGGCCAGCCTAAATGTTTATAACCGGCGAAAATGTTGCATTAGGGGGGTGTAGAGAAGGGAGGGAATGACCGTGGGCGAGACAACGTGGAGCTTCGTGCAGAGCAAGAGACCAGGTAGCTTCAACACTGTTACACAGCCGATGAAAAGATAATGCCGCTCAACTGATTCAGAGTGAGACCTCTGGTGTTAAAACGGAGCCGGTCATGAGTACACTGGGCAGGTATGGGAAACTCTGCACTCTCCACAACTGGCCCATCGCCAATTGTGAGTTATGGGGGTGGATTGTCCGATGGTACAAAATACCCAGGCAGGTGCTTAGTTTTGGTGGGGCTGATGGTAAGACCCCACCTCTTAGTGGCAAGCTCCAGGTTGAGCAGCAGCGCGTCGAACTCCTCTTTTGAGTGAGCATTAATTACCAGATCATCGGCATACATAACGTGGTTGACCAATAGGGAGCCATCGATTGACCGTACCCGGGCATCGATGAGCCTGCCATTGTATCTGTACCAGATGTGAATTCTTCCAGTAGAGGCATTGAAGACTTAATGAAGTACGTGGTCCAAATATATGTAAAAGAATGTGGGAGGCAGTGGACATCCCTGTCGCACCCCAAGATGTACAGGGAGTGGCTCTGATTGACGGTCACGTAGTTTGATGTGGGGCCGCTCACCATCATGAAGGTCCTTAAGGATCGTGAGCAGAGGGTCAGGGACTCGAAAAGTACGAGGAGCAACCCAGAGCCCAGGCCTAATGATGGTATCATAGGCCCTGAGCAAGTGAATAAAGCACACATATGGACGAACACGCACACATGGACCTACAGGCACGCAACGAAATGGACTAACACTGACTAACATGGAGCCACGCACACACAGCGACGAACACACATGCACATGGACTGACACACACACACACACATATCAAGTCACACACACACATTTACTTACACACACACATCGAGTGGCACGCACACATACATAGACTTACTCTTTGGTTCTATTCGGTAAAGTCACGTAGGTAAAAATAAAATAACAAAAATCACGACGTTTCGGCCACAACACAAGTGGCCTTCATCAGGTGAAGGGACCGGACTGTCCAGAGGACAGCGTTGGAGTGAAGACAGCCAAGCCCAGGTCGCGTCCTTTAAGCTGTGTGGACTTACGGACACATTGACCTACACACACACACAAATGGACTTACAGACACACACACAGGGACTTACACACACACATGGACCCACGCACACACATCGACTGACAGCCACACATCGACTCACACATATATAGACTCACACACACAGACATGAACTTACACACACACATACATATCGACGCACACACACACATGGACTGTCACACATAGACACATTGCCATACAACAGCAACAACAACAACAACCGCCATTCGCCTTAAGTGGCGGTGACGTCACCACGACGCTTGTGCCAGGCTATGTGCACCCTGAGGCCACGTGAAGTGTCGAACGCCCGCTGGCAGGAGGTCACGGGGCAGACCCAGGTGCCACGGGTCGACTGACTGAGATGACTGGCTGATGCACCATCTGTGCCCGCTACTGTGCCAACCTGCTGTGCTTTAGCCACCCGGCGCTCCGCTCGTTGTTGTGAGCGTCGCTCCTCCGCCCTCCGTTGTTGTTGGAGGGCGACTACCTCCAACTGCCCAGTAGCGTCCTTCATGAGCCTCCTCCACAGAGGCCGATCTTGACACCGCTGGTACCAGTCATCGGCAAGTCCACTCAGCTCCACGTCCTCCTGTACCACATCACTCCATCTCTTCTCTAGCCCGTGCCGCGCCCGCTTAGCCCCCTCAATCCGGCCGAACAAAAGCTGTTTCGGCAAGCGGTGGCTGGGCATGCGGGCTACATGACCCAGCCATCGCAGCCTTCCCCGCCGGAGGAGCTCACCGATGGGACCTTGCCCAGATCTTTCAAGGATTTGTGAGCTCCTCACACAATCCAGTCTGGTTAAACCCAGGATGAATCGTAGGCAGGCCAGCCTAAATGTTTCTAACCGGCGAAAATGTTTCATTAGGGGGGTCCACGTTTCGCAAGCGTAGAGAAGGGAGGGAATGGCCGTGGCCGAGAAGACCTGAAGCTTAGTGCGGAGCGACAGACCAGGTAGCTTCCACACAGCATTACGCAACCGATGAAAAGATATTGCCGCTCGACTGATTCGGAGTGAGACCTCTGCTGTTAAACTGGAGCCGGTCATAAGCACACTGCCCAGGTATGGGAAACTATCCACTCTCTCCACAACTGCCCCATCACCGATTGGGAGTTGTGGGGGTGGAGTGTCCGATGGTACAAAATACCCAGGCAGGTGCTTAGTTTTGGTGGGGCTGATGGTAAGGCCCCACTTCTTAGTGGCACGCTCCAGTCTCAGCAGCAGCGTCTCCAACTTATCTTCTGAATGAGCAGCTATTACCAAATCATCAGCATACATAACGTGGTTGAGCAATAGGGAGCCATCCCTTGACCGCACCCGGGTGTCGATCAGCCTCCCATTATATCTGTACCATATGGAGATTCCCCCGGTACAGCTATTGAAGGCTTCACGAACTACGTGGTCAAAATAGATGTTAAATAATGTGGGAGCCAGAGGACATCCCTGTCGCACCCCAAGGTGTACAGGGAATGGCTCTGACTCCTGGCCACGTAGTTTTACCCGGGCCCGCTCACCATCATGAAGGTCCTTAATGATCGTGAGCAGAGGGTCAGGTACTCCAAAAGCACGAAGAACAACCCAGAGCCCAGGCCTACTGATGGTAGCATAGGCCTTGACCAGGTCAATAAAGCAGAGATGTAGGTCTTGTTGGAATTCCCTACACCTCTGCTATAGCAGACGGACAGAAAATATGGCATCTGTGCAGGACCGCCCTTTCCTGAAACCGCATTGGGGCTCTGCAAGCCTCTCCTCAGCGTGCCTGGCAAGGCGATGCTGAATAATCCTTGCCAGGACCTTTCCCGGCACACTGAGGAGTGAGATGCCCCTGTAGTTGTTACAGTCTGTGCGGTCCCCTTTCTTAAAAAGGGGGACCACCAGGGCATCCTTCCAATCCTGCAGAACCCGTCCAGTGGTCCAGACCGTTGTTATGATGTCATATAGGGCAGTCTGTGCACAAATGCCACCCTCCCTCAGCATTTCGCTTGGGAGATCATCTCTGCCCGCTGCCTTTCCTGGTCTCAGACTCCGGATTGCCTTCAGTACTTCCTCAACAGATGGCACCTCAGCCAGCCAATCACAGGGGGTGACTTCTTCCAATATTTGAGGCACCGCAGCCTCAGCAGGGTCATCCTCACTTTGTGCCACGATGTTTTCCTGGCTGAGGGATTTTCCCTCCCCCAGGACCTCACAGAAATGCTCAGCAAATCTGCAAACCTGTTCCTGGGGGTCGGAGATTGGATCACCGTTTTTTCCCTTAATGATGGTAATAGGTGTGGCGCTGCAGGTTACTTTTTTGATGGAGTTAAATAGAGAATTGTGATCACAGGCCACTGAGGCAGACTCCATCTCCTCAGCAACCCGCGACCACCACCCATCCTTGCAGCACCTCACGGCTCTCCGAACCTCCGAGCGAAGGCTGTGGTAAGCCTCCTCATTCTCTCACGTGGGATTCTGTAGCCGATGACAGTGGGCCTGTCGCTTTTTCTCAACCATCCTGAACACCTCCTCTGTCAGCCAGGGTCTCTGGGGAGGTCTGGACCGCGTACCCAAAGCAGCCATTGCAGCTGCATGAGTCATAGTCCTAAACCTCGCCCATTTACCCTCGACATCAGGAGGAGTCGGGGACGATGCCAATCCCAGCCGCAAGCGATGATGAAATTCTCGCTTACAACTTTCATCAGATAACTGAGACCAAGCCACTTTAGGTTGGAATGGGGTCCTGGGTGTACACCCACCACCGGAGTGGAAGAATGGCAGGCACATCTTACAGATGACTAGTCGATGGTCAGAGGGCAGATCAGCTCCACAGTAGGTCCTGGTGTCAAAGACATGGGCTCGCATCCGCTGGTCCGTCACTATGTAGTCCAGCAGATGTTCTTGCTTGGACCCGGCATGCATCCATGATGTTGTGTGGATGCGCCGATGCCGGAACAGCGTGTTGGTAATTACAAGCCCATGGGCTGCACAAAAATCTAGCAGCCTCCTACCGTTGTTATTGAGCTGATCTGGCCCATGCCCTCCAATCACTCCAGAACAGGTGCCAGTATCATGACCAACTCGGGCATTGAAGTCATCCAACATGATGACTCTATCCCGAGGGGCCACTTTAGCAAGCACCTGTGACAGGAGGTCATAGAAGGCATCTGACTCATCGGCTTTGCCTGCATCTCTCCACGGATGTTCATCTTCGGTGGGGGCATAAGTAACCACGACCACCATTCCTCGCCTCCGGTTGATGGGAAGGCGAGCCCAAAGTAGCCTGGGGCTTAAAGCTTCCCACACCTCACCGCCACGCTCCCACGCCCCCTTCATTCTTTTGTTCAAAAGAAGAGCCACTCCCTGTTGTTTGGCAGTCTCCTGCCCCGAGTAGAGGACTGTCCACCCCTCATGGTGGCAGGAGCCAGAGCCGGTCCACCAGACCTCCTGAATGCCACATAGATCCAGGCGGTACCGGTCCAGCTCCCGACAGAGGAGTTGCAGCCTCTCCTCCGCAGTGAGCGTTCGAACGTTCCACGTGGCCACCCGTAGTGGCTTTTCGTTGTTTCTGGAGGAGCCCCGAGGGTAGATATTCAATCTCCTGGCTCCGCCAATTCGGGTTTGGCCAGGAGACGTCATCGACGCCTGGCCCCCCAGGGCCTCCGGCACAAGCTTATTAGTTACATATTTCAGTTTAACTCGTGGTTTAGTGGTAATTAATTGAAGGTGGAGGGGTTACCAGCCCCTCGCACCCGTCCAGAGCCCCCGTTTAGCCCCTGTGGTGGACACATATGTCATGAGGGGAGGAGCCAATCACAATTGGACCTCCCCCCACAGCACTGTCCACGACAGAGTTGCCCGTCCGGCACCGCGAGGAGGTAGGGGGTTGTTTTGCCCACATTGCCATACACACATCGACTGACACACATAGACTCCCACACAAACATACATGGACTGACACACGCACATAGAGGCACACCAACATGGACTGAGACACACACATGGACGTACGCAGACACATGGACGTAAGCACACACACACACACACATGTACGTACAGACACACACACATGGACTCACACGCACACATGGACCAAAAAACACACACATAGAAAGAAATGTAGTTACACTGACTGACATGGAGCGACGCACACACACACACACATTGACTCACACACACACATGGCCGCAGACATGCACATCGACCCACACACACACATGGACTTAGACGCAGGCATTATTACTGTGAAAGAAGTAACTTAATTAAAAAAGAGTAGTTTTCTACACACACACATACCACGCACACACATTGACTTACGCACACACACCACGACAGTATGCACTATGACTACAGCAGTGCATACCGACTGTGGTGGTACCTGCTTTCACTACAGCAGTGCACACGGCCTGTGGTGGTACCTGCTTGAACTACAGCAGTGCAAACCGACTGGTGGTTTGTGGTATCACTACAGCAGTGCCTAGTGACTGTGGTGGAACCTGCTATCACAAAGGCAGTGCATACTGACAGTGGTGGTAGTGGCTATTACAAAAGCAGTGCATACTAACTGTGGTGGTAGCTGCTATGATAACAGCAGTGCATACTGTGGTTGTACATGGTTTAACAACAGCAGTGCATGCATACTGAATGTGCTGGTACCTGGTATGATTACAACAGTGCATATTGTGGTGGTACCTGCTTTCCCTGCAGCAGTGCATGCATACTGTTGTGGTAGCTGGTATGATTACAACAGTGCATACAGTGGTGGTAGCTGCTTTCCCTGGAGCAGTGCATGTATACTGTGGTGTAAGCTATGATTACAGCAGGGCAGGCGACAGTGGTGGTACCTGCTATGAGTAGCGTAGTACATGCTGACTCTATAGCAGTATTTATAGACTGTACAGTAGTACATGCTGACTGTATAGCAGTATTAATGGACGGTACAGTAGTAGATGCTGACTCTATAGCAGTATTTATCGACTCTACAGTAGTACAGGCTGACTCTATAGCAGTATTTATAGACTCTACAGTAGTACATGCTGACTGTATAGCAGTATTTATGGACTCTACAGTAGTAGATGCTGACTCTATAGCAGTATATATCGACTGTACAGTAGTACATGCTTACTGTATAGCAGTAGATATGGACTGTACAGTAGTACATGCTGACTCTATAGCAGTATTTATACTCTACAGTAGTACATGCTGACTCCATTTCAGTATTAATGGACGGTACAGTAGTACATGCTGACTGTATAGCAGTAGATATCGACTCTACAGTAGTACATGCTGACTCTATAGCAGTATTTATAGACTCTACAGTAGTAGATGCTGACTGTATAGCAGTATTTATAGACTCTACAGGAGTACATGCTGACTGTATATCAGTATATTTAATGACTCTATAGCACAAAGTAGTCACGTGACAGAGTGCCGTGGTGTGGCCGTGAGCTCGACTGAACGCGCATCACGTGACAGGGTCCGCCCCTCCCCCCACTTGGCAGGGTCCGCCCCCCCACTTGGCAGGGTCCGCCCCCCCCCTTCCCCCACGCAATTGGCGTCAGTTGGTACGGTCCAGCTCGTGCAGTAAGTAAATAATAAAAATAAGAATGGCACTAAATCGCTAATTAAACTAATTTAAAGTTGACGGCTGGGAAAACGGAATAGCCTATACCAAGCAGGGGGCTCGGGGCGTGCCACCCGGCAATTTTTTTCGGACTTGAACCCCACCGTTTGAGAGCCAAATCCTCCGCAAGCGCGCGCACGCGGAGACTTTTATATATAAAAGACTGCCTGGCCCACCTTTGTGTCCTCCATCCCTAGCGCTCACGCGGGCCCTCCCCCTACCCCATAACCCCCCCCTCTCTCTCTCTCTCCCCCCTTGTCTCCTCCCCCCTCTCTCACCTATATAACCTCTTGCCACGGCAGCTCTCCGGCCGACTTCAGCGTTTTCTTGCTGTGGTTGTCCCACCTGATGAAGATCGCTTGTGTTGCGATTGAAACGTCGTGATTTATTTTCTTTTATTTCTACCTACGTGACTTTTGCCGAAAGAACCAACGAGAATTGTTCGGCTTATTGTTACGGTTAATCAAATACTGTAGTTACCGGTAAAATGTTAGTGTTTATACAGTGTTCTATGTTTTGGTTGTGGAGTTTTTGTTCGTGCAAGGTTGTTTCATGCAAACTGATCTTGAAGTTGGTATGGTGGTAGTTGAATGGTTATTGTAGTGTTGGAATTAAATAGTTGGAGCTCTGAGTTATTGCCAGTCTCATGTTTAAAACCTATAGTGTGTGAATATACAGAGTGCGGTCTTGTGAGAGACTACACGACGTTAAGTATAGGTTGTGAGCACATTTTATTGTTTAAAAAGTCGGGCTCTGTCTCACAAGATTACATCCGTGTAGTTAGTGGTTGTATGCTGTCAAGTGTGAATACCGTAGTGTTCAACACAAAACCCAAGACAATTAAAAATGCACTTAATTGTAAATGAATAGCAGCCCTGGTTTATATCCTTGATCCCGTCTCGTGAATTATACACAATGGATGTAAATATTTGTTCCAGTATTATTAATTAGAATATCGCCATCCTATTCAGCATGTCTTCTGCTATACATTCCATTGAAACTCAATTTACCGTTCATTTTTCCACAGGTGACCCTAAGTTGAACTTTGACCTCAGGGTCGATTGCAAGCAAAAAATGAAACCAAAAACACTTTTTTTCACGGGGCAGGTACTGCTTGCCTGTCAAGTCACACGCCCCTGGGCCTGTGCACACGCTCACGCGCTAAATGCACGGACATCAAACACATTTTTCCCACCGGGACCTTAAACGCATATTAATACACGCAAAACACATACAAGCCACACGCACACACACACAAAAAACACGGCGCACACGCTAAAAAACACTTCACTCGCACGCAAACATTTATTTCATACTTAGGGAGGTCACCCACGGCGCTTGTGCCAGGCAATGTGCACTTTCAGGCTGTGTCAAGTGTGGAAGGCTTGCCGGCGGGTGTTATGCGTTAATTGACTGCTTTCCACACTATACCACCTGGCAGTGTTTTGTGCGCGGGGTATTCAGCTCATTGTTATGAACGTCACTTCCCCGTCATCTTTTGTCCCTGGAGGTTGACTGTCTACATCTGCCCATTAACGTATTTTAGAAACGTCTTCCATAGAGGCCAATCTTGACACCGCTGGTACCAGTCATCAGCAATTTCACTTCGCTCCAAGTCCAACAAAAAACAGAAGGTACGCACTTGGGAATGCGGTGATTGTGCATGTGAGCTACAGGACCCAGCCATTTCCTCCTCGCCTGCCAGAGGAGGTAATTGATGAAACAAGGTCCAACTCTTTAAAGACTATGTGAGCTCCTTACATAATGACGTTTGGATATAACCAGGATGGATCGTCAGCAGGCCACGCTGATGGTGTTCTTGTAAATAAGTGCACGTCTGCCAAGTTTGGAGAAAAGAGGGCATGATTGTGGCCAAGAAGAGCCCGATCTTGTTGTGGCTCAATAAGCCAGGCAACTTCCACACAACACCGCTGATTTAAAAAAAAACATAATGCTGCATGCCCAATTCAGAGTGAGACCTCCACTGCTAAACAACAGCTGGTTATGAGCACACACCTCAGCTATTGGAACTCCTCAACCCCTCTTGACAACATCCCATTACTCATAAAAGTTGAGAGCTAGAATGATCGATGATGCAAAGTCTCCAGGCAGGTGTTTTGTTGCTGCGAGGCTCAGTGTTAAGCCTCGCCTCATTGTGTCAAGCTCCAGATTCAGCAACAGAATGTCCAACTTTTCAGTGTGAGCAGCAATTCCAAAGTCATCAGAAAATAACACGTGGTTAAACATTTTGGAGCCATTTCTAGACCTCACCCAGACATCAAACAGCCTTACAAACGAAGTGGTCCAACAGATGATTGATAGTTTTGGTACCACAGGAAGTTGCTGTCGCACCCCAAGGCGAGCAAGGAATGACTGTGACTCCCAGCCAGCTAGCTTAACCCAGATCTGCTCACAACCATGTACTGTAGGTCCATATTCATAAACGGGTGAGGGAGCATGAAAGCACCAATAACAACCCAAATCCCTGGCCTCTTCATGGTATCATAAGCCTCGACCAAGTCAATAAAATTGAGATTTAGGTCATGTTGAAAGATGGACGGAAATGTGTCTACGCAGAAAAGCCCCAGCCTAGAACCACATTGGTTCTCTGCAAGCTTCTCAGCATGCCTGACAAAACAATCTTGGTTAATCCTTGACATGACCTTTCCTGGTACACTAAGGAAATGAGACGCCTCCTTAGTGGTGAGAACCAGACAGGTCCCCCAATTGGAGCACCCTTCCAATCCTGTGGAACCCGCCCAGTGGTTCAAGTAGCGACATCCAAGGAAACCTCTCCATTCGGATTGCAACTTTGTCGCTGTGGAGAGGCCATGACCCCGAGTGCAATACCGTCGGGAGTTCTGTACACCTAGTAGGGTCGCCCGTGGTGGCAAGGTCGAGATTCCAGACTAACAGAAATATACTTTACTAGAATGTGAAGTAAAGCATGCAACTCTCCTTCAGTGATATGCTTCAGAGATCATTCGCGCCCAACGATTTTAACCATTTAACAAACCATTTTTAATATTACCAGGTAAGGCCCATTGAGCTGGGGAATGCCCACTGAGCTATTTTTTTTATAAGCGACCTGGCCACAAATGATAGCTCAACGAAGTGGCTTATCATGTGGAAATGTATAGCAGCCAAATACTCTAAATGCATGTTTCTAAATGTGGAGGGGAAAACGCTACCATGGTAGAGTGACAGCACTCTACCTGGTCTCACTGAGAGCTTCTTCAGGAACTGAACTGAGCAGTAGTGTATCTTCTTTGGTTCTTTCGGTAAAGTCACGTAGAATGAGAATAAAATAATAAATTGATAAAATAAAATAACACAATAATATTCTCACGACGTTTCAGCCACAACACAAGCGGCCTTCATCAGGTGAAGGGACGAGACTGTCTGGAGGACAGCGCTGGAGTGAAAAAGGCATGCTCAGATCGCGACCTTTAAGCTTAGAGTCGCGGCATCTCTTCAGAAAGGTGAGAGACTCGATTAGTTGAACCTTCTTATCCCGGAGTCTGTTGAATGATCTTAAGGTTGTGTGGAATCCCTCCCTGTAGAGGCGGTTAAATTTCGATTTAAAGCTTTCGTGACTGCAAGGATTAATCTTCTTTGGTTCTTTCGGTAAAGTCACGTAGGATGAGAATAAAATAATAAATTGATAAAATGAAATAACACAATAATGTTCTCACGACGTTTCGGCCACAACACAAGTGGCCTTCATCAGGTGAAGGGACGAGACTGTCTGGAGGACAGCACTGGAGTGAAAAAGGCACGCTCAGATCGCGACCTTTAAGCTTAGAGTCGCGGCATCTCTTCAGAAAGGTGAGAGACTCGATTAGTTGAGCCTTCTTATCCCGGAGTTTGTTGAATGATCTTAAGGTTGTGTGGAATCCCTCCCCGTAGAGGCGTTTAAATTTCGATTTAAAGCTTTCGTGACTGCAAGGATTCATCTTCTTTGGTTCTTTCGGTAAAGTCACGTAGAATGAGAATAAACTAATAAATTGATAAAATAAAATAACACAATTATATTCTCACGACGTTTCGGCCACAACACAAGCGGCCTTCATCAGGTGAAGGGACGAGACTGTCTGGAGGACAGCGCTGGAGTGAAAAAGGCACGCTCAGATCGCGTATCATTCATTTCTTTCCTCAACAAGCTTCTTGAATGTTCCCAGCATGTGACGCGACATTTCTGACATTATGCAGAGCAGCACACGGTGAAACCCAAAAAACACATCAAAGAGCGGTAAAATCTCATGCACGACAATCAAAAAACTCCACAGCCGTTGGAGGCAGTGATTTGTGCTCGGAGTCATTGAGTTACTGTCCCTGTATCCCATGCTGTGCCTTTTTCACATTTATTTACAAATACGGGCATTTTTGCTCAGAAAGTCGGCATTTTCATATGAATTTCAGTTGAAATAGGATTAATCCCAAACATGTAATAATCTATTCTATGCAAGCTGTCATTGCATACATTTTCGAGGCATTCGTATGTTAAGTTAGTTGCATTCTGTACATAACAAAGTGTGATAAATTATGATATAATTCTATTAAAACTGTAGAAGATACATGTGAAATGCTTGAGCAAAAATATAAATATGTGATAATAATAATTTGCAGGCGGGAATTTAACTCAGGTGACAGGTTCATAACACAGTGCTTTAGCCAATGCACTTTCGCTCAGCCACAATTTAAACCTGTACTGTAGAGTCAATGTATTTTCATTAAATGACTTGTGTTTTGTACAATGTGTAAAGGCATAGTTTGTGAGCAGTGAAATGGAAACATTCTGAAATTCAATATTAACATTTGTATGCATGGGAAAATTCCATCTGCATGCAATTGCCAAAAACGTCGGGGGATTAATGGAGACTTAATTACTTTGCTAAAAAAATATAACAGGGTGTACTGAGCCACTCACGATAATGTACGTTTCTTCAAATATTTTGCACTTTTAAAATACATATAAAAAATGGGAGCTTGTTAATTTTTACATCGATGACACTGTAAATTTGTGTTTTTATATAAAGTAATCAATTTTTTATACCGCAGATGGTTAATGTTTGTGAATGGGATTATTGTAATTGGTCAGTGATGATTGATGAGTTAACCTCAAAGGTGAATTTGCAAGAGTGTAGAATTATCCATTGAAACTCTTCTTTTCTATGTTGGTTAAGGTCTTGTTGGAGGTTATGGATGAAGCAGCCGTGGACCCTAAATAGCTCGAAAATAAGTTGCTGGCATTTGAGTCTATGTGTCTGAGACGGATGCCGGGAATCGCGTGGCAAGACAGAAGAAGCAATGCAGATTTCTGGAATATAATGTTACAGCAAATCATTGCAGACATGATTGGGCAAAAAATGGCTCCGCTGGGAAGGACGTGTGTGCAAGATGCGGGAAAGGCCGATTTCCACGAGTCATATGACCAAGGAAAATACCTAAAGCCAGATGGTGCAATACGCGTATCCATTGTGCAACAACTGTGGGATCTACTCGAGAGGAGAAAGCGTTGGTGGTGGTATCAACTATTTTGGCCAAGTTAACATCTTGATCTTTGACCTTGAATGACTTGACAGTTTTGAGCGAAATAATGCACTACAGTGCTTCCATATTTGTAATTTCCATTCGTGATAGAAAGCAACGATTAATATAACCAATTGGCCCCAGCTACTTAAATTCAATATATAAAAGTCTGGCTTGAATTTTGTATCATTTAGTGAAGCTATGACTAATGGATTGGGCAAAGATGAATAATGGCTTTGAGCGGAGAAGTCATGTGCCAGCCAAAGGCATAACCAGAACACTGAGGCTTAAGAAATGTGTAGTGAGTCCAACTGAGTCGCAGACGTTAACTTGGGAGCAGCACTATGTATTAAAACAACAACACGAACATAACACAACCTACGCTCGGGTCTCGAATGCCCATCTAACCACGCTACAGCAGAACTAGACACGGTTCACTATCCCGGACCGGACCACAAGCTGGGTCCCGGACCGCGTGGCTAGAGGCTTCTTCTCCCCTACGTGGATCTTCGAACACCAACACTTGAAGAACCCCGAGCTCCTCACGAGGCCCTCGTCATATGCCCCCGGGCTGGGGCTGGCTCCGCCCTTAGCCCTGCCCACCTTCCAGGCTCCTCGGGCCCCTTCTCGAATGTTCCCGAGAGCTTTCTGGGACCACGTGACCGCCCCTCGGCCCCCATCCACCAGTGGGCCCCCTCCAGTATCGTCCGGTCACGTGACAACAGGTCAGCCAGAGTGTCATGCCCCAGAGTGACCCTGGCTGGCTGACGCTCCCCCTTGCTCCCTCACTGGGAGCTGGCACCACCCACTGCTCGCGGTGCCTCCGCGCTAACCAGCGCTCACCCAACCACCGCTAGAGTTGGTACTGCAGCCCGCAACCCGGGCTGCCCGCAATGACAACTTACCGGCCGTGACTTCGCAAGTCCCGGCACCACACAGTGACAATTACAGTCATTACATATGCACACGCAGGGTGTAAAGAATGGCACACACACCCACGTTGTGCAGATTATATCATGATGCAAATGCACACCATCTAATTCCCTCCGGTCAGTGTTAGGTTTAACACAGATAGTCACTTTGTTCTAGAATCTAGAGGCATGGAACACTGAGGGAGTTGGCCGCGAGTTGACGTGATTGATGTGGATTAAGAGCAGGCTCATGGACATGTGCATATGTATATCCATATTGCTCAACATCTCATTGGTCAACTGCTTTTATAATATTCAATACTGAATTTGGACTCGAGAGCTTCCAAAAAATGTCTACAAAGTGCAGCGGCCCAGTGGCTCAGGTGTCTTCTTCAAAGTTACGACCTGTTGAATTCCCATAAATAGATACTCATTTTTTTTCCTGTATGAAGGCCGCTCTCAAAGCCGTACTAGCCATGAGGGTTGTTTGACCTATATTTCACCACTGATCAGTGCCGGTTGAAAGGGGGCAGTGAGGGATTAGAACATGTCCTGATGTTGTTATCGGTAATCGCTCAGGTCACCAGACTCAGGACTCATATGCAATTGAAGGGGAGCCGTGGCGGAATGGTTCGTGTTTTTCATGATGAACTCAGAGATTCAAGCTCCATTATTGGCCCACGGCTGACGTCAGCGATATGGACTATCTAAACCGTTCCTTCACCATGTGAATCTGAATGGTAAACTATGGTCAACAAATGCCATGACTAATACAACATAAGGGCTGTTATCCGGTGATGGATTCACAGTTGACGAAAGTTATCATTCTAGTTTGTGTAGGTCTTTATTAAATTAATGTATTTTTGTGTCCGAGGCTCCTTGCATGTTGCAATCTAGCTCTAAGAGAAAGAGTTCGGACACCTCTCATGGTGAATACTAATAGCTTCCCAGAACAACAGATACTGTATATGCAGTGACATATGACGTCACTACCGTGACGGCTCGGTATGGGGGCTGTAGGCGGGTGTCACGGGGGTCGTGTCAGGCCGTGGCACTCGCGTAAACCAAGCAGGACACGTGACCGGATAAAGGGGGGGGGGTCAGGGGCCCCAGGGGGAAGCTTGGGGGTCACGTGGTTGGGGGCCCGGACCTTCCCGAAGGATCGAGAATGGGGGCGTGGCCTGAGGCGGAGCCGGCCACGCCGGAGCGGTTATAAGCGGGGTCTGAACGAGGAAGCGGGGGGGTTGTTCTACTCCGGGATGAAGACGCCATGAGAAGTCCTCAAGTCTCCGATCGTCGTTCGTGACCAGGCAGCCATCACCTGTCCTGGGTCACGCTGTATAGTGTTCCCCGAATGTTAATGAGATTGGGAAGGTGGTAACCACCTTATGTATAGTGTTCAGGTGGGTATTATGTGTTAATAAATAGTGTTGCCTCCAAGTCGACTGTGCGCCTCATCGAACCCATTACATCTATATGGATTATAGGATGCTCTGGAAAAAACAATTTTTGCTCGGTGTCAATTCCGTTATGCAACCTGGTCTCACACACACTCCTTCAGGATTAGAAGACCCACCTCCAACTTTAGCTTTCAAATACAGGCAGAAAGGTACGTCGAATTATCTGGAATATAATAAAAGATTAATCACACCAAATTACCTAATCAGTTCAGGGGGTGCGGAAATTGGTCAGGTGGGGCCCCAATCTTTAATTTGTCTCGCATGGTCGCACCTAGGCTTTTAGAAATCGCGGCTCCTCTTGCCTAATCACATCATTATGTTCACAGTCTTGAACAATTAACGCTGTAGAGGCGCTCCGTCTTCACAAAATGCAGCCACTACAACTCCATAGTACCTCTCTGCAATATAATTGACGCGTATCTAATGAAATAAATATCCCAGAAATGGAGTTCTACGTCCAATGTTCTTTTACTCAAGTTACTGTCATTCAAAGCCAATAACGTTTCATAACGTTACATTACGTTTCTTTACAGTAAGAAAACGGTTTTACTTCCAATACTAAACTGCTGAAATCATATTTATGGTGGTTATCAAGGGGGCCACACTCGTAGCTTTGGCCACCCCCTGCCCCCATGCTAGTTACACAAGTGTATGAGTGCGAAAATAATCGATCGCGCACTCCATCTAATGAAGTGCATTGTAAGCGTCCGAGTCGATGAATCGCCGCGTGTGTCAATGAATCGGACTCCACGTGGCAGTAGCGATGGGGGGGGGGGGTGATGTCACAAGGTTTGGGCAGCCCGGTGACGTCACTGGAGTAGCCAGCCCAGTGACGTCACCAATGGTCACTAACGGTGACGTCACCGGGGGGGGGGGAGAGATAGGGAGAAGGGAGAGAGGGGGGTAGAGGGGGAGGGGGAAGAGGGGAAGAGCGCACAGTTTTCAGTTTCATCTATTAGATATAACCCTGTGAGCCATGCGGCTCTTGACTCGGGTGACTACATGCAACAGAAAAATCCAGGAAACAACTGAAAAAAACACCGTATTTCAACGCTGTGTGCAAAAATCCTGTTGGAATGCAAGTCAAACAATAACAACCATAAGACAATGTAGTTTAAAGTTATCAGGCTAACTCTGTACTACAACAAACAAACATGGCTTAACCAAAACGTTTTCAAAATCACCAAAATAAAGCTATAAAAACAATGTCACAGTGATCATAGGAACTGTGATTCAAATTTAACAATGAACGATATACATAACATGTACGACCAAACTTTGCAGCCATAGCTGGCTGCATGAGTCATTCCTTAACAGCAGGAGTATCAGGCGCAGTATCAAAATTTTAAATACACCTGTAGTTTTGATTTAAAGCTTTCGTGACTGCAGTAATTCATATTCTTAGCTCTTTCGGTAAAGTCACATTGAAGGGAAACAATAAAATAATAAAATATATATAAAACAATAAAAAAATTCTCACGACGTTTCGACCATAATACAAACGGTCATCATTAGGTGTGAGAAGCAATGGCAAGGGGCGGTCCGCATTTATTTATTTATTTTTAAATGGTGTATTTATTTATTAAAACGTTTGCACCACGAGCAGCGATTTGGCAGTTTGTTTAGAAGGACGAGTCCATCTATGTTCTTAAAAGAGGAGGGGGGAGACGAAAAATTTATGTATGCTGTCTGAAAGCCACCGTAAGCGTGAACAATCAATTAAGACCTGAAATGGTTTATCAAATCCTTCCAATAATTGCTAAGCCAGAATCCATCTTCTCGGTTGAAATTGTCTCTGTGCTTGTATATGTGGATAGCCTCATGAACGAATCTCTCATGGTAGCCAGATGGCTTACAAAGAACCTCTGTCTTGGAGAAGTCAATGTCATGTGAGCCTACTGAATTATAACAATGATCTGCCACGGCCGAGGTGTTGGTCGTACCGTGTTTAAGGTCTGCTTTGTGTTGTTTTATATATATTTTATTGTTTCCCTTCAACGTGACTTTACCGAAAGAGCTAAGATAATATACACCTGTAGTGTTATAAAGACGAATAAACTTCTTAGGAGGCACACTCTGTTTATTATAATTCCTTTCTTACACAGTCCTTAACACACAGAGGGGTATCCGGTCCCCTCACCCGATACCCTAAGGAGGTACAGCCTCCGGACTCAGCGTAACCTACACACAGGTCTCCTTGATACCTAAGGAGATACAGCCTCCGGACTTGGCGGGACTTACACGTCTACCGCTATCCTAGCCTAAGGAGGTACAGCCTCCGGACTTGGCGGGACTTACACGTCTACCGCTATTCTAGAGTCCTCCGGCTGGGACCTAGGGGAAGCTATCTAACCCACCACTGGCCCGGTGGGTCCTGACCACTGGATACGCCGAGCCTAAGCCCTCAGAAGGGCTGGAAGGCTGGTCCAGGGTCCTAGCTAGTCTTCAGCCGGGGCTTCGGTCTTCGTGTAGGGAGTGAACTCCCCGCGCTCTGCGTGGTCACCCTTCTTATACCCGTTTGTGGCCAGGTCTAACCAATCCCACATTCCTACGTGGAACTGTCGGATTGGTTCTTGCCAAAACTTGGCTAAGATCCACTTCACCTCGTCTGACCCCAAAAGTTACGTACCCAGAGGTATCGCTGCACTGCCCCTTTGATACCTGGTGGCAATGCAGGTTACCGAACAGTGCGTAGTTAAAACCTCTACATCACCCCCTCCTTCGGAAGCTCCAGCCATCCCGGCTGCAACAATGCGAAATTCAAAATTCAACGACGGAAGAAATGTGAGTGTGCCTCACGAACAACATGAACAAAAACAAGAAAAAACCCCATATAATACCCCCCTAACAACACAACGTATATACAAGGCAAGAGACCATAATAAAAACCGGTGAGATTTAGCGCGCGTGTGTTTCGCGGGGCCATCGTAGCGGATGGTAGGCTTCATCGGCGGCACAAGAGGAGGAGGAGGAGGATGAACAAGAGCATCAGGTGGGTCTTGAGGCATCTCCACGGGGACACCTGACGCTCCATGGTCCATCGAGGCCGAACCTGGCCTGCACGGAGCTGTCACTCCCGTGTCATCTGCGGGAGGAATGACACGCCTGCGCCGTGGGTTAGGCACCAACGGGGCAACATCTGGCTCGTCGGATGCGTCGCACACTCGGCCCCCGTGTTGCGTGTGTTGTGGAGGGACGCGCGGCGTGACGAAGGGTTTCAACCGAGAGGGGTGAACGGACCAGCGACGCCGTCCCCAGCGAATTTTAATACATTGGGGACGCAGGACCTCAACCACCTCTACCGGACCCCGCCATGGCCTGAGGAGTTTTGCCGATGTGGACACCGGCACCTGGGGGCAGTGAAACCACGCCCTGTCGCCCGGTGCCCACCGATGCGTGGACATCCGAGGGTCCTGCAGTCTCAAATTTTCTTGTTGGCGGGATGCCGAATTTTCAATGGCAGCCTCCCGTGCCTCGGCCAACTTACGGAGGTTGAATCACAAGTGGTCAACGAGTTTGGATTTCTGCGGTGGCTGTGCGATCTCCAGCCGAACGTCGGCAGGGGGATAGACATCCCTGCCATACATTAAAAAGAACGGGGAAAATCCCGTCGCCGCGTGAGGTGCCATGCAGTACGCGGCGAGGACCCCCGGAACCTGCAAGTCCCAATCGAGGTGGGATTCATCGACCAGATGGCATAACATAGCGGTGAGAGTTCTATGCAGGCGCTCCACCATGCCGTCAGTTTGGGGATGGTAGGGCCAAGTGCGTACTTTCGTTGTGCCCAACAGGCGGCACACATCATTCAGCAGGACTCCTGAAAAATTTCTTCCCTGATCGGTCAGCAACCGTTCTGGTGCACCCATGTCCAGGACGTAGCCCTGAACAAAGGCGTCCACGACGGCTGCTGCCGACTGGTTGGGGAGGGCGCAGGCCATAGGCCACCACGTAAAATACTTCACCCCAACCAGAAGGTACTTATTACCCCACTTCTGACACCAGTTGTAGTGTTATAAAGACAAATAAACTTCTTAGGAGGCACACTCTGTTTATTATAATTCCTTTCTTACACAGTCCTTAACACACAAAGGGGTATCCGGTCCCCTCACCCGATACCCTAAGGAGGTACAGCCTCCTTAGGGTATCGGTAGGGGAGGCTATCTGACCCACCGCTGGCCCGGTGGGTCCTGACCACTGGATACGCCGAGCCTTAGCCCTCAGAAGGGCTGGAAGGCTGGTCCAGGGTCCTAGCTAGTCTTCAGCCTGGGCTTCGGTCTTAGTGTAGGGAGAGATCTCCCCAAGCTCTGCGTGGTCACCCTTCTTATACTCGTTTGTGGCCAGATAAAAGCAATCACACATTCCCACGTGAAACTGTCGGATTGGTTCTTGCCAAAACTGTGGCTACAATCCACTTCACCTCGTCTGACCCCAACCGTTATGTACACCGAGGTAACGCTGCACTGCCCCTTTGATACCTGGTGGCAATGCAGGTTACCGAACAGTGCATAGTTAACACCTCTACACACCTTTAAAGATCAGCACACTATCATCAAAACTCAAGATCATACTTTGAAGCGGTCATCCAGAACGATACATTTGATTTCAGGCCATTCTGAATAGCAGTGGCAGCTAGGGGTGTACAACTCCTCTAGAGCAGTTTTGAGTGAAGATCTCACAGGTAGCGATCCAAGTTGCAGTTTATTGGCGAAAGCATTCCAGACCCTGGGGGCATCAACAGAAAAGGCCCTTCCTCCAGTATTTGTGCGGCAATAAGGAATGTGAAGCTGATAAATGAGCGAAGACCTTAGGTCACATTTGTTCTTCGAAACAGTGAGGAGATCCAGCAGGTAGTCTGCTGAGTTTTTGTAAATACATCGTGAATAAATAAGATCTGATGAACAAGCCGTCAATCATTAAGAGATGTTAAGTTTGACCCAATGTAGAGATTGCAGTGGTGGTTCCTATATGGGCAGTTCAATGCAAATCTTAAGGCCGAGTGATAAATTGAGTCAAACTTTTTCAGTATAGTACTGGGAGCTAATTTATATATGATGTCACAGTAATCAAGTAGAGGCAGTATGGTATCTTTTATCAATTCCAAGCAGAACATAGGGGGGAAGCAGTGCTTGTGTAGATACACAAGACCAATTATTTATTTTGTCTTTTTACCAATATAATCAAGGTAATGTTGAATATACAGTTTTTAATCAAAGATGACCCCAAGATACTTATAGATCTTGACTTGCTCTATTTGATGATTGTTCAAGGAATATAATTGGGTAAAAATTACTTCCTGCTTTAGTCCTGGTGAGAAGCATAGTACCTTGGTTTTGGAGGTATTCAGGACTAGTTTAAGAGCAACTAGCTGATGTTGTAGTTTGTTGAAATCACCCTGGAGCTTAGCAATCACGTCATCCGGAGAGCGGCCAGCAGTAATCAGTATTGTGTAATCTGCAAACAGATTTACCCTGGAATGATCCAGGTCAGTGCCCAAGTCATTGACATAAAGAGAGAACAAGAAGGGGCCGAGGATGCAACCCTGTGGAACCCCTTTTGTTATCTTAACACTGTTTGACCTCCAACCTATCTATGAATACAGTTTGGGTGCGAGAAGAGAGGTAATTTTTTAACCATTCTACTGCGTGTTTGGAGAAACGGAGGCAACTTAGTTTACTAAGCAGGGTGTTGTGGTCGACTGTATCAAAAGCTTTGGACAGGTCTAGAACAAGACAAGCGCAGTACTGCTTATTATCAAGGCTACTGTAAATTTAATTCAGAGAGTCTAATGCAGCAGATGTGGTGCTGTATTTTTTTCGGAACCCAGATTGGTTTCGATGTAATAGATTGTTGTCGGACAGGAAACTGCTAATTTGGTCGTTCAATAATTTTTCTAAAATTTTCATCAACGGGGACAAAATTGAGATTGGTCGGTAGTTATTTAGATCATCTTTAGGGCCCCCTTCGTGAAGTGGGCGAACATAGGAATGTTTCCATGCTAGAGGTACTGATGCTTCTTTGATTAACAGGTTGAAAATATGGGCTATAGGTTTGTATATTAGGTGACCAACAGTTAGCAGAGCAAAGACGGGCATACTCTCCGCTCCGGTAGAGGAGGACCCTTTGAGGTAGGACAGTTGTTTCAGAACATTACTTTCGTGGATAGGCTGGAAACTAAATTCGTTTAATGTTTGGACAGGGGTGTAGGAAATTGCATGAGCAGGGGTGACTCCCAATACATTATCAAAAAGGTCACCAGCTTCAGAAAAATGAAGGTTAAAATTGTCCACTAATTTTGGGGCTCTGAAAAATAGTCCCCATTTCAGTTAAGCACAACGGGCAGATGATCTGTGTTAGATGCCTTTTCGATACATTTGATTGTTTTCCAGAAGATCCTGGCATTGCTATGTGATTCCAGGAGAGTGGTGGAAAAGTAATACTTTTTTTTAATGCCGTATTTTTTTGACGCATCTATTCCTTAAAATCCTGTATTCTCACCAGTCATTGACCAAATTACTTTTCTGAACACATGCCCAAGCCTTGTCCCTAGTTTTCATGAGCTTAGTAATCAAAGGATCAAACCATGGTGGGCGGTTGCCTTTAATTTAAAATCTACCCAACGGAGCTTGTTTGTTAAGAATTTGGAGAAACGTGTACCTGAAGGTCTCCCAAGCCGTTGTCAGGTTGGGGATATCACAGACCTTGTCAATATCCGAGTGAAGCACATCATTAGTAAATGCCTCTATGCTGAAGTGTCTCATGGAGTGCTTATCAACCAATTTAGGGGGGGCGTTGGGTCTGGCTGATGATCTCACCCCAAATATGAAGGAGTGATCACTAAGGTTATTACCCAGAACACCAGTCAGTGTGAAATTGTGAGGGGCATTTGTCAATAGGACGTCAAGCAGAGTTGACTGTCCCGGATTTTTTAGGTTGGGTCTTGTGGGGACATTTATTAATTGAAACAGGTTAAATTCATCTGCAATTTGACAGGGGGAGGGAGGGGGGAGAGGAGGAGGGAGAGGGGTAGAGGGGGAGGGGGGAGAGGGGGTGGGGGGGACAGGGGGAGGGGGAGAGGGAGGAGGGGGGAGAGGGGGGAGGGGTAGAGGGGGAGGAGGGGTGACAGGGGGAGGGGGGACAGGGGGAGAAGGGAGAGGGGGAGGGGTAGAGGGGGAGTGGGGGTGACAGGGGGAGGGGGGAGAGGGAGGAGGGGGGAGAGGGAGGAGGGGGGAGAGGGGGTGGGGTGACAGGGGGAGGGGGGAGAGGGAGGAGAGGGGAGAGGGAGGAGGGGTGACAGGGGGAGAGGGGGAGGGGTAGAGGGGGAGGGAGAGGGTAATAGGGAGAAGGTTCATATTCTTAGTTTTTTCGGTAAAGTCACGTTGAAGAGAAACAACAAAATAACAAAATATATATAAAACAATAAAAAATTCTAAGAATATGAATTACTGCAGTCACGAAAGCTTTAAATCAAAATTTAAGGGAGAAGGTTGTCAATTGGGGTGACGTCAGCGCAGTGTACATCACCCGGATGAGGGAAGCGCGCGAAATCGTGACTCGGAAGTGGAAACGGGAAGGGGGCGGCGCGCGCGCGCGTTGCACGCCGGGCTTTGCCGACCGCGCTGTAGGGCCGCACGTGAGAGTCCGGGCCTCGGGAGCCGCCGCCGCCGCTGCCGCTGCCTCTCCGCCTCCTCCGCGTCTCCTCTCGCCCCGTGAGTCGCTCAGCTCGCTGCGTGAAGGGTGGGCTCTGTGGGGGTTATGAAGAGCGGGCGGTCGGGAGGGAGATGGTGGTTTGGGGGTGCGTGCCGGTGCGTGCCCCCCACTGACTGTAATGGGTGGTGAGGCCTCTCATGTTCACGTGCTCGGCATCCACCCCCCCGGCAGCAGCAGCACGCAACCATCTCGGTGTGAAACGTCGGCACGGACCCTTTTCGCACGCGTAGCAGCCGCAATGGTGTACAAGGGCTGCCCTTTTATTTGTGTGTGTGTGTGCGCGTCGGTCCGCTTTGCTCGAAGAAAAAAGCCTGTCAAAGACGTGTCCGGTCACGGGGATTGTTTGACCATACTTCACCACGCCGGTCAGCGCGGCGAAGGTGGACGAAGTGGACCCAAGGATTGATTCGGGTATATGTTAGTTATCGAACGCAGGGCGCTGGGTTCTCTGCACGGTGCGCTGACCACTGCACCACCGCTCCACCCAAAACCCACCTCAAAAACCATGTCGGATTACGCAATCTTAGTAGAAAAAACGTGTGGGTTATCGTTCACTTAAACCGAAATATCTCGGATGTCCTTTCAATACAATTTAAACCATTTCAGCATCAACCGACTAAACTTAGTCGCTATTAAACATCTCCAGTCATCTTAAGTGAAGCAAATAATGTAGCGACTCAGAATTGTTTCGCCACACCATAAACCGTGTCGTCACTACTACAAACTAATACAAATGCCCATGAGACTTTTGCTGTCGAAGTCCCCCTAACTGTTCCTTAACCTCCAATATCTCGCGCAGACGAGCTAAATATCGCCACATGCATGCAGACGACAGACTAAGGCTATACTCTGCTCGCTAAAAAACACGCAGTGACACGTATGTACAGACAGGTTTGTGCGCCGCCACGGGTAGTTTTTTTTTGCCTTCATGAATCTTGTCAATGACGAAACACTTTTTCCAAGTCCCGGTGGTTCTCCTTTGTATCTATTTTTTTGTATTCTTTTTGTGGAATTACACTATCCTAAATAAGTATACTGGTACATCATGGGACCTCCTTTGCCGGTACCAAAATATGAGAATAGGTTTTCCCCTTTTTTTTACAACAAAACAGGAGTTAACACCAAACTGAAACCTTTTACAAGGAATCATGTCTGCAATAACCACAATACTTGTGGTTGCATTCTGACCACACGTATTGTGGTTAATGCAGACATGATTCCTTAAAGGTTTCAGTTTGGCGTTTTAACATCTTAACACCTGATTTAAAGCTTTCGTGACTGCAGGGATTCATATTCTTGGTTCTTTCGGTAAAGTCACGTAGAAGGGAAACAATAAAATAGTAAAAATATAAAACAATAAAATATCTCACGACGTTTCGACTGCAACACAAGCAATCACCTGATCATCACCTGATGATGATTGCTTGTGATGCAGTCGAAACGTCGTGATAATTTTATTGTTTTATATTTTTATTATTTTATTGTTTCCCTTCTACGTGACTTTACCAAAAGAACCAAGAATATCTTAGCGCCTGTTTTGTTGCCAGAAAAAAAAGGGGAAAACGTATTCTACCTAATCTCAAGTATACAGGTGATAATGACACTGAACCGATTCGATAGGAATCCTCTCAATGTGAGTCTTCTCAATATCAAGCTCATCGCTGTATCATTCATCTCAACTTATGGCAACTGGCCTTTGTCAGCAATCTCAATATTAATCATCTATCTGAACTACATTGAGGTTCTATGCTGATCCCGATCCTTATGGTGTTGCTATATGAAACACTGCTTCTCTGAATATAGTTTACAGCCAACCATTGTCCATAAATATAACTTTATCCCTAAACTAACATTTTCCCTATCCCAGTTTAACCTTATTCCTAACCCTACCTTATCCATAACCATACTTTATCCCTAAACCTACAGTATCCCAAACACAATCCTATCCCTAATCGTACATTATCCCGAACCTGACTTAATCCCTACGTTTACCCCCATTAGCGTCTTCATTGTTACTCCCGTGTGCCACAAAAAAATAAACTGATTGTACCGAAAGAACCAAAGAGTATATAAACTAATTGTAGTTGGCGACAGCAGTATTTACAGAGCGGCAGTGTTGGTCGCGTCAGCACATTCCCTGGCTTGGCCAGCCAGTTCGGGTGTTTGGAATGGCTTGGATTGCTCACAGAAGTGGCATTTGGAGAAATTTTTAACTTAATGCCACTGACCTTCATGCCACCAATCTCAATATCGATAATTTATCTCAACTACATTGAGGTCTTATGCTACTGCAGATCCTTATGGTGTTGCCATATGAAACACTGCTTCTCTGAATTAGTTTACAGCCAATCACTGTCCATAAATATAACCTTATCCCGAAACCAGCCTTTTCCCTATCCCAGTTTTATCCCTGATATCAGTTTGGGTGAAAAAGGATAGTGAAACCAAGAGCTGCAATGAAATGTGTATTTTATGCCTTTTAGAATCCCTGCATGAGTCAATGCCAGTGCTTTTGCTGCCATGTTCCCCTTGTGTTTGATGTGGATTCTCTATCATGAGCTGATATCTTCTGATGCACTGACAGTGTTTTTTGAGGCCAGTTTGAGTTATAAGTCAAATATCTTGTTTTTGTGGGCCCTGTGTCTGTTGTGAGGCGATCCTTTCTCCTGTTTCTCGGAAGACAAGGGACTGGTTCCTAACCAGGTTACTCGGGTGATATTACATTGTCACTCATCGCCTGTCAGGTCGAACTATGATGTTAAATTGGCTCGTCCCTCACACCGTGAAGTGTCGCAGTGAGTGGGAATTTTAATTAGCTAAGAAGTTATTGGAAGCTACATGTATTATTATCAGTGTGTCATAACCACAGAAGAAATGTTTTAATGTTGTATGTGCTCTCGATGTTATGTTTATTAATGGTCAACTCATCCTTTTATCCGATTGGTTTTTGTTTCCACAGACCGACAAAATGCCTCTCGGGTGTAGATTCTACCAACACAAATTTCCTGAGGTGGAAGATGTGGTGATGGTGAACGTGCGATCCATCGCAGAGATGGGTGCCTATGTGAGCCTGCTGGAGTACAACAACATCGAGGGCATGATCCTGTTGAGCGAGCTCTCCCGCAGGCGCATCCGCTCAATCAACAAGCTCATCCGCATCGGTCGCAACGAGTGCGTCGTCGTCATCCGAGTGGACAAAGAGAAAGGTAAATGGCGCAAGGGAAAGTTTCAAACACTGAAGGTTTCGCAGCCACTCGTAAGCCAAGTATGGTCTTCCGAGTGAGGGCACCTGTTGAGCAATTCTTTTTTCAAGATTTTGCCATGCACTACTGCGGTATCTTCAAAGAGTTCTGTTTTGTTAGTTGAAGTTTAACTCCTGAAGATGCCTCTAACAGTAGTATGTGGTGAAATCCGAAGGGAGAAAATTCTCAAAATATGGCCTAACCCGTAAGACCATTTTTGGAATGCGAGAAAATTTTTCACCTAACTGTTGTATTGAGAATGCTAAGAATACACGTCCAGCCCTTTTGTTGCTCCACTGCTGGGTGATGAGCCCCTGATGTCTGTGGGTTGTGGTGGTTATTTGACCATACTTCACCACATTGGTCACTGCTTTTTGTTTGAAGGCAGGGAGCATAGATGTGAGAGCTACAACTAAGTTTTTTTCTGCACTGTCCTCTGCTGTGCACCACGTAGCCTCCCCACCCCTATGACAATCTGTTTTTGCACAGTGGTCCACTCTGCAGTATAAAGCAACATCACAATTGATTGGCAGGTCAACCCTCTCCCGTTCCGAGATGCGCAAGTGCCGCAGTGATAATTTTATGTAGAGGCATAGCGCCATTGTTTTTAAAGAAATTGTGCTCACCGCAGAGAACTGTAGCGACGCGACCGCACTCTATGATAGCTGGTGCCAAGCTGTGCCACACGCCCTCCCGCATGGGCTTGTGGAAGTGTCGGTCCCGATAAAGTTATATTTTTTTTTTTTTTCCGGTTTCGTTTTTATGATGGACACGCACATAATCGGAATGGAATCAGAGGAAAAACTGAACGGGAAAGGTTGTCTGGTGGGAGAAAGTGTGTCTACTTCTCACTCTTCCAAGATGCCTGGTCAGCATGGAAGAGTAGGCCACATACCCTCTAGAGATCCTTATAGTGGAGGCCCTTGTGCCAGCAGTAGTATGAGCAAGCCATTGCAGGGATACTCCTTCACCTTTAGACTATTTAGATTATTTTGCTTCTATAAATGTCCAAATGATAAGCCGCTTTGTTGAGCCATCATTTGTGGCCAGGTCGCTTTTGAAAAATAAGTTAATCCCTCAGTGGGCTTTGTCTGGTAGGATGGGGAGAGGGTTTAGTTTTATTTTATATTTATGTCTTTGGGTGATTCGTTTACCTTTCCTATACTTTGCACTCCTATCATGTTTTTGTATTGCTTGTTGTTGCAACACTTTTACCCGCCCCGACTGGACATCTGTGAAAAATATAGCTTCATAGCTCATCAGATTCCTCCAGTATAAATACATATTCTGATTCTGACATCAGCGATGGAGTAGCTGTTTTCAAAAAGGGATGTTTGGTCATGATTGACCTGCACTTCTGCTGTATGTGAATATTTGTTGCTGTTATTCTTACGCATTGATATGATGTACTCAAGTTTTGCACCAAAAATTGAGCGTAATCCTTCACCGTCTCTTTTACGCTTTGATCTCGAAGCTCTGGATATTAACTTTTGACATTCATTTCATTTCAAAGGATACATCGACTTGTCCAAAAGAAGAGTGTCTCCAGAAGAGGCTTTGAAGTGTGAAGATAAGTTCACAAAATCAAAAACGGTAACGTTTAGTTTTAGTTGGTTACATAAGTGTTGCACTGAACATATATAATAAATAAGGGAACCTGTGCACTGTTAGTATTATTGTTATGGATGTAATAATGATGAACAGATATTGAGTCTATTCGCTGTGTGCTATGGCAGTGGGACAGGTAATTTTTTGGCCAATTTTAATTATGTTTTTCACATAGTTCAGAAGCCTTCTTTGGCTATACTGCTGGAATTTATATGTAGTGAAAGCACAGATCCATGCCCAACTTCAGTCAAGCGATGGCTCCTTATATATACACGTGACATTGTTACGATCATTGCTGCTCATTGTCAGCAGTTAACGAACCTGCTGGAAGATATTTAGCTTGCTGTGGGATAGGTTGTAGAAAATGCCCTTGCTATCGTAATCATTGTCATCAAACACCCCAAATTCTGCCCTGTCCTTGGAAAGAATGTAGGAGTTTCCATGGCTGGGTAATGTGTTCACAGCAGACACTACATTTCTGGTGGAAATCTCTTATAAATCAAGCAGTGTAATTTTGTAACAGTGGGTGTTGGCTGGCCTGTTGCACCACTTTCATGAAGCTGTGGGTCCGTTTCACCATGATCATGCTTGTGGTTCTCCACAATGTCACACTTGCATGAGAACTCTGCACTGAGGTGTCTCCTTTGGAAATGTGCTAAATAGCATCTCAAAACAAAGTCGCCAAACCCAGGGAGTTAATGCTGCCACTTTTAATCGTGACAAAAAAAAATTCGAAGAGTTGATCATTCTTTTGATGCATCAAATAATACGCAAGCTCAAAGTAAAACTGTGCTCACGGTGTGCACAGCATCATAGCTGCACCGATACCAGGGGTTAGCAACCAAAATAACGAAAAGAGCTATTTTTGTTTACTTGGTAAAATAATGTTTCAAGAGCCACCAATGCATGTGGTGAATACGAGACGGTGGTCCTCAATAAATAACGTCACGAAGCAGTCCTGGAAGAGCCGCGTGTGGCTCCAAAGCCACAGATTGCCGACCCCTGACCTATACTTACCTGCGTTTGCGCATGCAGATGTTTTGCTCGTTTCTCGATATGAAATTCTCACAATGCACAAAACTATGAGCGTGAAAAAAACAGCCATTGGGCCCTGACATGCTTGTTGTGTGACCTGAAGATGGCGTGGAAGCCCAGTGTTAAATTGGTTTGTTACAACAGTAGTTTTGCTTTCATTTCAGGGGCCTTTGACATTAAGCGTACTTCTAGTTGTACATGTTTATTTTGCAATTGCTATTGTGTGATTTACTTTCAGGTGTACAGCATTTTAAGACACGTGGCTGAAGTCCTGGATTACTCCAAAGATGAGCAGCTGGAGAGTCTGTATCAGCGGACAGCCTGGGTCTTTGATGAAAAATACAACAAGCCTGGATACGGTGCTTACGATGCCTTCAAGCTCGCCGTTTCGTAAGTTTCCAGTGATGCAAAATCATTTGTAAGTCTGCGTGTGAATGAGTGATGCTCGAATGTATCTGTCTTGGTACATTGGCCATTACCTTTTAAAAATGGAGAATACGCTTTGTTGTGTAAGGCAAGTAACAATAAGGTATTTAAAGCAAAAAACAATATCCATTGTTTTCCCTTTCACATTTTTTTTGAACGGCTTAGCCCGCTTTCCGTATAGACATTGACCAAAACTCAATTAGTCTCTTCAGCAGTGACCCGAATGTGACTAAACATTCAAACCTGCGACTAGTTGCTTTCGCAAGTGACGGTAGTCTTTGTGTTCTTAACGGTGTGTTTGGGTGTGGGAGTGTGCAGAGACCCCAGTGTGCTCGATGGGCTGGATTTGACGGAGGAGGAGAAGGGAGTGCTGCTGGAGAACATCCACAGGCGGCTGACGCCACAGGCCGTCAAAATCCGTGCAGGTGACGTGATATTAATAGACCCACTCTATTCAAAATAAAGTCACCCATTAAAGACCGGTTATTGGGAAAGATGGCCTCTATTTTTGGTGAAGAAAATCAGATGTCTCTATAGCACTACGTATAACGGAAATATGTTGTTGTCCGTTAGATATTGAGGTGGCCTGCTATGGCTATGAAGGGATTGATGCTGTTAAAGAGGCACTGAAGGGAGGCCTGGCATGTTCCACAGAGAAGATGCCGATCAAGGTAAACATTCTACACCATTCGCAATTCTTCCTGGCAGTAAATTGTTATCAAAATGGACATCGATTAATTATTAAAGGCCCATTTGAGGTAAATATCTTCATTTATCTTTTTTGACACATCTCTGCAGACAAATAGACACTATCCATAAAAAAACGTGTCTCATAACAATTACAAGGGAGGTGCCTGTGTTTTTTGGTGTGATGTCCACCACATCGCGCGCATCTTGCATAATGCACAAAGCTGATTAAACATAGCTTATTGTAATTCCATGGTTACACCAGTTTAAACAATTTTATTTTACCCCCCCCCCATCACAATAATTGGTGTGATATATTTAAAAAGCGTTTTTAAAATGCATGAAAATTGTGTGCTTGAAAACCATTTTATTGAATGTTTGATCCAGATTAACCTGATAGCACCTCCACGCTACGTGATGACTACCACAACTCTGGAGAGGACAGAAGGCCTTTCCATTCTCAATCAGGCGATGGCAACCATCAAGGAGAAGATCGAGGAGAAACGTGGTGTCTTCAACGTTCAGATGGCGGTAAATTACGTTGCTATTGTGACTTCCTTTGTATAAATAAGGCGACGATGAACATTTTGGCAGTCTTCCTTTACCCAACGTTCGTGGTTAATTGAGAGTTTCAATTCGTAAACAAGCTTACTACAAGTAACAATCTAATGAACATTTTTTTGAAAATGAAAATTCGACAAATGAGCATGTTTTTCAAATATTTGGCACGAATGACAATGGGGGTGATTTTGTTTGTGTGGGTGGCATTCTGGGATGTACATTGTGACACTTCATGTAGCCTCGGAGTGCACCTGGCCTGGCCCAAATGCTGTGGTGACATCACCGCCACTTAGTTGCGAACGGCAGCTGTTGTACATTGTGAGCTCGGTTGATAAAGATGTGGGTGGTATAGAACAGTTGTAATATTTTCCCATGATCAGCTAATTGTAATATATTTCACATTCTGGAGTATTGTACAGGTGTGATTAAAAGAGCTGCCCTAGGTCTTGTCATTTGCGCGCACCATATACTACCATGTTGATTGCACGAGGCCGATTTTTCTTCGTTGTGTTCGAGCAGCCGAAGGTGGTGACCGACATTGATGAAACGGAGCTCGCCCGGCAGCTGGAGAAGCTCGAAAAGGAGAATGCGGAAGTGGACGGTGACGACGACGCAGAGGAGATGGAAGCAGAGGATTGATACGCTTTGGTTAATTCATCAGCATTTGACTTTTTTTCATGCATTGGTATTATTGGAAAGTGGTCAACAAAAGTTATTTCACTGAACAAAATCCTTTTAAGTTAAAAAGGTTGTGTACCTGGAAGAACCCCCTCCAAGTAAAAATGGAAAACTTTTGAACCTAAAATTAAACAATTTAAATGACAAACTAATAACAGTAGCAAATACTGTGGCGAGTAATAATGCTGTCCTTTACCAAAGGCAACGGGTGCCTAAGTGTATTCACATAAATGCCAACAGACTATAATACTCAGTATATAATACTCAGACTAGCCGATTCTGAGTATTATACACTTCTAGTGTATTAAGCTCAAAAGCAGCGCAATGCCTGTGTGGTTTGAATGATGGTGAGCAGTTGCTTAATAACAATATCTCTTTATAACCTTAAGTCAATATTTTGGCCATTACCTACATATAGTTTACATTCCAAATCAGTGCTACTTACCACATTTTGAAAAATTGTAAGGTCTCAACATGAAGGATGTGGCTGTATTTGGTTTTAGTAAATTGTTGAATAAAAAGTCCAACTGATCGACCAGTTTCTGTTATTATGTAAGAGAGACAAAAACATTAATTCTTTAAAACATGTGCGGTCTACCATGCCTTTAAGCTGCAATATAATGCATTAAAGCCGTATTTAGAAATCATTGTTATTGTCTCTCTATAGAAGCTTTTAGCATTTATGTTGCAATTAAGTCCAATGTTCATATCAAGATTTCTGCACATCTAAAGATGGTACAGAGTTGGTGATCATTTATATGACTAATAATAGCCGAAGAGCAATACAGCATGTTATCACAATGTTTATTATTGAATCGTAAAGCAAGTTACTTATTCCACACCTTGCATTTGTAACGATATTTGAACATGATTGGTACCCAGAACTGATGTCTTTGGCCAATGATATACTCCAGCTGTTTATGTATCAAATGAGCCATAGCAGCTAAGCTTCTCCAAATGCAACCAAAATAATAGCAAAATATTTCAACAAAGATGGTCGAGTGTCAAAGCAGTGGTCCAACACTGCTGGAATCCTGGGTTTGTATTTTTGGTAGCCAGCCAGTACTCGGCAATGGCTGTGCAAAGACGAATCATTGTTTCAGCTTTTGCCAGCTTCGAGAATTAAACGCTGTAAATGGCATCGACCTGATGTGCAGCGTACGCTGCTATATAATTGAGTTATTGAATTGGCAAGTTATGGTGTCATCTTAGAGCCATTCCCTTGCATGCTCACTTCCACTGGCAGTTACAACATCTGTTTATGAAATTAGAAGTTGCGGTTAAAGTCCAAACTTTAAATTAAGGGATGTTTATTTAGCCATTAATATCAAAACTGCACTTGAAAAATGTTTTCTCAAGTGGAAGCCTTTTGAATTTTTTACGATCAGGGTTACTATCACTTAAGACATCCATGAGCCCCTAATAGATATTTCACCTTTTTCGTACCACCTGAGGTGGTATAAATGTAGAAATTTTAATTTATTTGTAAAATAGCAATGAATTTTGTAATATTTATTTGAAATTGAGTGTGTTAAATCTCTTATTAGCCATATAAAGAGTGGTGCTATTACAGCTTTACTCGTTTGGGTGGTACCGATTTCTGCTCTGGCTACTCTGACAGACTGATGGGCATGGTTTAAGCTCTCTTAGCCAAACCTGGGTTTCATAAATATGCAATTATCAGGTTTCCTATATGTTCATTCATCCTCGGGATCTTATTAACTGATCAGCAGCAACGCTCAAATGCTGACAGATCCCCAACAAAAACTGGCAATGCTGAGTGGCGACTTATTGTAATCTTGTAGGCAGCTGTTGAAGGTCCACTGAGTGAGCTCAGGGACCCCTTAACTCACCCTCACGGCAAACATCGCCTGATTTACTTCGGCTATGGCAGCTCAATAGTTCAAAAAAGAAAGTTGAAAATGTGTAATTGCATAAATGAATGATTAACAAATACTCCCATGTATGTCGGCTGGCATGCAAATTATGTGCTTGATCAAGGTAAGACTGCACATTTAATTTTACTGAACTAAATGTGCGGTGGTGGAGTAGGTAAGTGAAGAGCAATGGGGATACTGATGATGGGTTAAAGAAGATTGCGATGTAATAAGAGTTACGGGAGTCGACGGAAGAGCCTTAGGTGCGAGCGTCTATAGAGGGTTTTTCTTTTCTCGAGGGACCCTCCGATTCTGAACCGTTTTATCTGCACTATGTCCAGAACGACCTTGGTCCGGTGCTTCCTTATGGATGTTTGGGGGCTCTCGCTGGAGTTGAGGTGTTGAGCAGGTGTTGGTGGAGACCTCTGGCAAGTGACTTTGTCTCCAGGCCAAGGAAGAGTCAACGCTGCTGGGGTTCCTAGTGCAGGAGACGACCTTAGGTCCCGTACCACAAATACCCAGTCTCCGTTTCTTCGGTCACCCGGTTCCACAGCCGTCCACAAAGCTGCGGGTATACTGGGTTGGCTTTTGCGATTGTGCTGCACACTTTGGCCGTCCTGAAAAACGGAGGTGCAGAAAGACTACCACCACGGACACGTCCCCCACTATGGCCCCGACTGGTCAGGAGTTCAAATGCACCATCTGCCACAAAGTCAAGGAATGGCATGTACAACCACCAGCGCACCTGCCAACTACATGATCTTCACAAGCGAAGAACCAGCCGACGACGACATCGCCGTCCAAAAGGTTACTGGAACTCTGTTGTTCAGCATGTCCAACGTTTCTTCATTGGGGCTGCCAGCAGCTTTAGTAACTGAATTCGGTATATTCTGAAGTCGGGGGAGATTTCAGCAACTGAACACCTCAACTGAATTCAGTTGCCGAAGACGCTACGCTACCGGCATGTGGAGATAAACATTGGCCACCGTTCCGAACAGCATGTGCTATACCAACCGAGAACATGGGAGAGCCATGCGAGCACCTCCGTGGAAACGGCCACCGCTCCTGGCTGTTATCCGAGATTTTGGAGCAGATGACATCCTCATTCACGCCATAGTGGTTGGCATCACAGAGAATCCCCACTGGGATATAGCTTTGGTGGAGCGTCCTCGAGCACGGGGGGCTTCTGCTTTGCGATGGTGGTGCCCTGGGATCGATTCATCCCTGTTATCAGGCTAGCGGTTGTCACAATTTGTCCGCTCACGCCATACGTCTACGCCACTTGTGCCACACTCCTTTGCTTCTCTTTACGCACCGGCCCGCCGCTCCGTGTGGCTCAGTGCTCACCAATGATGCGGTCCCTGCGACTGCGAAGTGATCGTCATTCGTGAATGCATTTTCCAGTTCTCATTTTTGTACACATCCTCCAAAAGCAAATAGCTAGAGTCGGTCGTCACCAATAATTCTGACTAATCTTAAGTGTCTTCGTCTGGCGATGTGCACGACTGTCACTTGGTGTACATACATGTGTACTACATGTAAGAAATTCACTCAATACAGTACATTTAATATGAACATTAATCAGGTGTAACACAACGTTGTGACGACACATTCCATGCACTGTTTACTTACTGGTGACAAGGTGGGACAAATAAGATCACGGTATTCATGAAAAAAGGTATGCGGTTATATTTTTACTTACAAAACTTGTAGTTTAATTAACGCTTATGTACCAGAAAACCAGATTTTTTTTTAACACATTTAGACATTTTAAATGTTTTTATCTAAAAGAACACTTAATCACCATATACAATATGTACATCCTCTTAACTAGCAAACAAAATAATCCTTTATATTATATTAATATTAATTAATGCAGGGTCTGAAAACATTCCTATTCGAACGATTTATAATCCATTTGCTTCTGGGACCACTTTAGCCTCTATTTATGCATCTGCCTTAATGTTTTAGTGCAATACTATTTATGCTATGAAATTAGATTGTGTGGAAATGTGTAAAGGTACATTTATATACACACAAGCGTATACTAAATTTTGATTTACAGCTTTCGTGACTGCAGTAATTCATATTCTTAGCTCTTTCGGTAAAGTCACGTTGAAGGGAAACAATAAAATAATAAAATATATAAAACAATAAAATTCTCATATATATAGTTTATTATTTTATTGTTTCCCTTCAACGTGACTTTACCGAAAGAGCTAAGAATAAGCGTATACTATTCGATAATAGATCCCAAGCTGGAGCCCCACAATTGCTTGCTCATGCACCTGCTGGCCAAAGGACCTTGTTTGACGAGAGGGAGGTATAGACAGCCCTTTTTGAGAATATTTGGTCTACTCTGCACACAGAAGGAATGCACTGAACCAGTGGCATTCGGTGTCACAAATATTTTCCCAATTTGACTCGTATCAGGGCCCACAAGTTTCACACAACTGGCAAGAGAGGAGCACGTTTGGGATCTCTCACTTTCACACTGCCACCGACAAATACTGAGAGTTAAAAAATTGTTACGCAACACCCGAAGGAACAAATTCGGAAATCAAGTGCCTGAATTTCCAAATCAGAATTGGGTACCGCGGTATGACCGTTTACAATGTTTATATGCAAGGCAATAAATATCAAAGTTACCACGTTAGAGTATGACACAAGGGACACTCTTGATAAACTCTTGATTTCCTTTACATCGACAAAACTTGACAAATTGCGTGCTCAAACAACACATGAACCACAACACCTCGCTGATCTCGCCAAGGACCATAAGCCATCGCGCGGACATCCTCGCAGCGGCTTTTAGCTCGCCACCAAAGACAGTCACTGCATCACGTGCTTTCACATGTGCTTCTGCGGCCATCTGGAATGCTCTTCCTGACATCCGGAAGCTATGCACTTTTAAACATAGAAAACTAATTTCTTTATAACTGCTTTTTTGCGTTGAGTTTGTTGTCCTTCCTCCGCACCTCTGATTAGTATGGTCGGCGACATACAGCGTGAAAGAAGTTCAACATGCGTACATGTAAACAGTCATTCATTGGTTGATAACATTGAAGTATATCGGGGACTGCATTGGTTTCTAAATTGTTGGGACCAGATCAATGTTTCATCCTACGCTGGGCCGTAGTAGGGGGCCTCCTCGGGTGTGGTGACTAAGATCTGGAATGGTCTTCCGCCGGCCCTCAGATTGGCTCCGAGTCACAAACAGTTCAGGAAACTCTGCAAGACTCATTTCCTCCTTTTGGATTTTCCTTGAGTATGTCCTCTCATTATGATATTTTTTACATGTCTTGATTTTGCAGGTAGGACTACCTTCGTTTAATTTATACTCTAAAGTATTACGATGCTCTCTTTAGTGGGGGCGAGTTTTTACTCAAAAAATTAATTGAATGAGTGCTCGAAGTGTGGTGCTGTTTGCAGATATGTTAAAACGTCAAGGAATCAACCACACGTACTTGTGGTGAACATGCAAACAAACATGTTCTGATAATATTCGTATTGTCTTTGAAACTGATTGGCCTACACCAGAGACAGCTTTCTTTATGGCCTAGTCTCACCAATGTCAGACCAGAGAAGGCCAATATAGCTGGCTCAGCCCGAGCTATGAATACTCTGATGTTTGAATTGGCTTTGTACCGTTTGCAGATTCTAACGTGGCTTTGTATGTACGTTTAACTTATTTTGCACCGTACGTAGCCAACTGTGCTAAATCGGAGGTGTGGCTGAAGGACAACAAACTAAACAAAAAAGCAGTTCTCAAGAAAATAGTTTTCAATCTAGATTTAAAAGTGCCTTGATGGTAATAGGCGTTACAAACCAAACGTTTCAACAGCTGTGAGCGGATAATTATATTACGCATGGAAGACCAACAAGTGAATTCATTGGGGAAGGTAAATTGACATTTTTGCCCGACTTGTTAATGCATAAATTTGGAAGATTCTTCCTCCTCCTCCTCCAACCCCTTCTCCTTTTGTGCTTCCTCGTGAATGTCATGTCGACTTTTGAGCTTGCGTTTGATATTCGCGTTGATACCCGGCAGTGGCGTGTGACGTCGCACCGCAATCTGCAAGACAAACGATATCACAGAGTTGGCGAGAGCGTTTACAGTCTTCAAAGCGGGGGATATTTTAGAAGTCGTGTCTTGAAAAAATGCTTTCTGCAGAGAAACAACAAAACATCCTGATGACTGAAAATTATGTTATTTTTAGAACTTCATAGCGTTATTTTTTTTAACATCACAGCATCACCGTAAAACAACAGGTAATTCTGGTGACAAGAATGATACTAAAACTAAATATAAAAAGGCACATTTTATCTGAAGGCTATTGACGAAGGCTGCAAGTACAAAAATATAACGTTTATTATTCACTTGAAAATGCACGTCAGAAAATGATAGATTAAGAGAATGCGAGAGTCATGAATAATTTTTGGAAATGTTAACTTTCCTGTAAATTACTTTAAGTAGATTTATGATCGGTTTTGCTGCCTTGATGGAATAATTAGCACGGTGGAATTGCAATCAATGCAGCGGTCGCCAGTTCTCTTTCCGAGCAGAGTTGAAACAGAAGTTTCTTTAATCACCCTGTCTCTGACTTAAAACTTCAGTGACTGCAGGAATTCATATTCTATGTTTTTTTTCGGTAAAGTCACGTAGAAAAAAAAAGTGAATAAAAATAATAAAAACATCACGTTTCGATCGCAACACAAGCGGTCGTTATTATCTTTTCTATCTAAGTGACTTTACCGAAAGAACGATAGAACACCCTGTGTCTGTTTACCCAGCGGTATAACTGGGTACACCAGTGCGTCTATTGGGGGGTCAGGTGTCATCGGATAAGTTGTGGCTACTCCCACCTCTTCAAAGATGTCAGATCAGCATGGAAGAGGTCAAATATCCTCGAGAGGAACTCAAGACCTTGCTATACTCTTTGGTTATTTCGGTAAAGTCACGTAGGTATAAAATTAAATGAATTAAATCACGACGTTTCGATTGCAACACAAGCAATCATCATCAGGTGGGAAAACCACAGCAATAAAAAAAATTATTGCCGTGGTTTTATATTTTATACCTGCGTGACTTTACCGATAGAACCAAAGAGTATGGATTCCTGCAGTCAAGAAAACTTCAAATCTACCTTGCTATAGTGGAAGTCATTTTGACAGTAATGGCTGGAGAAAGCCATTGTAGGGTTACACCTTTATCATTTACTACCCGTTTAAATATGAAACATTTGCACTGAAAAAGTTCACAAATGTTCGTTTCGTTCGTTTCTCAATCCGCTTGTCCTGGCGAGGGCCGTGGTGGCAGCATTTTGAGTAGGGGCGGTCCAGACTTCCCCTTCCCTGGCGACAGACTCTAGCTCTTCCTGGGGGGATTCCCAAGCGTTCCCAGGCCAGCCATATGACATAGTCCCAACCAGCGTGTGCTGGGCTGGCCCGCAGGGGGCAAATGTAAAAAAAAAAAACCCTCACATTTCATCCCGAGGTGACAAACTCAATAGAAGGCAAGCGCCGTACCTCAATCTTCTGCACCAACTCCACATCCCAGGGGTGAGTGACGATGTTGACGACGGAGCCCCTCACCAGGCTCCCCACACGGCCTACGCGGCCCACGCGGTGCAGGTAATCCGATAGGCACGTCGGGAAATCGTAATTGATTACCGTTTCCACCTGAATAGGAGGTGCAAAAACACGCTGTTAACAATTGTTTCTACTATAATTTCAGCATCCGTCCCACCCAATGCAGTGTTATAGTTCTGATAACACCATTTAGCTTGTTGTCTTTCTCCCACACCGCCGATTACACACTGTGTATTCTTTGGGTCTTTCGGTAAAGTCACGTAGATAGGTTCAAAGGAAATAACAACAAAACTACGAAAATAAGAAAAACTACGACCGCTTGTGTTGCGATTGAAGCATCGTAGTTTTATTGTTCTTTTTTTGTTATTTTCTTTGAACCTATCTACATGACTTTACCGAGAGACCCAAGAATATGAATTCCTGCAGTCTCAAAAGCTTTAAGTCAAGATTTATACACTGTAACAATTTTTTATTTTTTTGTTCCTGGGTAGTGTTATTTCCTAATTGCTTATGCCTCAAACGTAAAGAAAATGGATATTATTCCCCACAAACTTTGCTTTTGTGACCAGGACAGTGATATTTTGAAATTTACCAAATTTCCAGAACATTCCAGATAGATTTTGTGCTGAGTAACCTTGGAGTCACTTCTAGAACATTCTAGAACTTTCCAGTAATATAAATAGTATAAATAGCCCACCAGTTCAGTTTAGTTTCAGCTGCCTAAGTGGATACAGATCTGCATTTTTCTGAGATGGCATCAAGAGGCTGCCAGCATCCGGCAGACACATTTTGCTATGTCTGTGGCCAATTTATGAAGACAAGAGCGAGAAAGTACTCTGTGGAAGCATCTGCTAAGATATGTGAGGCCTACAAGGCATATTTCGGCATGCCTGTTGGGGATCTAGACAAACTCTGGGCACCTCATTTTACTTGCGAGCAACGCATAAAAAAACTCTGGAAGGTAAGAGAGACAATTGTTGCTCGGAATTTTATATTTAAAATTTTTCAAATTGTAAAAGTTTTAAATTTGTTTTACAATTTTCAATGTTACTGAAACAATATATCATATATGAAAAATGTTGCGAGAATCTCTTACCCATTAGTCATGGGTGAAATAAATGTATTTTTGTAGGATGGTACAGAGGGGAAAAGAGAGCCATGAAGTTCACTATCCCAAGAATTTGCCAGGAACCCACTGACCACTCAAGCAACTGCTACTTCTGCATGGTGGACCCTTCCAAACGTCGGCCTGACAAGATTGCACCTGCTATCACGTATCCGGACCTTCCTTCATCCATTGCCCCGGTGCCACACTGCCATGAGCTCCCCGTACTCACTCTTCCGGAGAGAGAGCAGCCATCATTAGAAGAGAGCAGCAGCAAGTCAGAGAGCAAGGAAGACTTTGTAGATCCAGATGACAATTTCAGAGGTGGAGCTGACGAGAGAAACCCATACTGCCCCAACCAAAAAGACCTCAACGACTTGATCAGAGATCTTGGTCTCACCAAGTCCAATGTCGAGCTTTTGACGTCTAGGCTCAAGCAGTGGAACTTGTTGGATGAAAGTGTGCAAGTCGCAGATCAGAGGAAGCGTCACCAACCGTTTTGTAGCTTCTTCACCCGTCAAGATGGGCTCTGCTTCTGCCACAATGTGACCAGTCTGTTCGAGGCAATTGGAATTGCCTGTAACCAAAATGAGTGGCGCCTTTTCATTGACAGCTCATCCAGGAGCCTCAAAGCCGTGCTGCTCCATAATGGTAACTAGTACCCGTCTCTTCCCCTGGCTCACTCTGTGCACCTCAAAGAGGATTACAACAGCATCAAGACCTTGCTGGACGTCTTGAAGTATGATAAGTACGGCTGGGAGGTCATCGGAGACTTCAAAATGGTGGCATTCCTGATGGGTCTCCAAGGCGGTTTTACCAACTTTCCCTGCTATCTTTGCCTTTGGGACAGTAGGGACACCAAGACGCACTACCACAGGCGGGACTGGCCACAGCGGACCGAGTTCTCTGTGGGGAGGAACAACATCAAGTGGAAGCCACTGGTGGACCCCCGGAAGGTGCTGATGCCACCACTGCACATCAAATTGGGCCTTATGAAACAATTTGTCAGAGCTGTAGATAAAGAGTCGGCAGCCTTCAGGTACCTTCAAGACTTCTTCCCTGAGCTGTCTGAGGCAAAGGTCAAAGCCGGTGACTTCGTCGGACCACAGATAAAGAAGATCCTGGAGTGCAATCAATTCCCCAAGAAGCTTGCTAGTAAGGAGAAAGCGGCTTGGAACAGCTTTGTCGCAGTGGTTCGTGGCTTCCTGGGCAATCACAAGGTCAAACTATGTAGAGTTGGTTGAAACTCTGAAGAACTACGGCACAAAAGTGCTGTAGGATGTCCCTCAAAGTCCATATCCTTGATGCTCATTTTGATAAATTCAAGGAGAACATGGGAGCGTACTCGGAGGAGCAAGGCGAGTGCTTCCACCAGGATATACTGGACTTTGAACGCCGCTACCAAGGACAGTATAACGAGAACATGATGGGAGACTACATTTGGGGGCCGATTCGTGAATGTTATTTACAGTATAATCGTAAATCTCGAGAAACGACTCGCTTCAAAATCTTTTGTAGTAATTTTGTATTAGTTTAGTATAAATTCATGTTAATTTTGATTCATATGTTGTTTTTTCTGACTTTATGTGAACAAAAGACACAAATTTGCCCGTTTTCTCATTGAAAATAGATAAATTTCAAAATATCACTGTCCTGGTCACAAAAGCATAGTTTGTGGGGAATAATAACCATTTTCTATACTTTTCAGGCATACGCAATTACGAAATAACACTTACTACCCAAGAAAAAAAAATGTGTTACATAGTGTTATGTATGTATGTTGAACTTATTTCGCACTGTACGTAGCCAACCATGCTAATCGGAGGTGCGGGAAATTGGCTTCGTACGGCGCAATATAACTTAAAGATGGTGTTGGCCATTTGTAGACCTTTGGACCTGTATTTAGTAACCGTGGTAAAAAATAATCCTCTTACTCTCACTGTGTCCAGGCCCCGCGATCCGATGTCCGTGCAAACCAACACGCCAGCATCCTTCTCGCGAAACCTCTTCAGAATGTCAACCCGCATCTGCAAAACAAGCATTACATACATCCGTCAAACTTTATACGTCATTTAATAAACAATCAACTTTGTAAAGCACACGTGGAGTCAGGTCAGATAGTCGTTTATGCCGTCTCCGGCTCCCGACGCCGCAGTCACATTCCTCCAGATGTGTCGTCCGCCTCTCGCCACAGCTTTCAGGTTCGTTTGGTTTCATCTGCGTTCATCTTGTTGCATGTGTTGTGGGTAATAATCGACGGAGAACTTCTTGTGAGGCAACACAATATTTATTAGGACTCTGTTTTACAAGGTCCCTAACGCAAAGGGGTAGCGGCCCCTTTACCCGATACCTGGGGAGGTATGGCCTCCGGGCTACACGGGCCCTATAACTGGGGACCCCGTTAACTTCCCGTCCTCCGGCTGGGGGCCCTAGGGGAGGCTACGCTGACCCGACCGTGCCAGGGTCTTCGGGTCCTGACCACTGGCCTCACTGAGCTCCGGCCCTTAGAAGGACGGCGGAGCTTGGGGTCCAGGGTCCTAACCTCAGCCCAGGTCTTCAGTCTTCGGCTTGGAGATGACTGCCCCAGACCCTTGAGAGGTCCGGCTGGTTCGTGGCTTGCTCCGCCCTAGCCACGCCTCCCTTCCAGAACTTTCTGGAAGGTGGCATCATCCCCCAGTCGTCCCCTCCCAGGGTCCGGGGAATGTGTCCCAGGATCCGCTTCCCAGGGATTGTCGTTGGCCCCTTTGGGCCATGGTCACCAACAGTGGCGTGATAGCGCTACCGCCCCCTGTTGACGAGAAGGGGGAGCTACCAGCCAACAGGATGGGGAGTGCCGATTAACACCTCAACATCGATGGACTGTCCTGCCCTGTGCAAGTTCTTCTCCAGGCAGTCCCCCCCTCCCCTCCCCTCCATTTGGCCCTGGGTCATCCCGGCTGTTGTGTGTTGGCTTCCTATTCTATGCCACGTTTGCTTACCAGTCGGCTGCCTTTGACCAAATCAACTGGGATGTGCCTGCGCAAGACGATCGAGCAACTCAACTTTTTTTTCTTTAAAGACAAACCACTTTCCTTGCCCTCTTCACATTATGCTCACCTTCACCACCAGCCCAATGCTTAGGGGCCATTATTAAGGGCAAAATGTGTAGTATTGTACTGTAATTATTGTACACTTTCACGAGGTATAAATTACAGCACTGCTACGCTTTGATGACTGCTGCACAAGATTGAACAATGCGGGCAAGTACTGTACGCGGGCAAGCGTGGTGGGGACACGCTCTTGATGTGCCACTGGTGGTGGATTGTTTGAACACGGCTGGAGATTTGAAATCACGGGTAGCGGAAAACCAAACTGTGGTTAAGCGATACTTTATACCATTTAACATGTAGGCTTTCATGACCCATATCCATAACACAGGTTTTTTTTGGGTTAGATCACATAAATATGTGTCGTTAAACCCGCCACCAGCCGACACAGCCAATTAGTCAAATTTGTCACGTAAACAGAACGTGGCAATTCGTTACTAGTAAAGCACACCGGTGTGTTGGAGCGCAAAGCCACAACGTTTACAATCTTGAGTACGACGTTTTGCCAGTAATTTCAACTCGCTTCATCAGGTGACAGCCTGATATGTGGAGAAATCCTCCTGTTTCGTTCCTTAAATAGAGGGCTAGAAGTGATGACATCACTTGTGAGCACTTCTTGCGTGAAGTGGAGGGGGGGGATTAATGAACGCATATAAATGACTATGGGCATCCATTGCAGTTGGGGTTATTTATACGGTAATCCACATGCATTATTTATATGCAAGAACAATGGGCTTGGGCAAGGACAACAAACACTGTGCTAATTATCCCATCAATGAGTGCCTACCTCAAAAGGCATTGTTCCCTGCAGGCGGACGTGCTTGACGTGATTTGCATCGAGCATGTATCCGATCCAATTGACCGTGGTCGCTTTGTTACAGAAGACGATGACACCAGACTGTGAGTGTCCGTCTCTCTTCTTTAACAGATCTATCAGAGTGGCTGCAAAAGAAACGCATTCTCATGTAATGTTCATCAACAACCCGGGTGCGTACACAGCATTAGGTACAGCAGAACCCCTATTAATCAGTGTTGAGCTTATTATCATACTAAAGTCCATCACAACGGCATACCCATGATGTTGGGAATAACACAAACAAATGAGCTCCTGGAATCGATGAATAAATCACAAAAGTATACCTCACGCGAATCGTGTTTACACTTTGTGTCTGCAGTCAGCTACGTCAAGGATAACGCGTGAAGACGGTGACAATGTACTCGTTACACTTTTCCACCATTTTTAAGCATTGCAAAGTCAATGTATTGAGCAATGCTTGGTAAAAAAAAAACATCAACAGGTGCTTGAGGAGAGAACCAGGAGTGTATTTTGTCATGGGCATGTTCCGTCACCCGCTCTGTTCAACGATGTGACCAACTACAGTGCGATCTCCATCCCAACCAAGCCTACTGTTATCCCTGCCCATCCAAATCCCAACAAAATAAGAATTTCTTTGCAAAAAGTGACAGGTCAATATAAAATGTTATTTTCGACTAATATTGTACACATTTTAAACGTGAATATATATTTTGTAATCAGGCAAAACCAAAGTCATCAAATGGTTCCTTACCTAATTTGTCATCGTTATTTACCCTCATGAACGTCTGTTCCACATGAGGCGGCACACAGTGCAGGAAATTGCTGCGCACCACTCTGAAGCTGGAGGTCTGGAAAGCGTGCAATTAGTTTTGGTTGGCACACCATTCATCCCGCACTGTGCAATACCTATAACACTTTGTGCGAGTGCTCACAATAATCAAAACACAATTGGCATCTGAAACACACTCAAGCCACTGTTTGGTCTATTCACAGGAATTCAATTCACACAACGCAATGAAAGATGTTTGGTGAAATAGGTGGTTGCGCACCTATGTAATAAATATTGGGAGCAGTGGTGCAATAGCCAGTGCACTGCGCTACGAACCTGACGGACCGAGTTTGATTCACGGCCATAGCGAACATCGGCAGCGAATATCTGAACTGGCTGCGAGGCTCCCGGTTTAGGAAATTCGAAAGCATGTGTATATGTTCTAACATATCTAAACATCACGTGACCGATCAATGTAGGATGCAACGGTGGTGCAATGGTAAACAGACTTGACTTGCAATCCAGAGGCCGCCGGTTCAATCAACCAACCAACCTCTGTGCACCCAGAAGTATAAATGGGTACACCGCGGTTAGCCGATCAGCAGGTCGCGTCTGGCCAGGATGGAAGCGTAGGCCAAACACCCACTTGAGGGCCTCTCTAAAGCTCCGCCCAATGGAGGCTCTTCCACCAGCAGCGGCGTGAGCAAGCAATCGCACCTTTACCTTCACCTCAGCGTTCGTACTGCGTTGCTTACATCCATAACTTGTCCCAGCAGCTCGTCAACGCCGCGTGGAAACGTTGCCCCAATCAAAATGAGCTGTGTCCCGTCCCACGGGTGTAGGCCGGCAGATGCATCGGGTTTCTGCCGCACCTGGGAAATAATTGTCATTAAATCAAGCGCGGTTGCCCAATGGACAGCCATCGTAACGAGGAATTGTCCTCGGTGATCTCAGGACCACCCCCGCTGGTGAGCGCCACCACGTTTGCTTGTTGGCAGACACTCTGATTTGACCAATTAAAAGGTGACCTTGCATTTACCGAGTCGATTGTGAGGGTGTAAAGCTTCTAAGCAAAGTTTAAAGTGTCATATTGTGTTTTTTAACGAGGTGATAACTCAACAAACCCGGATAAGGGTTACCTGGTTCACCAACATGACAAAAGCAAAACAAAGAACAGCAATGACGCAAACATAAATCGGAGCATAAACTACTGTGTCACATGACAAATAAAAAAATATATTGCACAAAAATAAATCCACGTGCAACAACATATTCCCTGTAGCATACATCAGCTTGGAAAGATTAGTTTTAGACTGAGGATATTATAGTTATAATCAGGTTACAGAAATATGGAGGAGATCGTGTGTATACTGACAAGGATATATGCAAACAGTAGAATAAATAAAACTGGCAATTGCGTAGATATTGGTGGTTTAACCTAGGATATATTATTAATGTGCAATTTTCCATTAAATACACAACATTATGTAATGGAATTATGGAGTGGTGTCTCAATACTTAGCAATGCTACCTCTAAGCACGCACACAGTGGGTCCGTGAGGAGTGAAAGTTAAGAGGATGTCGAACCTTATACTGTGTGAAACATACAACCAATATAAAGCAAAATAGCACAAGACACCTTAGGAGCTTACAAAGTCGGGCTCACATTCATAAGATCTTTGCGGGTTCGTTTTCAATTACTGAAGTGCAATGATGCAGGCTAAGATATTTTTATTATTATTTTACATTTCATAATTGGTGCCTAATGCTCACAAATACAGAATAAAGGAACTTTTATGATTTTACAATGTATAGTTAATACCCGAGGATCAGAGGCACCTTTGCTTTTCCCACTGGTAAAGCCAAAGACTCAGCGGACAAGACTGAGGCACATTTAGGATTATTATGGTTTAATATTAAATTAATCAGACACAGAGCACGTTTCAGCAGCGGCATAGTTGTAACAAGCTAACAAGTGGAAAGAATAACTACATTTTGAGAATTACCACAGCTGACCAGCATAGAGGGCTGAACTGGGCTTACAATTAAATGAGGGTTGAATGATGTCAGGTCTTTGGTAACAATTTGGTGTAATTTAAAAGTTTATACTATTTTTCCAGAATCCTGCCACGGTATAACGGTTAGCATCCAGAGGTCGCCGGTTCGATTAAAATCTCCCAGCACGGCAAGAGAAAGCAACGGTGAAGCAATCTTAAATCAAAACGCCTCCGTCCGCCCAGCAGTACAAATGGGCACACCGAAGTGAGTCCATCGGCAGGTCGTGGGTGGTGGGGCAAAGCGTGGGTACACCTCCCACTTGTTCTAACATATCTGGCTAGCATGGAAGAGAAATCTAAAAATGCCCTCCACAAGCGCTATCCGGTGGAGGCCCGTATTTCGGCAGTGGCATGCGCAAGAAATTGGAGAGTTGCACCTTTACCCTTTAAACCGAAAGCGGCACATTTGAAAAGGCAAGTGCACGGCAGCACTGCTAACAGCGCGACACACTGAAGGCAAACAACACCGGAGCTCACGTTGACGTGCGTAAAGATACACTGCAGCTCCGAGTTGAAGCTGTCGTCCAACAGGGTGTCCACTTCGTCCAACACCAAGTGTCTCAAGGCGGTGAAATCCAACAAGTCTGAAATGATTCAAAAGTTAAAGGCAGTTCACCAACGAAGAGCAGAATGGGGGTTGTTTTGAGGCATAAAAATCTGGTATTGATCAAAGAGATTGAACAATTTTTTTTTTAAAGAATGAGTGATTTAAGGCAACTTTCACACTTGCCCTGAGGCAACACATGTTTTTTTTTTCAAAACTTTGCTTGGTCCATGTTATATCAAATATATATGTACGTATGTAATGAGAGGCAAGGAACATTTTCCAAATAAAATTCCCCATATTAGACCTGACACGGTTATAAAATATCATCAAAGTGCAAACCAACTTAAAAACGGTTGCAATACGAGATGCCTCTTAGGTCATGAGGTTCAACAGAATGCAGCTAGGTCATGAGGTTCAACAGGATGCAGCTAGGTCATAAGGTTCAACAGAATGCAGCTAGGTCATAAGGTTCAACAGAATGCAGCTAGGTCATAAGGTTCAACAGAATGCAGCTAGGTCATAAGGTTCAACAGAATGCAGCTAGGTCATAAGGTTCAACAGGATGCAGCTAGGTCATAAGGTTCAACAGAATGCAGCTAGGTCATAAGGTTCAACAGAATGCAGCTAGGTCATAAGGTTCAACAGAATGCAGCTAGGTCATAAGGTTCAACAGAATGCAGCTAGGTCATAAGGTTCAACAGAATGCAGCTAGGTCATAAGGTTCAACAGAATGCAGCTAGGTCATAAGGTTCAACAGAATGCAGCTAGGTCATAAGGTTCAACAGAATGCAGCTAGGTCATAAGGTTCAACAGAATGCAGCTAGGTCATAAGGTTCAACAGAATGCAGCTAGGTCATGAGGTTCAACAGAATGCAGCTAGGTCATAAGGTTCAACAGAATGCAGCTAGGTCATAAGGTTCAACAGAATGCAGCTAGGTCATAAGGTTCGACAGAATGCAGCTAGGTCATAAGGTTCGACAGAATGCAGCTAGGTCAAAAGGTTCAACAGAATGCAGCTAAGTCATAAGGTTCAACAGAATGCAGCTAGGTCATGAGGTTCAACAGAATGCAGCTAGGTCATAAGGTTCAACAGAATGCAGCTAGGTCATAAGGTTCAACAGAATGCAGCTAGGTCATAAGGTTCAACAGAATGCAGCTAGGTCATAAGGTTCAACAGAATGCAGCTAGGTCATAAGGTTCAACAGAATGCAGCTAGGTCATAAGGTTCAACAGAATGCAGCTAGGTCATAAGGTTCAACAGAATGCAGCTAGGTCATAAGGTTCAACAGAATGCAGCTAGGTCATAAGGTTCAACAGAATGCAGCTAGGTCATAAGGTTCAACAGAATGCAGCTAGGTCATAAGGTTCAACAGAATGCAGCTAGGTCATAAGGTTCAACAGAATGCAGCTAGGTCATAAGGTTCAACAGAATGCAGCTGGAATGCCTCGTGAGCACAAATGACACACGAGAGACTGAGCTGCACAAAAGGTGTTTATTGCTTTCTGAATCCCTCAGTAATGTTTGACGAAACAATACGAATCCATACCAATGTTCTGCTATTTGCAGGAACAGAACATTGTGTGGCCAAGTTTCATAACCAAAATTCAAAATCTGTCCATAATGGTGCACATTTTTAATTAGAAATATATATATAAACCCATTGTCCCAACACAAATGAGGTGGGCTGAAGTTCCCCCTTTTTGCCAAACTGGACAATGAGTTACCATGGACAATGCTAAAAAAAAAAATCAAAGATGAGGCCATACGCTTGTATCACACTGCTGTAGCAACTGCTTCTCAGGCATCGACACAGGGACTGGCTCGAAGAATTAATAGCGCAAGTATCCCTTTCAAAATGTTATTTTATTGCCGCCGTTGCATATCATTGGAACTGCTCGTTGATGATGTGTTTTTTTTATATTGTAAATCTTTCATCGTGGCCTCAGATGAGCGATGCCTCAATAACTAATTCCGTTTCAAATTAACGATATGTCTCTTCATAATCAAGGAGCATAAAAGTGAAACGTGTTTTAATGACACCCTGGCGATAAAGATCGTATGGACATAGCGTAGTTGTTGTAAGTCATTAATTCACAAAAAAATAATTTGACATGCGTTTTTTTATTAATTGTTTTCGGGTTTCATGACCTTGACTTTATTCAATACCATTCCAGTTGGTTAACAGACATCGAGTAAAGATCTGTTAGATAAATACAATAGAAATAATAAACTAATTTTTATAAAGCACCTTTCAAATGACTAATCTCCATGCGCTGTACATCAGAGGTAAAACAAGCAAAAATCTTACACGAATAAAAAACTGACATACCAGTAAAAACCCAATAATGCTACATTATAACAAGAAATAAAACCAAAATATAGTACCGGTGAGTTTAAACTGCTTTAGTTAAGTATTCTATAACAAAAAATCGGATTAAACTGTAATAAATTGCAGGATGCAATAGAAGGGTTCATATCGAGGGCATGTTACGGAAGTGGCCAAAACATCAATTGCACTTGAATCTAAAACATTTGAAAATCAGAATTCACCACAACCTAGAGAAAGCAAGATGCACAAAACACATTGTGTCTTGTCGCGAGGTGTGTTCCAGTTGTGCAACCGGTGAAAGAAAGGAATAACTTCCTTCAACTCTGATAGCCGGGTCAGCACAACCTTACCTTGCTTCAGAGCTCTCCAGAGAGTGCCAGGGGTTGTAATTAGCACGTCAATCAGGTGGGAGTCCAGAACTTGCCGTACTTGACTCTGAAACATCATGCGCACTTACACTTTAAAGAGAATGTAAAAGGCAGGAAATCGTCAGAAAGCCATGGCCATGTGATTCAACACACGACCTTACACTTAACCTGAAACTTATTAATCACATCACTTGACTTATGGCAGCATGAGGGTTGCCAACTGTGAGGTACACAAATTCGAGACATATAATTTGAAAATAATATTTCACAATAGTGCAAGAGGGGAGAATTACCAGTAAGTCTTTAGTGGTGTATTGTTATGCAAATTACTAAAAAACGGGAATTTTATTGTCCTGTGAAGACTTATAGATTTCCCAGGACAGCTTCCTCAAAAAGAGGATCTTGGGAAAACCATGACAGCTGGTAAGATTCGGTGGCACAGGCCTGGAATCAATAACGCTCATTTATGAGATTCCCCGTCTGCATGGCAACATAAAAATAGGTTTCTGGGTTTTTATGTCACGCACTTATATTTGTGGGTAGCCCAAAATGCTAACTTGGCAGATGGCCTAACGTTTAAAACAAGGACACTCCTAAAAATGCCTTAAAACCCAGTGAAATTGCTGGATAATGAAATACTAGTGTTATTATATATTCTACATCCTTGCATCAATTACCACGTGACCAATGTTATTGAAATTCGACATAACAAAAGCGGATGTGGTAAGCCTGCATTAGTCCATATCACAAGCACGCATTTGGTTTCAATGCTAAACACATCTGGTTGCTATGCTATCAAGCCTGGAAAGGTGTTTCAAGAGACATCAATAAAATAACATCAAATAGCTTGAATGTGATTTATAAAAGAGTAATGAAGAAAGTTTAATATTGATAACTAAAACAGAAAATACTTAACACAAGTGGATTATTTATTCAATCAGTAGCGTATTCGTCGATTGTAAATGTATGCGAGTACTCTTTGGTTCTTTCGGTAAAGTCACGTAGAAATTAAATAAAATCAATAATAGAATATAAAGTTTTGATTGCAACACAAGCAACCATCATCAGGTGTGAATGAATGCAAGCTCGGAGACACATACACAGAGAGAGACAACACACAGAGAGAGACAGAGAGAGAGACACATATACAGAGAGACAAACACAGACACGGAGAGAGACACACACACAGAGAGACACACAGAGAGAGAGACACAGAGAGAGAGAGAGAGAGACATATACAGAGCGTGTGAGACAAACACACAGAGAGAAAGACACACAGACACGGAGAGAGACATACACAGAGAGAGACATACAGAGAGACACACACAGAGAGAGACATATAAAGAAATAGACATATACAAAGAGAGACAGAGACACAGAGAGAGAGACACACACATAGACACGGAGAGAGACATACAGACAGACATACACAGAGAGAGAGACACACACAGAGAGAGACACACAGAGAGAGAGAGAGACATACAGAGAGAGAGAGAGACACACAGAGAGAGACACACACACAGAGAGAGACATATACAGAGAGAGACATATACAGAGACAGAGAGAGAGACACAGAGAGAGACAGAGAGGGAGACACACAGAGACATACACAGAGAGAGAGAGACACACAGAGAGAGAGACATACACAGAGAGAGAGACACAGAGAGAGAGAGAGAGACATATACGGAGCGTGTGAGACACACAGAGAGAGAGACACACACAGAGAGAGACACACACACACACAGAGAGACACACACAGAGAGAGAGAGACACAGAGAGACACAGAGAGAGGGAGAGAGAGACACACAGAGAGAGAGAGAGAGACACAGAGAGAGTGGATTGCTTATTCAATCAGTAGCGTATTCGTCGATTGTAAATGTATGCGAGTACTCTTTGGTTCTTTCGGTAAAATCACGTAGAAATAAAATAAAATCAATGTCTCTCTCTCTGTATATGTGTCTCTCTCTCTGTGTCTCTCTCTGTGTCGTCTCTCTCTGCGTGTCTCTCTCTCTGTGTATGTGTCTCCGAGCTTGCATTCATTCACACCTGATGATGGTTGCTTGTGTTGGAATCAAAACGTCGTATTCTATTATTGATTTTATTTTATTTCTATGTGACTTTACCACAAGAACCAAAGAGTAATTCCTGCAGTCACGAAAGCTTAAAATCAAGTTTGTATGCGAGTAATATGGTGCTGTATGTGTGTATCTGTGCTGACGGTTTATCCATTAGCTGGTAGTACTCTAGTCATTGAACTTTGGTATTTCCCTCTCTCACAGAGGAAGAACCGTGCACACTCGGTTAGTACAGTCTGTTCTCCTGTAACGCGGTAGTTGTTGCGTTCCTGAAGAACAACGCGTTTCGGAAAAATCGCGTGATAATAAATAATATATTAGGGCACAGCACAGTCCACAATAACACGTGAGATGCGTACGCAGGCTGAACAAAGACTGAGGTGCGTGGGTAGCATCTACAAGCATCCAGCAGCATCCCGCATTGTGTGATGATACTACGCCGAGGCAGCCGTACACCCGCTCATTCCTACTCGCGCCACGTAGTTCTGTTAAAATCGCGTTATATCTAATTCACATGCGAGTTATAAAAAAATGTGTTCTCTCATAAATTCATCGCGTTAAATCCACGGTTATTGGAGAACACACTGTATATGAAATGTCAGCAGTCATCTCTTACCATACTATGTCCACAGCCAAGGGCCTCAACACGCAGAGGTGCATGATGGCTCAGACTTTTGGCAACTGCCTGCAAAACAATAGTTACACTTTTTCCAGCATCAATAAATAAATGTTACCACCATCAATGTAGTTGCTACTTTAGGTATCTGCAAAAATATTTGACACAAACACATGATATATGGTAGTTTGGGAGCACTCCTGTGGCCATTGTTAATTTCGCACAGACATATCAGTGGAGCCTTAAATGCTATGAATATTTTTTTCCATTTCTTTACACGAAAACTAAATAATGGCTTGTTTCCATGCTGTGGTGATGGCATTATTTTTTCTTGCATTCCCGTAAATAATTGTACTTGTTATTTAAATTTCATGTCAATTAATGACTTAATAGCTTTACCACCGGGCTTCGCCCGAGACTTGGATTTTTGTCTTGGATTAATACACGGCCTACGCGGAGGGTGGGGGGTTGGATGCGTGACGTCAGCAGGCACACTGTGTGTGACGTCAGCAGGCACACTGCGTGACGCTGCCGCATGCGGGTGACATCACAGACGTGACGTCACCGCTCACTTGCCGTGCAAAATATATCCATTATTGCACCTTCCCCCCCACCAAAAAATACAAAAGTCTAATTTTATACTTTTTGCATTGTGTACAGTCTGGAAGCTACCCACGTGCCAAATTTCAAGTTTGTTGCATGTTAGGAAGTATGCTAAACATTTCGAACAGACACACATATTCACAAATTTCCCTTTTATATATATAGATGTTACATTTCTTCCCATTGAAATGTCTTTTCGCATCTAGGATTTCTATTTAAAAAAACTCGATGACTGAAACTAGATTGCAATGTCACACTGCCCTGTACCTTGCGTTTTCCAAGGTGTTCCTTTGATTCGTTAACTTATTAGGCCTGATTCATGCATTGGCAGATCGCTCTTAGTCAACAATTATCAGCTGAAAAAGGGGAAAACCTGGCATAAAACATTAGTAATTTGGGTATTTTTCTTCCAAATGTTGAAGGAAACATTATTCAGTAATTGGTCTCTAGACTTCCATTTAATGTAAGATACATTATGACGTATGACTGTAATTTATCTGTACGAGAAACTTTGTTGCAGCAGAATCAACAAAACTCAGCCCAACATATAACGAATGCACACGCAAGGCATTTGCAAACACGGAGTCAGATCTGTGGACTGGTGGAAATAATTTTCGTGTAGTCACTGCACATGTGTGCGATCGTGTTCAGGTTTGATGTTTGGGAGGATCAAGCAGGTGTTCCCCGCTTTTATCTGGTGCCACAATTGTCGTGGTAGGTCTTGTAGCTGAGGTGCTTGTTACGATTCGGAACAGAATTGTAATACGATGGTTTACCACCACAGAGAGCAATGCTGGTGGTCCTTCTAAGATCATGACATTTAGTATTTGTACTAAGGAAAAAAAACACAACAGCATTAAATCAGACACCACGCATATACAATATACATGTACAGTACATGGAATGCAAATGAAATAGTTCCTGGGTAAAAGTTACAATGACCTGTCCTTTAATCAAATGTACATAAAGCAAGGATTTAAATTCAATGAGAGCAAGTTTGGGATGCTACCATGGTGTAATGATTAGCGCACTGAACTTGCAATGCAGAAATCTTCGGCTCGTTTTGATCTCCCAGTGCGACAGTTGAAAAATATGGGAGCACGTTTCTTAAATCCCCCTGCTCTCTGTCCACCCAGCAATACAAATGGGTACGCACAGTCAGTTGTTCGGCAAGTCTTGTATAGTGTGCGAAAGTCTGAATACTTCCACGTCTTCCAAGAAGTCTGGCAAGTGTGTAAGAGTAGGCTAAATACCCTCCAGAGGAGCTCTGATAGAGCTGACTCTAGCGGAGACCCTTCTGCCAACAGTGGCGTTAGACCAAGTTTCCTCCCCCCACCCCCCCCGATACGCAAGTGCACGGTTACAATACAGCACATCTTTTTCAGTCTTGGCGAGACGTTTGCCTTTCTCACTTTGACTTGGTCGAGGAGCTCACGGGAGGGAACGATGATCACGCTGCGTGGACATCGCAGCTGCGTCGACGCACTGCCCTTCTTCTCCTCGTCCCGGAGCTGCTCCACGATGGGCAGCAGGTAGCAGAGCGTTTTGCCACTGCCTGCAGAGAGACAACGTCTCTCACTTTGAGCCCAACTTGGAAAACCACGAACGCGGTTATGAGATGTCAAGGTGACACGTAAGACAACGATCGACATGGGTGGGCTTAGTAAGCGGCACAGTGCAAGCGTAAGCATTAGAAAACCAATGTATAAATGTGTAGCAAAGGAAAAAATGTCCGTCGCACTTGACAAATTGTAAGAGATGGCACAAAAAAAACACATTGCACGCCCTTCAAAAATCTGCATTTCTAAAAATTTACCCATTTGCCAAATTGAGTGGAGCTTCAATCCACAGAGGAAACAAATATATTTACATCATCGGTATTGGGGATGCTAATCCCAATATTTAACTACTTAGTTCAGTTACAATGGGGTAATACAACTAAGACAATGCTGGTCTCAATGGACTCTGGTTATACGTTAAACATACATTCATAAACCAAGATCGTCTCTATTGAAACCCATAATCAATCACCGGTTTAGCGCTTCCAAATACACATGTATATAATAATATTGTGGTAACAATATGCAGGAAACACAACGGAGCAATGGTAAGGTTACCGTACTGCACAGGTCATTTGTGTGCTGCGATGAATTACCAAACAGTTTCTAAAGATGCAATATTCTTTCCAACATCAATTCTGCACATTTTGGCAAAAGTAACGGAAAGTTTGTGCATTAAGGGAAACCGGTGCCTGTATTTAGCTCTAAATACGACTCACCTCAAATACAGGATGATCCGTTTATAGATACCCAATTGATGTATGAATAATTATCCTCTCACTTTCTTCTCAGCAGGTGATTGAATGTTGTGAAAGCAATGGCTCCGAATCACAAGAGGAGATTGTGTGTTTTCCGTGTCATTTTCATTATTGTAATTATTATAGTGGGGTATCCCTAAATGGATCTCCATGCTCATCTGTGGATTGTTCATTGGCTTCATCAGAATCCATGAGTTAAGGATAAGAACGTAGCGGTGTGTGCAGCACGTGCTATGTCTGTATTCAGGCTCACCTGTAGCAGCCGCACAGAGAACATGGGATCCCTTCACGATTAGCGGAATTGTCTGAATCTGAAAAAATTGAAATAAAGCGGTCAGTGTTTAAACTCGCTATATTGTTTGAACGAAGTACAGGGCAATAAAATACAAACATTTTATTGTGCTATAGAGTATGCACACCAAATGGGGTTGAGCAGTGGCGTAGTGGTTATTGCACGACCTTTGAACCCGGACACCTTAGTTTGATTCTTGGCCATGGCTGACATGAGTGGTTACTCAATGAGAACTGACCCTCGCCACCACCCTCCACTCCAGTCACTGACTCACACTGACCGGCATGGTAAAGTATGGTCAAACAACCCCAACAACCGACATGGGGTGGGGGGTCCATCAAGAAGTACTGTAGCCCATCAGCTATTAACAACACAAAGCCTAGAGGCGTTTTACATGGGTTACCAACTCTGCTTGATATAAAGTGGTATGACTTTAAACGCAATATAGATAAAAAGCACGACGCTGCAGAAGTTTAGGACACTGATGTGCTTGATCAGACATCGCACTCCTTCGGCGCATTGCACCCATGAACGAATTCACCACTGCTCATATATCAAAAAAGCCCTATAGCTCACCAAGTCAAATCAGGAAGATGTCCCTCACTGACCTAACTGAAACCTGAAACCTTGTGAGCATGCTGCTGGATCCATAAAATTGCCAAATGCTCCACCTGCTACTGTCAATGACACCTGATATGAGGCCATATGCATAAGTCATTGAGGATTCACACAACAGACCACAGCTGTCCTGGCAAAGCGATTGATGGATGGCTTGAACATGATGCCACTCTTCATATTCCAATTAAATAATCTCTATTCCCACACGATAGTGAATTCAATGCAAAATCCTGTAATTAAACTTCTATCAAGACCAAAAAGTAAATTTAAACTGCAGGTCTTCTTTACCACTGCATGTCGACATTGGTAAGCCTCACAATTCCGCCTAATATATTATTGGTCCTCATTGATTTGCTGCCATAAACAACTTTCCTTCTTGTTTTCAACTTAAACAATATTACCAAAAACGTATTGGCAGAAACCGCTTTCCATCCAACAAGTGTCTCACATTTATATAAAACAAGTGCATGCCCACCTGTACTGGGGTAGGAGCCTGGATGCCTTGGCTGGACAATGCCTGCATCACCTCCGTAGACATTCGAAACGATCTAAAGCTATTGACATTCGTTTTTCTTTCTTTGCCGTCCCCTTCAATTTCCACAATAGGTTCCATTGGATTCTGAAAAAGAGCACGCCAATCAACACCACATCACAGCCATATCCACGGTGGCAAGATGTTAACTACCTCGCCTGGTATACAGGAGGTCGTGGGTTTTGATCCCGACCCTGATGCCTGTTGTATATTTGGAGTTGGCATGTTCTCCCTCTCTCATCATCATCACAGTGGCTAGATGTTGACTACCTCGCCTGGTGTACAGGAGGTCGTGGGTTTGATCCCGACCCTGACGCCTGCTGTATATTTGGAGTTTGCGTGTTCTCCCTCTCTCATCATCACGGTGGTTAGGAGATGTTGACTACCTCGCCTGGTGTACAGGAGGTCGTGGGTTTGATCCCGACCCTGACGCCTGCTGCTGCTGTATATTTGGAGTTTGCGTGTTCTCCCTCTAGTTGCGTGGATTTTTCTCTGGGTGCTCCAGATTTTTCCCTCCACATTTGGAAACATGCGTTTAGAGTATTTGGCTGATATAAATTTCCACATCATAAGCCACTTCATTGAGCTATGATCTGTTGTCAGGTCGCTTCTGAAAAAAAGCTACATAGCTCAGTGGGCCTTACCCGGTAAAATAAAAATATATATGCTTACATATATGCTTACATATAACTTCAGAAAGTTAATGCTCCGACGAGGATATAATCCAAACTGTAATCCAAGCCATCAGCTACACAACTCATGCATGCTCTCTGGTTCTTTCGGTAAAGTCACGTAGATAGCAAAAATAATAAAACACGATGTTTCGGTCGTAACACAAGCGTTCGTCATCAGGTGTTGCGACCAAAACGTCGTGTTCTTTTCTAATTTTTTCCATCCACGTGACTTTACCGAAAGAACCAGAGAGTTTGGATTCCTGCAGTCACAAAAGCTTCAAATCACATCCTGCTCAGCACGACGTAGTTCAACTTCACGTCCACAATCGTCTGTTGTGCACGTGGTGAAATGTATCCAGTCACATTAAACATGTGATGCTATACATTCATTATCAACATCATGCCTTAAGAATTACACTGCCTCCCATGCAGAACATCTTGAGGTTTAATGTTTATATATTTACATTTATTCTGTCTTCGAAGTGGATGCTATGATCTCACATACCTCTTGCAATCTGTTTATGATAAAGAAATCTCCAATGGATTTGTTGTGTTTCCAGCCCTGAGAGGCAAGCCGGGGAAAAGCAAACTTGCTGTGTGTGATGCTGGAATGTTGATTATATCCTGGCCTCCGGGCACGGATCAGCATCTTGCCGGCTCGCATTGTGTATACTTTTAGTGACCTACAACAAAAGATGCCATCAATCTCACGTTAAAACAATGATCAAATTGACTTATCAGAACATTCAAAATGGTATCTATAAATAAATCTTGAAATGTATTGAATTGTTTCCGAGCACAATTCCAGGACCTTCACTCGTACCATACCTGTTTGTTTTGAGCTTCTGAACGTTTTCAATGCGCTGTTGTATCTTGTGTGGAATACAAATAATGGGCACATCAGCAGAGTCCTTCTGGGTGGCTTTGCTGCAGTTGGTATGCTGCCCATAGTCAAGGCGACACTTTCGCAATGCAGCACGCCATCCGCGATTCAAGTTGAACTGCAAGCACATGAACAACTGTTTTAAAGGGCAACTTAAGTGGGACCACGATGGGAATGGACATTTTTCCTAATATCCAGTGCCTCAATACCCTTTTGTTCGCAAGAAATCTAAGTTGACTGGTGACATTCAATATTGTTTAAAACGAAATATATTGTTTCAAAAACGTTGAACATTTTACGTAAAATACCAACATTAATTTCACGGGTTGCACTTATTGCATGCAACAGACATGGGCAATTAAGGTACACACTGCCATCTGTAGCTATTGGTCATTGTCAATTAGGGAAATGTGATGCATCATTTAGAAGTTACAGTACTTCAATAACGTGCGGCACTAGCAGTGCCCTTTCCAGCTAGTCCATTGTATGTTTGTTCGGGGTTTTTTTACTCTTATGTGATACATGGAAACAAAAAAGGGAAAAATGTCCTTCAACACTAGCAACTGAAAATGTCCACTAATAGCGGGCAACCACATGTTAGATCGTGTTACTGTGCCTTGTGGAATGATCATGTAACTTGTGAAAAGGACGGAAATTATTTTGTGCGGCAATGTCCTAGGGAAGTCAACATTTTGTAAGAGATATTTTTCGCTTCCGCTCGTTAAAACGGTCGCCTGTATTTAATATGCTCATATTAGATGCATGTCCGATTGGTAAGGTCTTAATCCAGCAGTGGATACACAAATTGAGGCCGGCAACGTCTCTATCCGAAAACCCAGATTCGAAAGAGCGCAAAATACAGAGAATCAATCGGCGTTTAAATGTCATCTCTTACATCGGGGCCGAAATCCATCCCCATGGTGTGAACGATGTCCAGGACGCGACTACCAACACCAACCTCCTCCCTCCCGATTAAAGACAATGTTTGCTACGGTGTCGATAAAGCACGACAAGGGTGAAGTTAAGACGCGGTGACCGGAGATCACGGGCAGCAATAATAATAACACAAAGCCAGGGGGGGTGCGGGATGGGGGGGTTCGGGATGGGGGGGGTGTGGGATGGGGGGGGTGTGGGATGGGGGGGGTGCGGGAAGGGGGGGGGGGTGGGATGGGGGGGGTGCGGGATGGGGGGGGTGGGATGGGGGGGGGTGTTGGATGGGGAGGGTGCGGGATCGAGGGGGGGTGCGGGATGGAGGGGGGGGTGCGGGATGGGGGTGTTGGATGGGGGGGGGGGGTGTGCGGAATGGAGGGGGGTGCGGGATGGAGGGGTGTGCAGGATGGGGGTGTTGGATGGGGGGGGGGGGGTGTGCGGGATGGGGGGGGGGTGCGGGATGGGGGGTGTGCGGGATGGGGGGTGTTGGATGGGGGGGGGGTGTGCGGGATGGGGAGGGGGTGCGGGATGGGGGGGTGCGGGATGGGGGGGGGGGGGTTGCGGGATGGGGGGGGGGGTGCGGGATGGGGGTGTGCGGGATGGGGGGGTGCGGGATGGGGGGGGGAGACGATTCCCGAGCGGCGTGGTGATAAACTCGGGGGGGGGGGGGGGCGCCATAGCCGCCACGTGCGCCGCGGACCGCAATGACAGCCGCACTGTACCCGGCACTGTACCCAGCACGTGGCCGCAAGGACGCGGCCATGAGCACAAAGACGGGAAAGACCGCCCCCCCCCACCACGTGTAGCTCACACCGGGCTGCTGGGGGGGGGCCCGAGGGGCCGTTCGCGAGCGAGCAGCGCCTGTTGGAAAGGCCGCGGCGTACGAAAGGTTGTGTGGGGTGGTACACGCGGCGAGCGCGCACGCACGCACGGCCGCGATGTTTACCGCACGAACGCACTCATTTGAGGCCGAGTGGATCTAGGGGGGAGGCCCAGGACCGCTTCAGATAATCGCCACCGGTGTCGGCCGCGAGCGCGCAGCGCAACACGCGCGCGTTGAGACGCGGAGGGCGACGGAGCGAGAAGAGAGCGTAGAGACGACCTCAGAGCGAGGAGACGGGAGGGTTCGCGGAGAGTGGATACAGAGCGCAGGGGGCTTGTCAAGAGGAGAGCTACGGATCTCGAGAGAGAGAGAAAGACATTCACTCGCCATGCTTGGAGGCCTCCTCTTGCCCCTCTCCGGCTGCTGCTTGCTCCACGAGTCCCCTGATCGGCCCCAGGGTCGCCAGCAGAGGGCACCAGGGTGCGAACATCCCCTGGCCGAGATTCACGGCACAGGAGTGGTGGTGGTGGTGCTGGTTCAGTTTCATTTATTTTGGTATAGCCCTGTGAGCCATTCGGCTCTTAAATCGGGTGCAACCGCAACAAACAAAAAAACACGAACAAGAAAAACATTAAAGTGACTATGTGACTGTGCAGACAGAAAATCCATGAAAAAAACAGCAAAAATATTCCTGAAATAGCACCGTACACCAACGCTGTGTGCAAAAAATCCCAGTGGGATGCAAGTCAAACAACAATAACCACAACAAGACAACTTAGATTAAGGTCATCAGTCTAACTCCGTACTAAAACAAAACAAACATGTCCAAACCAAAAAAACTTTTCGAAATCACCAAAAAATAAAGCCATAATTGCAACGTAACAGTGATCATAGGGACTGTGACCGAATTTTTTACAATAACTACATAAATAACATGTAACACCAAATCCTAGAGCCATAGCTGGCTGCATGAGTTACTCCACAACAACAGAAGCATCAGTCGGAGTATCAAATTTTTCAATGCACCTTTAAGATCAGCACGCTAACTCAAAATACAGATAATACTTTGCTGCGTCATCTGGAGCGAAACATTTTATTTTATTTTACGCCAATGAATAGCAGTGGCAGCTAGGGGTGTACAACTCCTCTAGAGCAGTTATGAGAGAAGATCTCATTGGTAGCGATTCAAGTTGCAGTTTATTGGCAATAGCATTCCAGACCCTGGGGGCATCAATAGCAAAGGCCCTTCCTCCAGTTTTTTTATTGATGGTTGGTGGTGGTGGTGGTTGGTGGTGGTTGGTGATGGTGGTGGTTGGTGGTTGGTGGTGGTTGGTGGTGGCTGGTGGTTGGTGGCCCCGATGATAAGGGGGCTCACTTCACAAATCAAAAGTGATTCGCGTGATGACGAATTTCAAAATGTTTGCACGCCGCCACTCATTTTTGCCGAGCAAGTGTGTAGACTTATGCCATTATTTTAATTCAATCTAAAGTACTAGCTAAACTTGAGATATCTAATCTTGTACAATGCTGCAATAATGTTGTAACTCATTGCCAATCCATCTCCTACGCCGTGTGGGTCACGGGGTTTCACAAAGCTGGTTCAATATAACGTTGAAGTTGTTTTTGTATATTGCCTTTTGTAATCTGTTTAACCACCGCAACATAAAATAGATTTAACCCTCCAAGGCAAGTGCGGTGACGTGGGGTCCCCTCGCGTTCATCGTTCGAGGATGTTCATGATCCACTTGTTACGATGCATAACGACATTTATCAATGTAGGATACGTTGACGTTTATTATTCAACCGCCCCATTGAGAAATGTGATAACTCCACGCATACAAATACACATCATTGTGTTCCAAAGCCCATTGTCTATGCACGGCTAGATGAGGGCCTCCCATCAGTTGGATCATCGTGGAATGCAATACCGTGAACACACTTCGACACTGCTGGACTAGTGGGATGTAAATCTAAAGGTGCAGCCCTGGAATGCCTCGCTCACGCCACTGCTGGTGGAAGGGCCTCCATATAGAGGGGAGCTCTCTTGGGCCTATCTGGAGGATGTTTGGCCAACTCTTCCACGTACTTTTAGGAATATAACCACGTGTGAATTTGACATGTATGCATTGATCTTGAGTGGATTTTTAAGGATGTATATCTCTCGTCTGTTTTGATGTTACAATCACAAAATCAAGCTGTAATCCAGCAGCTGAATTTAACAGAATACGTAGGCTTTGTGAGACAGAGCTGTGGAAATTCGCCACAGTAATTACGGGGCGACGACTTGATTTGAGTTGTCGACCTCGTGCAAAAACAATTAAGAGCTTAAACGATCTCGAAAGTGAGAGAAATTAAATGAACACCGATTAAAATTGACTGCATACCAAGTTTGCAACGTCAGAGTGCATCTGGAGCCAGTAGGAAATTACTAGTACGTGATATAGTTGAATACATTCTTGGGTGCATTTGATATTCGTAACATATTTACAGAGTAGGACTATCGAGACACTGTATTTCCCTCCACGGGTAGAGTCTAAAGGGGGCGATGGTGTTAGTGTCTTTACCCAATCAGTTTATTTGCGAGTAATTTTCAAAATAATCAAATGTGGACACACTCGGCCTAAATGCGTTCGGGGTATTGATTCAAATTTGAGGTCCACCAAAGAAAACCGCAGTGCCGTGTTTCACTTGAGATTGAATGTAGCCTTGGACTTCGCATGTGAAATTAGCAAACAGAATTCGTGCAGAAGACGTAAAAGTCTTAAGTTTCCCACATACACCTGTCCCAATTACTGTAATACACCAACTCATGTGTTGCCCCAGTTACTTTAATATACCAACTCGTTATGTGTTGCTGTAGACAATTGAGTCAACATATACAAGCAGAACTATGTTGATTTGAAGCCTTCGTGACTGCAGGAATTCATACTCTTTGGTTCTTTCGGTAAAGTCACGTATTTATTTTTCTATCAACGTGACTTTACCGAAATAACCAAAGAGTACAGAACTATGTTACATGTCTCTCAACATATAAACACAAATGTTTTTGTCCATAGACCTAATTATGGGGTTTCCAGGCCAATACATTCTGCTGAATAGCATTGCTTTGGAAGATCAATAGGCCTACGTACACATTTTTATTTATTTGGAAATAAACATTTTATCACAGCATTTTTGGAACGTTGGCAAAAAAAATGTGTAAAGTGAACTTTACCGTTGTTAATATAACCACAAGTGTGATAAAAATGCCCCCCCCCCCCCATGACGTGTTTATTAAAATGGTTGTTGGTGTGTGGCGACTACTTGGGATGGCCTTAATTCAGCAGTAGATTGATCACGGCTACTACTGTTGATGATGTTGTTGATGGTGGTGTCTCCTTGGCTACTCGAACCACCGCTCGCGGAATTATGCGCCCGATATTGTGAGCAGCTGCGCACTACAATTTCACCTGCGCCGAGTTCCAATGCAATTGGCAAAAATCATCCGACAATCCCACTTGGCCACGGGGGCGTGAACACGTTCTGGGAACCGGTTTCAGCCAATTTACCGGCGATCTACTTTTAACAATGAGATCTGAACCGTGCCGCTCTTTGTTGGTCCAACATGCGTCTCGGCGTTCTGCTCCGGATCGTCCTCTACGCGTGGCTGCTCTCGGAGTGCAGCGGCCTCTTCGGCTGGTTCAGGAGGAAAGACAAACCAGCAGTGGCACCGACACCCGAAGCTCAAACCAGCACCCAGGAGGACGGGCATGGGGCCGCCCAGGATGGGCCGCAAGGTGGGCCCGAGAGGCGGGGAGTCGGGGCAGCTCCTCCCTTCGAGCTCGTGTTCGCTGATGAGCGCTTCTTGGCCGAGGCGCGGCACCTGGAGCTGTCCCCGCTCGACACCTGCCACTACCAGGTGCGCCCACCTCTCGCATCACCACCACGACGAACATCACCACCACGACCACCACGACCATCACGAACATCACCACCATGACCATCATCGCCACTAAATACCACGATCACCACTACCACGATCACCACCACCACGAGGATCATCACCACCACGAGGATCATCACCACCACGAGGATCATCACCACCACGACGAATATGACCACCACGACGAACATCACGACCACCACGACCACCACGACCATGACCATCATCGCCACTAAATACCACGATCATCACCACCACGATCATCACCACCACGAGGATCATCACCACCACGAGGATCATCACCACCACGAGGATCATCACCACCACGAGGATCATCACCACCACGACGAATATGACCACCACGACGAACATCACGACCACCGCGACCATGACCATCGCCACTAAATACCACGATCATCACCACTAAATACCACGATCACCACCACCACGAGGATCATCATCACCGAACAGCACCACTATCATCACCACGATGAACAAACATCACCATTAACCACCACGATCATCACCACCGTTACCTTCACTATCTATCGTCACCACCATACACGCCACCTTCGCCACCACCACGATCACCTAAGCACCACCGAACCTCTCAACCACCGGCCATCACCACCGTCAGTCGTTTACCACCTAACAACACACACCGCACCACGACCAGCCATCACCAATTGTCACCGACAGTCCCCCAAAACCACCATCAATTCCAAAGCCGAGAGCAGTTACAACCCGAGCACCCATCGGCGCAAATCCCTAAAACAATCCCGCTTGATCGGCTTCAAACATCAGCAACTTCCCTTCCCATCGCGGGCTGATGTAAACTAACTGCAATCACGACATCGCTTCATCCGCAAACAATCCGTCTCGACGCTGTTTTGAGGATGGTCCGTCTCGTCGAGTTTATTTTCACGTGGGAGGAAGCTGAAGCGTTCGAAGAAAGTCCGCATGCGAGAAGATTACGCACACGAAGATCTGCAAATTTAAACTATTTTTTTTTATTATTGAACGCTTTTCTTTAACTCTCACTGCCTGTTGTCGTATCCTCAAATTTTGTAACTCAATTTTAACCCAATTCCCAATGTGGTATCGACTGCAAACTTGGTATACGTATGTCATACTGATGACAATACTATATTCTATCATAAAAAATATATTTTTAAATATTAAATAAATATTATTTAAATTATTTTTTATAGGTTAGATGCTTAGGCTTGGGTCTCATTGTCCACGGTCCCTTACGTTATTACCAACGCTTTTATTTTTAGTCGGTTACAACAACAGTATATTAAACATATATAATGCAAAGTACTTGAACAGAAATAAAATATTTGTAACTTTTTAGTACATTTCATAAAAGCGTGTTTTTAAAAAAAGTTTTTAAAAAATATATTATTATGGATCTTTTTGTGTAACTCTACCACCACCTAGCGGGCCACATTGTAACCTTCCGATGTTGGTGCTTCTCACATTGACCCTGTAACCTCTGCCGGATCCATCAACTCTGCATGCAAAGTAACCGCGCACACAACGCACTCGAGGTTATGAAAAAAATAACTGTCCAAAGAGTTTACTCAAATAAACCGGACAGCATTTGGCTTTCTCACAATCGTGTAGGCAAAGTGACGCAATTTACACATTGTGAACTTAAAGACTTGTGTATGTAAACCTTGTGTGTGTACTTTGTCACAGGTGATCGGACGCCTGAAGGGATCCTGTGATGAGCTATCTGAAGAAGATCTGGCCAAGCTTGGTGTCTCTCTACTTAACTGCCAATCTCTGGTGGAGGATAGACGCACGTTCCAGTGCACAGCCGATATGGTGAGCCCCGAATTTTCCTCGGCTCACTTCTTCGAATTCCAATTGTTGCTCACGGTGGTGTCATGCAGCCCAAGGGGGGGTTATACCACCTCGTCAGAATGTGCCCCAATAAGATTAGCGCGGCCAAACGTCGCCGTAGCGTCTTAATTCCTGCGCGAGTAAAACGTGCGCCGCTTTGCGTACCTTGAACAAAACAACGCTTACGAGGCAAAGTTGGTGCATTTTTACAGAGCCTTTCCCAATGCACGGCCGAAATGGATCCAACCACGTGGAACGCGTACCACATCGTGAGTAACCGCGTGCGCTCCGTGTGCTACGCCACGAGGCAGCTGCAGTTCCGTCGGAGGACTGAGCACGTGGTGAACTCGCTTGTGGAGACGGCCCATGACCAGCTCGACACCATGCGGCGTATCAAGGTGACAGCGTCTCGCGAGTCGACTGCAGGGATGGCGGCTGTTTTACACACGCATACACAGGGGGTGTGTGGGTGTGTGTGGTATTTTTCGAATTTCGTCAGGAGCTGTCGGGTGAGATTAATGTATATACGATGTTGTTTTCGAGCTTCGATTTAATGGACAGTCCTCGATTGTTGAAGCTTTTATTTAGTTCGCTATTGTACATGGTTTTATTTGTTTAATTTATAGATTAAGCTTTTTAGGGCAATTCATTGAACACCTAAATGAACAACAGAGATGTTTCATCATGGGACCTCCTTTGCCAGTACCAAAATATGAGAATAGGTTTTCCCCTTTTTTCTGGCAACAGAACAGGTGTTAAGATGTTAAAACGCCAAACTGAAACCTTTTTTACAAGGAATCATGTCTGCATTAACCACAACACTTGTGGTCAGAATGCAAACAAAAAACATACTCTGATAATATATGCATTGACTTTTAAACTGATTGGTCCACACCAGAGACAGCTTTCTTTTGAGCCTAGTCCTCTGGTCAAACACCAACCTGTCCACAAATAAAAGCTTAACAAAGTGGCTTACGATGTGGAAATGTATAGCAGAAAAATAATCTAAATAATCTAAATGCATGTTTCTAAATGTCCAGAGAAAAACTGAAGGACTCAATGTTAGTGTTCAAGTTCTCACCACATTTCATATTGCCATACTTTAAATATACAGTATGTGGATATTTCTATTACTATAGTTTTCCCTGCTCTTCCTGGAATGCATGCCTTGCCTACATTGTGTTTTGTGTACAGGAGAGTAATGAGAAACTCTCAGAGCTTACAGAAGCCTCGATCCAGAATGTGTTGGATGGACAGGGCAAGCTGCTAAGTCATCAAGAACAACTGGACCAGAGCCAAAGTCATCTGCAATTGTCCATAAGTAGCAGCATGGAGCAGGTCCTCGAGCAGAAGAGTCTCATCGCCACAGGACACCAACTGCTCGCAGAGATGACGATGAAGATTCAGAGAAACATTGGTAAGTGGACCTGCTTGTGAAACACTTACATGAGACTATTCACGTTGTTCAGATTGTCCATCGTTTTTTTATTTGTATTACATTTAATATTAAGCATGTTAATCTTGGAATGCAAAATATTTTTACGTATGAAGTATGAAAATGTATCCAAGCTGGTGACCTTTCGTTACATCCAATGTTGCATTGTTGAAATATATTTAAACAATTCGCCTAATCGGGTTTGCCAACAAGTGCATTGGGCCCATTATCCAGTAAAAGTAGTTTTGAAATGTTAAATGGCATTGACAGGCTCGTCGTGCAACATAATACAGTGCTAAAATGTTTTGTGCAGATGACATGTCATCTGAGCTTGAGCAGCAAGGAGTATCTGTGAAGAAAGGGCACCATACCATTCTGAAAGATCTCTCCGATGTAGGAAACCGGGCTGCTGAAAGTCATCAAAAACTTGGTAAAACATTTCCTTCACCAAGTAGGCGTGATGGTCACACAAGTGCTGTGACTATTTATGAAAACCAGCTTATCTTGAACATAATAGACATTATGCAATACAGGTGAGGTTGTGGCTGAGTGTATAAGGACCATGCTGAAGCAGAGGACTGGGGTGGGATTAAATTTAGTTCAAAGTAAAGTGTAAATAAGATAGTGCTGCTAGCACAATTGATTGTAAGATAAATGTGGATTAAATCAATCAAACGTGTCGATGGAAATAAGAAATGTGAGGGTATGATTTTTATCGGTAACGAGGGTTAAGGTAGTGATGGACCCCATGTACTTCAGCTGTACAACATGGTTAAGAAATTAAACAGACAGATTTTAAAATCTGAATATTTCAACATACGAAACAGCAGTGTTCTTCACTGATTTTCAGAGGAGGGGGGGGGGGACACTTTTGTCGACAAGACATCAGTGTTTGAGCTGCCACACAATTCAAACCATTGGGTTTGACAGCACGATGATGGGGGATGTTATCACTGCTATAGAGGCTGCATTTAAAGCCCCAAGCAAATATATTTCAGAAGGGTATCTTCAAAGAAAATGCTAATTTGGTTAAAACATCTTTGGCAAACATTTTTTTCTCACGACAGAGGCACACATGGCATTGATTAACATGTATCAGGATGATACAAGCAAGTATTACTCGTCTCTGATGAGCAATCTGCAGAGACTAAACCACACAGTGGGATACCTTCTTCAGCTGGTGGACAGCATGCAAAGTAACATGAACCAGAAACTCGACTGGCTTGCGCAACTTCTCGGAGGGGCTGGTGAGTTAAGACCAAATATTGGCACATGAACACACATTTTATGGTCTGATTATTTGGCACACGCTCTTCTATTTCCTTAAGCTGTTGTTGCAGAGCTGCCAGCAAACACGCGTGCGGCACAATTGGGGAAAACGCACCTGGGATGTGACAAATGGAAAAGTTAAAGGATTTCCCCCTCGTTTTGATTTAATTGTGAAACCTCTTGTTCTCTCGCAGGCGATAACATCTCGGTGGTGTACACATTTGTACTGCATGCGGCATATCTACTCCTGGCAGCGGTGGTGGTGATGTTCTTGCAGGCACCAGCCCTCACCCGAGCCATGCTGATACTGTGTGTTGTTGTGAACGCAGTATCTGAGATTAAGACTGGAGCCTCCTTTGACTTCATTGAACTCTCCGTTCTCACAGTAACCTTCGCTGTGGGTAGGTATCCCGCACGGTCACATGAATAATGTTTTCTTGTATGTTTAGACACCCTCACATCCGATTAGCGCATTCGGCTACGTACGGTGCGAAAGAAGTTCAACATATATAAATACATCAACTATGGATTTCTTGCCAACAATAATTTTTCTACAAAATCGTTAAAATATTACGATGTATCATCTTGGTGAAACCATCATAGGTATGGTGAATCTGGAAACGATGTTTTGCTGTGTTATTTAGAGAGAAAATGTATATGGGAGAGGAATAGGAGATGTGTTATTCAGTGTTATTTCACACAGTTGAGTGAACCAAATAACATAATTTAAACCATGCTGGTAAATGAAACGCATCGATTGAGATATGGTTTGCTTGAGGCTGTGAGTGCCTACCTGGGTACAGGATACTTTCTGGTAGTGCGTGCATGGACCTTCTACTCCAAGCTCAAGCCCCATGTTTCGGGCTCCTCTGCTCCCAGTGTGGCTGAACTAGCACACTTCACGTCCAGGTACAAGGTCTTTCCCAATCTATACATAGCCACACTTGCACAAATAAAAACATTGTACGCACGAGAGCTTTTTTGTTTATGCACCTCATCAAACGCAATTACGATTGTGGCCCCCTTTTAAATGACGAGTTCATTCTGTGGTATTAACAAAAAGTGAATTCTGAGCAAAGGATCATATATGGGTTTCTTTCACCTTAATCTGTGTTGCTTTACCTCCCTGTTATTTTATTTTGCTGGTCTGTCTCCAATTATATTGTTTACTCAGTTAAGCTGCTGAATGTAGCAACTCCGTAATCCTAAATTTATAAACTGGAAATGCACTGAAGGTCCATCCAAAATGTTTCTTCACCCACGCGGCAGGCTCGCCAAACGCACTGAAAAGCACAAACATCCTGAGATGCACAAATATACATGTTGAATGACACAACAACACAGATCTGTGCTTGGCTGAAATGCGACCACTTTTGTTGAGCAGCCACTGTCTCTCCAATGCAATGAATGCATGCCTGTCACAATGCTCAGTTGGAGGAACAAATTAACACACTACGTAACGAAACAAATACAGCCCTACATTGCTAGGACATCTTCGTTCATCAAAAACTCTGAACATCTTGTAAATATAATTAAAGATATTAAGCTTAATCCTAATGATTTTCTCGTAAGTTTTGATGTGACCTCTCTGTTCACGAGGCTGTTCACGAGGGTTCTGATCAACGAATCAATTAAATTACTCTACACTCTGGTAACAAACAAAGGTTTAGCCAAAGATATCCCAAGACTAGCTGAAAACTGTCGAAAGAACACCTATTTCTTGTGGAAAGGTGACTTTTATGAACAAATGGAAGGAGCAGCAATGGGTTGTTCCTTGTACATGAAAGATTTTAAAATAAAAGCAATAGCTTCAAGCACACTAAAACCCTCTGCTTGGTTTAGATATATAAATTAGCATCTGGTACAAAAGATGTATAACCGAAGCTATCAACAGAAGGTGTGTACAGGATTAACTGCACTTGTGGCAAATGCTATGTTGGGCAAACAAGACAAATGTATAGCACGAGACTTAAAGAACATCAGAGAAATATTAAATACTTCCAAATACAACCGTCAGCAGTAGCAGAACACGCGTGCCAACAAGGACACTCAATTGATTTTGATAATGTTGAAGTTCTGTGCAAAACTCGCTACTACTGGCCAAGACTAAGTAGATAATCTATCGAAATTGAAAGAAAGAAAAAAATATGTTAACAGTTCGGATAGCTACCGACTTGGTGCTGCGTGGAAGCGAATCATCAAATTATACATTATTTAAATGCATGCCTATACAGGCCGCCATACTTAAATAGGGATTACCGTTGATACGGATATTTTAATACACGCAATGGACAGGAAGGACAAGTTCAAAGGGCTCTGAAAATGCGCATGCACAATGACTCATTAATGCCCCCCACCCACTGTGCATGAGAGCGCAGTAGCGTGGTCACCACATCTACGCCTTTATATAAGAAACGAAACAGGTGGACTTCTCCACAAATCTGGCTATCGCTTGATTAAGCTAGTTGTAATTACTGGTGAAACGTCGTACACGGATTCTAAATGTTGTGGCTTGGCTCTCCAGCACACCGGTGTGCTGTACTAGTATACTACACTACTATACACTAAACTATACGCTAGTGCTGTACTAGTGACGAATTGGCACGTTCTGTTTACGTGACAACCCTTACTAGTTGGCTGTGTCAAGGTGGTGGTGGGTTTTAACGACCGACATTTATGCGATCTAACCCAAAAAAAAAACCTCTGGATAAATTACACTTCACGGTAGATGGACTGACCCAATGGGGTAAACTGTTTTATTGCAATTAGTAATTTTAACATTAAACATCACTAACTCAATGGGGATCAGCTCCTTAGATGGATGACAACTGCTGTCGGTGTTTTACAGGAAATCTGGAGCACAGGATTCGTCAAGTAATGATTCTGTCAGTGGTGTAGGAGGTAATAAAGAATTGTGTATAATACAATATTCTAATTCGTATAATAATGTGCCTTTATTCTCACCTTTTATTTACGAATATCTTTATTGCTTTTTACAGATTGTATTCGAAATACCCGTATCTTGTGTTTTACACTTTAAATATCAATCATTTTTATAGATGCTTCTGAAAACCGAAACAGTACTATGCTTGATGAGCCAGCGGACAACTCGACACAAGAACCAATTCGGAATATCAACGGGCGCAGGAATTCTCTCTCACGGATTTATCTTACAGCTGAACAAGTACGTTAATTTAGTAGACATCACACACACACACACCACTGACAGAAGTCACTGTGCTTGATATTGATTAACAATTAGTTGGATAGCTCTCCAATGTATTTTCGGGTTGCGCGTGTTTGACATAATGTCCAACGTTTTGCTTCACGTTCGGGGAGCTTCAGGAGCGAGGTCCGAGATAGTGCCGAACGACACGCAGGACAATCTGAGAACATATTGGACAGTTGTACAGCACATCCGTGAACCCTCGCAATTATGGTTCGGATCTTTTATTCCATGTAATTAATTGCCCTGGATGCTTGTGGATTTCCAATAGGAACCGTTTGAGTTTCTACATTCAGTCAGTCGAAGCTCAGGACGGCATCTCATGCGCAGGAGCGACCCACTGGCGTGCTCCAGCCTGAACAACACGTATGTGCGAAACATGAAATATATCCCATTGTTTTTGCAGAAGTATTCAAAGAGATTGCGGTTTGCGTCATGGGGTTTGACTTTGACTTTTTAAACTGCTTTGCTGCTGCTGCTGCATAGGTCCTCTCTGCTGTCTCGAGGGCCCTGTGGTGCCATCACACGCTCCGGCTTGCCCTGCCGCAAGAAGGCCCTTGTGGGCCGCGATTTCTGCCACCTGCACTTTACAGGCACCTCTTTCTGCCTACCGTCCCTCTATGAATAGTGCACCATTTGTGGATCTTGTCTTGAATGACCAACCACATGTGATTTGTACAATAAACTTATATAGCAAATAGAAAGTGTCATGCCATAGAAATTCACTTGAAACGTACATGTAGAGACCACGTGTCAGACCTTTTTGTTTGGCATTTTTTTTAAATGTAAGATATTAAAATATACATTATTTATCGAACGTTCCAATTGTTAAATGTCATTGGATGATATGTTAACATTCTATTTACTTTTGTGATGCATCTTTGTGTTTTTAACCTACACATTTACACTGATTTAATTGAAATATGGAGTGAAATTCCATTTTAAGCCTTTTCATAAACAGGATTAGTAAATGTTTCAGCTAAAATGAAATGTGTAAGAAATGTGTGTAAAGTGTGTGAATTTGAGTGCTTTTATGATGGTGTTCAATAAATATTCCTTTACAAATGGGTTAGTTTCATACGCAGTGCTTCGTTTTAACTCGAGTGAGTACTTTAATTGGAACTACAGTATATGGGAGCGTGTTGGAACATATTTTTTAAAGAAGTAAAATCATTGTAGCCTAATTCGTAATTTAGCTATTTTAGTATACAGCACATGTTTTTTAAAGTATGCAAGGGTAAAATGGGTGATTATTTCTCACAAATGTTTTAAATGGGAGATGGGCATAGTATGACTGTCCAAGAAAACTGGACTGGTTTTGACAGTGCCTCATCAGCAAGTCCAGCTTGCTCGAGTCAAAGCTGGCGAATGGCCAGATGCCGTTTAGATACACGAGTAAACGTATTTAACATAACACAATCATTGGCGTCCTCGTGGAGAATATAGCCCACAATAGACCAGCGGACAATATAGTGCATCGCTTTAATACATCTGTACAGACGGGGGTGATACTGGTGCTGCTGAACTGACGGATGTCAAAGACAAGGACCCTCTAAGATAGAAGAAGTCCCTGAATTCGACGGTTCGAAACGCGGTAGCCCAAAAATCAGGACGCATGGGGTTAATTGATTTTAACACTGGCTTTTAAACATTGCCACTTTTTAAAGTTAATATTTTACCTATCATGAGCATGTATTTTCGAAATCGAATCGATTGAGACGACAAAACTATTTATGAACGTTCAAGTATTACACCTGGAAATGTTGACACTTGTCCTGAATTAATTTCAAAAGAAAATCCAATCGTGCATTACAATACACTTTGATCGCGGTCCGTTTTAATTAATTGTAACAAATGATCAAAACAACCGTGTGCGATTTGTTCTTGTATATTTAATACACTAAAGCGTGAGCGGTCCTGCCTTTTTGGGTCTCCCTGTAACGCAACATCATCGCGAGGGGCGTCTTGGACGCGTGCAGCCGCTAGAGGCGCTACATTCGCCACTTTGCTGAACAAAGAACGCCTCCACTTCTCGGCACGTCCGCTCTGAAAGGAATGGTTCGACTCTCTCCACCGCGATCTGACATCGCCGCCTGAAGAACTCCTCGTGGTGAACATCGTCACCTCCATCCTCGCGCTCCCCATCATCTCACGGTCTTCTCATCCTGATGCTTTGGTAAGATCCCTTGCCCAGGCAACGTTCACAGATTTCCCCCCCTCGCACAAACAGCTCGGCCACATCCTTCCTAGGAAGTTTTGAGCGGTTGCGCTAATGATTTAAATACAGCAACAACATACCCCCCCCACCACCACTTTACACTAACAATTACGAGTTAATAATCTGGCCGTGGCTTTGAAGAGCGATGTTTTGGTGAAGGTCCCCGCTGGGACTGTATCGTGCACAACAACTTTCACGCGAGCTCTTGCTGAACATCCCCCGGGCCGCGCTCATCCACTGCTGTATGAACGCCTCCCCACGCCTTGCCGCTCATCGGTTGTGCGTGTGTGTATGGGTTATTTGACCTATACTTCACCACGGTGGTCATTGAGGGTCGCTTGAATGGAGGCAGGGGAGAGGGAGGAGGGGACCCGCCACTGATGTCAGCCGTGGGAAGGGAATCGAACCGGGGTCATGGCGCAGTGCCCTCCACGTGCCACGCCACCCGCCTTTCAACCGGAGGTCACGATTATTCAGCTGGCGTAGCCGGGAGGTCATGTTTCGTTATCGTCACCCATGGTCAAATCCAACGCTGGATGTTAGTATGTTTCCTCCAGCCAACTTTAAGCTAAGCTCCCTTTTGACACTTTAGTGTAATGTACTTGGACACACGCGTTTTGTAAAGTACCACTGTTTAATGTTGTGACGCAAGGCCGTAGCCATGGATTCAACATTGGGGGGGACCAAATTTTCTAGGGGGTCTGGGGGTCCCCCCTCCAGAAAAAAATCTAACTTTGAAAACGAATTTCCTGCCTAAAATATAAAAAAAATCACTATGGGCTTTTTATTTTTTGTTTACAATAATGTCTAATAGTGTATATTGTATTACATTGCTCTGTTTTTTATTTTACCTTTTCTTGTTTCATCGTATGTTATGGCAGAGATTAGGGATTAATAAAGTACAACCATAACCACAATCATATAAACAGAAATCTATGCATTGTTATATGAAGACAAGTCCAGATATTGTGGCCAAGGTTTAGAAAATTGTTTTAATTTACATAGCATAGCAATTTTTTTTTAATATTTTTGATAGCAATATATTGGGGGGGGGGACATTTTGAGCATATTTAAATATTGGGGGATGTGTCCCCCCCTCCCCCAATATATATTATAATTACGGCCTTGTTGTGACTCCTTTGTGTAATGTGCTTCCTACACAATCGTTTTCAAAAGCCACCACTGTTTTGTCTTTTTGCGTGTGTGCGATTACTGGGCTATTCGTCATTGTTTTTTGAACGGTCATCATCAACGATTGCTTCTTGGGTTTTTTTCTCTCATTCGAAATCATGTTTAAGGGTAAACATATTCGACATCGGACCATGGCCCTGAAAGGTGATGTTCTGCACTCTGAAGATGATGGCTGCAGTCTGGCTGCTGCTGCTGCAGCTGCTACTGAAGTTCCTCAATGTTGGTGAGCTGGGCTCGGTATGAACATCCCTCAAGCAATCCCATCCGTCCTGCTCCTGCTACTCCACTCTGCATTTTGTTCGTCAAGAGGTGAGATTTCAGGTTACAAGCAAAGCGATATGTATACTGTATTTAATAAATAGTCATGATGACAAGAAACGCTGGAACTTATTGGAAGTCAACAGTGGTTTCACTATGGACAGACTCACTGCCAAGATCAGAAATGCTGTATGGAGTTTTTACTGCTAGATGTGAAGGTTGTAAATTAGGAGAGAATCACACCACCATGTATGTACGTAATGTTGAACTTCTTTTGCACCGCATGTAGCTAACCGTGCTAATCGAAGGTGATCATAAAGACACCGTGATTTTGTTGATATTGACTTCCTCGATTAGTATACATAGCTTCTAGACTCTAGAACGTGAATCGGTGTAATATTTCGACATTCATTCAGGTCTCCCTCGCTCTATGCGTGTTGGGTTTATGCGATTTCGCGAGAATACAGCTAACTTATTTCTACCCAAAATTCGCCACGTGCGTTTTGAATTCGCTCGCATGCGGTTACGCGGTCGGACGTGGGACAACATTGTGTGTGTGTGCTGTATGCGCTACTCGGCAAGCAGCTGTCTCGTGCTGTGTCACTTCGCGCGCCCATTTTCTTGGAACGCATCTACCGCATAAGGCGAGGGGGAGGAAAAAAAAACGTGTGTATGGTGGCTCACATCTCAACATTGCAAATGGTCATGCGTTTTCTAAAGTGTACACTCTCTGAACAGTTTTGCCGCGGAACGTGTCAAACACATCGTCAGCTGGACACACGGATGCGGAGGCAGTGACGACACCTCAAATGCACTCCGACTTGTGGATATCTCCAAGTGTCATGCTTGATGAGGTAAGTCACAAAACACGTGGTTCAGTTAAGCTTCAGAGGCTGCTATCTGCCTTCTCCAGTAGTGGGAATGGAACGGAACGCCGTGGTGGGAGTGAACATTTGAACCCGACTGCGTTCTGGAAATAATCAAGGTTTAATTTTGTTATTTGACTCGCAGGCAGACCCCTAGACTAACAAAGATACCCACAGACACGCTCGGAGACCCACAGACACGCAAAGAGACCCACACACGGTACAAAGCTCCTCCGCAGGTCGAGTGTACGGGCCAAATCTAGTGGGGGGGGGGGGGGAATCATTTATGAGTTCCCCGAGTAATTTCTTCCCATTTCCAGCCCTGACCTTCATCCCTGTATAATATAATCTCGCGAAATGTCGACTGACAAATGAAAAAAAAACTTTTCAAATTTTTGGTGGAATGACATTTTTTTACACAAAGTATTGATGTAAATTCGTGGTATACTACAGTACATTAAATACTACCTCGCATGCAGTTATTGCAGTTACTACACGTTTAAAGTGTTTTGTGCTAAAATATAGTGTATGTAAAGCCATTGGGTTACAAAATGGTTACACGTTGAATGTGCTTGAATCATTGCAATATTTTGTCAAGGTTCAGATGCTGAATTGGACAGGAACTCAGAAGGAACTGCTTCCTGTATCCGCAAACCATGAGTTTGTCATCAGCAAGTGTGGGAGGGTGAGTGTGTGCGTGTAATATTTAATTCTTACTTTTGTCATTTTGTGACTCAATTACAGTAACGCATTCACCACCACTCTTTTATTTTTGTTGTAAATTTGATTCAAAATGTGTATTTTTATATATATACTGTACAGACAATTCAGTGAACAGTACTACAGTACTATGTATATTTGCCAATACCTTTTGTAAACAAAACGGTGTCTAGCGATAATAGAATAGTCTCCTAGCACTTTCGAGTGAAATTTTTTAACACGTTGAGTGGTGGTATAGTGCCTGGCCTGAGCTTTAACACCAGTGGCGATTAATACCTGAACCGGTCAGTTACTTGCACACAGTGACCATTGCGGTGAAGTATGGCCAACCCCATCACCATTATTGCATCAGGAGGCCTGCATCCCTCAGTGGATTGACGCAGGATTGCAAATAATTATACATTTCTGAGTATATAGCTCGTGTATATAGTAAAGCTGCCCATCCATGGTATGTGTGTGAACAGTTTGCTTTCTGCTTTGGGGACCCCTTGATCTTTCACAACGACTTAGGTGCCCGTAGACCCCAGTTTTATAACCCCCGGTCTTCAAAAAAATGTTTTGTATTTATATGAGCAGCTCAAACTGAGCATAGATCTTTGTCGTGGCTGTATATTTAGAGAATGCTAATACATTGTAATTGTTTAATTGTTGGTATGTTATATTCACTTTTTTCACCAGCAATAATTGTATTTGTGGGCAATAATGCCAGCTAATTAGGTATACTTTTTAAATGGATTTTACCATACATTAATCACGTGTGCTCTGTAGGTGGTGGAACAGAAAACCGACGTGGATATCCTGGAGATTGTTATCACCGTCATGTATGTCGGTGGAAGTGATCTCTTTCCTGATCAAGGAAGAATGCTGCAGGTTCGAGACAACATTCAAGGACTCAAGCTGCTGCAGCCACAGCAACAGACATCAGCCAGCCAGGACTATCAGGAATTCGATATTGACCTCTCCAACAGAAATGGTAAAGTTCTAATTGCATTACTGAGGTTGCATTTATTATTAGGGCATAGTTTTATTTATTTTAATTTGAAGTCATGACTGCACATGGTGATGTGGGCAAATGTAAGAACAATTATTTAAACGAAAAATGTTCTATCTGTAATTATGATGCTGAATGAGGCCTGAAAGGCATCTGCAGGTTATGTTACATATGGAAGTCAGACCTTGCAGAAAGAAGATGAGCTCAGTTTTTCATTAATTTGACGTGGTGTGCCGCTTGTGTTATTATGTTCCGGCCACAATATTTTCAGTATTGGTCGAAGTTTAGTTTTAGGTAATTAGGGCTCAGGTCTGGACAATACAGAATGTGCTTAATTGTGACGTAAAGTATGGGTGGTAGAAAGTTGTCTTGCAGACGCTTACCTGTGCTGCGTGGCCTGCGCTACATGACAGCAGCATGAAGCTTCGTCAGTGAGAATTATTTCTAGTCACCTCATTATGTTGACGCGTTAAACATATGCAAATGAAGTCAAAATAATGTGATTAGAGTGCCATAATGATATGCTTGACCATAGATTTAAAGCTTTTATTTGTAATGTGTTAACAAAGGTTCAAAATGCTCATTTCAGGCAGCCTTGAGACACAGCCGACATAAATATACAAGCACTATTAATTGGGTTGTATCTTATTCTTGGTTCTTTCGGTAAAGTCACGTAGAAGGGAAACAATAAAATAATACAAATATAAAACAAGAATTGTATTGTTTTATATTTTTATTATTGTATTTTATATTTTTATTATTTTATTGTTTCCCTTCTACGTGAATTTAATACAAATCTAGTGAGAATTGTATTGTTTTATTTTTATAATTGTATTGTTTCCCTTCGACGTGAGTTTAATACATTTCTAGTGAGAATTGTATTGTTTTATATTTTTATTATTTTATTGTTTCCCTTCTACGTGACTTTACCGAAAGAACCAAGAATATGAATCCCTGCAGTCACGAAAGTTTTAAATTGAAATGTGGGTTGTATCTTGTTTTAACAGCCTCCTCCTGACCCCTTTCATTCTCTTCTCTCCTGCTGATCCTTTATCTCTGCGTTCATGATGTCATAACCTTTTGTGACGTACTATTCAGTAAGTACAATATTTGAGCAAATAGATATTTCAGCAAGTGCAATGTTGCAAAACTGTATCGTGACATCGAATTGCTTGGGAGTTACATGCCTCTAAACAATGTTCTAGAGAGGGAGGAATGCCTGAAATATGCTTCCAGTAGCAAGAGCCCTTGCTTGATATGGATAATCAGATGTTTTATAATAGGCAATGTTCAGTCAATAATTACATGAATTAAAAAAAATATGTAATCTCTAAAGAAAAACATGGTATGTGAATTAAAATATTCTTAAGGTTATCTTATAACGAACTTTGTGTAAAGTTGATCTTACATTATTTTATATTCATTATGGTTTTATAACTGTCCTGTTGTGTGTTCTCAGTGACGGAGGTGTCTTATATCGCTACTCTGGATCCTGCCTTGGCTCTGGATGGAGTGAACATTTCACTGGCAGCTTCTGTGATAAGAACACAGGTAGGCACCTCTTTTGTAGTTTAGCAAGGGCTTAAAAGCCACCCCCCCCCCCAATGATTATCTGACATTTCTGTCGCAGTCTGGATATTCTCAATTTCACTGTAAAAAGAGTCCACACGTCACTGGTTTACCTCTTGACGACGGTCAAAGAAGAGGGAGACATGCCAGCGAAACCGCAGATAAATTCACCTGCATGGAGTAGGGAACGGTTGTCATCGATCTGTAAAGGGGCTGTGGTCTTACCATTTACATACTCAGCCTTACCCCTTTCATTTCTGTGGCTCTTTCGAATGAGCCAGAATCCTCTCCTGCCCTTAGGGGCCGTCCATAAATGACGTCACGCACCTGGGGGGGGGGGGGGTCAGATATTTGTGACGATGTGTGACGAAGGGGGGGGGCTTTAGAAATGTGACGTCACGTCAAAATGTGCAACTTTAAATAAATAAAGACAGCACGTTCTACTTAATTAAATATACTTTAAAATAAATGTTTTCTCCTACAAACATCAGAGTGCAGTGCCACATTAAATACGCACTACAATAACAATAGTTTAAAACGATTTGAAGCATGACTGGGGGGGAGGCATCAAAAATCCTCCAAAATCACGTGACATCATTTATGGACGGCCCCTTACCTAATCGCCATCCAAAACATCGTTTAATGAAATAGACATACACAGACAAATGTTCATCTCTTCACGTAACATTTCTCTAGTATTTTTTTTATCCCATCAGCCTGTGGGACTTCTATAGCAATGTTATTCAGAAGCATTTTCTTAAGCAGCAGACCCTAGACCAGTTTCAACCTTTGGTTCTCATCAGCAGAATTAGGCTTGTGGAAAAAAATATTGCTGAGTTGTCAAGTTAATGGCAAGTGCATTGCACAAAGACTGGGGTTCATTCAGCGCAAACCAATAATTACTACGTGCTATCCATGGAGGACTATGGGTAATTTAATCAATGGGCAAACATTCCAATTAGGAGTGCGATTCCTGCTTTAAACATAATGTATTTCACGTCTTCTGTTTATCTTCCTCTTTCACTTTGGCTCACTGCCCTATTGATGCCATACATCGCTCTTCGAAGGGTTAATGGTACAACAGGTGTGTTTATTGGTCATCTTCTACATACTGTATAGTCATTAACGAGTTTAGTGTGTGTGCTTTTTAGTCTGGTACTGAAGCTGAGATTGCAACATCGACACTATTCATCATGCAAGTAGCCAAATTTAAGGTAAATATTTTCACATGAGACATCCTTCAAAATATATATGTGATATTTTAAACTCGATCTAAAATGCTGTCAAACATGTTTTATGTATGATGCATAGAAATGGTATTGTGTCTGTTCTGCATGAATATCAAGGAAATGTTGTAATGCCGGAAACTCGGAAATCATTCAAATTCAAATGCGATGAAAATGTTGTAACTCTCTTGCCTTTAAGTGAAAATTCCATCCATGAAAGCGAGGGGATCTACAGTTTCTCCCCTTATGCACAGACTATAGGATATTAGTCAAACTATTGTTAAGGTTACACAAAAAATTGTTTGTGTATGCTCCTTGATCGTAATGACATGCTGTAGCGTGTATGCATGCAAAACTTATTTCTAGAGTGTTAGCTGCTTTATGGAAATATAGGCATTTGTACAATCACACACCCATCACACATGCGTATGTCATGCTCAAAATAACCACAGATTTTTTTTATGTGCGTGTAACTGTTTACTTGAAAATGGCTTTTCACACTTTCAACCATGTGGCCATGCCATTTGTTCAATTAATATTTATTTAAGGATCTTTTTGCAACATTTGATATTGTGTATCAATCACATTTAAAGACATGCTTATTTAACAGTGAGGACAATGTGCTATTGCAATGCAAAGTATGTAGAGGTAATGACTTGTTTGCTTTGTGCAGACCACCCCACACCATGGTCTCCATTTTGTAGGATTTGTGGTGGCATTTGTGATGGTGGGACTGGCGGTCGTATGCATATCCCTTCTAAGACAGAATAAATGTTGGGGTGCATGCTCCAAATCCACACAGAATACACAGGTAATGTGAGACGTTTGTATTATTAACCGAGCGTCTAGTCGTACAGCACATCGTCGCAATTCCAGGATAATCCAGAGGTGGGCTGCCTCTGTATCAATTTTCTTAACAAAATCCCGTTATTTCCAAGAAGGCCACATTTTTCGCATTTAGAGCTTGTAATATAATTAATATTACTTTCCATGTTATAAAATCTATATTTTTTAAACATATATAAGGGGAAAAATACTACTGACCCCACCAAAAACCCACAATGCAATGCTTCAATTATTTACAGTGCAGGGCTAAACTCGCACTGCCTGGCACATGATGTTTCTGCGCAGCATGGAAACATGGCTAACGAGTCACAATTGCTTTGCATGCCATTCATTTTTTCCCCCACAAATTTATATTTGTTGCATCCCCCTCAACGAAACCTCCCATGGTACACAGGACACGGTATATCCACCCAGGTTGTTTCGAGGACACACTGTTTATCTAAATGAGGGTGCAACTGTGGCACAGTGGCACGTGCATTGCTCGATTAACTGAAGCTCTTAAAAGGCTCTGTTAACCCAGCAAGCTGGTTGTGAAGGAAAGATGACAGGACGATCCCAGCAGCAGTTTAATCTTATTAATCATGGCAGAACCCCCCCTGGGAGTGTCATGCAGGTATAATTTTGTAGTGGAGTAGACATGGTGGAATGCCTCATGAATTACGCCAAATGCATCACCACATCCACTCAACATCCACTTTTGGGGATGCCCCCCCCCAGCTGCACGCTATCACTGCCTATACAAATGATGGATAAAAACACACTTAAGCAATAGTGTGCTTTTATCCATCATGTACATCGATCTGCGACAGTGTGCAATGTCGTAATGAATTTTAAACTTTCTAATTTTGCTGACATTCTGCAAAATTGGCTGCCATTCCATCAAAATGAAGTGAAATGATCAGAAACACTAAATACCACCTCTGATCTTGAGTAACATTTCAATGACATAATTATTCCGGTTATTTTTGTAACCTTCCACTTGAATCCAGCACTTTGGCGCAGTGCAACTCTGATATAATGACCTAATAAATGTGTGCATCCTTTGTGCATATGCCAGGTGCAGCAGGATGTGCAGAGTGCGTGTAGTGGATCAGTGTGTGCAGGGGAAGGGCAGATGACCAGTGCCATGGCCTCTCTCCCTGTGGAGCGGCTGGAGAGCGAGGGGCTGTGCAGGGAAAGGAAGGAGGCCGTGGACATGCTTACTCATGCCATACTGGAGACATTTGGCAAAACTACCCAGCCTATACGGTGTTTGGACCTTCATGATATTGAGAGCCCTATACAGGTGAACATATCCTAATTTTTCAGTGGCATATTAATTGAATTGAGGATCAGTGGCGCAGCGCTTAACACACCACGCTGAGAACTCGGCGACTTGAGTTTGATTCCCAGTCACAGCTATAATGACAGTGGCGAATGATATCTAAACTTGTCCTGGGCCTACCCTTTACCAACCCACATTTAGAGACATGGTGATGTAGGGTCAATAACAACCCCCATGACTAACACAATGTACAGAAGCTTTAATTCAAGTGGATTGACAAAGGGCTTAAGATGATTTATTTAAAAAATACATTTCAACGAAGCCCAAAGTATATTTTTGTTGCCCGTGCTGTTCTACAGGCATATGGATTTTTGAGCCAGCTCATAGAGAAGTTTGACATTCCAAGGGACGCTGTGCAGCATGCTCTTCGCTTGCTTTTGCCTCTTCATAGCATGAAGCAGCTTCAGGAATTACTTCGGCTTGTTCACCCAAACACGTGCTCTGTGCCTATCAGGTACCTGTACAGTATTTTAAGTGCACATTCACCCCACCAACAGTGATGAAGATGGGCTTGTTTAGCAGCAGGGCACGGCAGCAATCGTGTGATTTTAAGACCACACTTCCGTGAACAATACATATTTTTAGCTTTTTTTTACAATCAACGAATCGAGTACCATGCTTGAGTGCTCGTTCAAAGCTTTTTTCTCTTTTTCACATTCTAATTCCAATCTAAAAGAGATTATGCATCTCTACTAGACGCCATGGCACAGCCAAGATGGATCTCAATACTTATCTGTGTTCAACATGTAATGATACAGATTCATTGATTACATTTCTTTCATATTATCACGACGTATTCATCAATTCGGGTGTGTAATCATCGATTACTTTCATGTTGCATATTTTATATGCATTTGTTTTACCTAAATTCTGCAGCCACTAGAGGCACTGCATTCACATTTAGGATACAAATGGGAAAGATAAAAAAACATTTTAAGAAAGAGATTATTCCTTTACAATATTTACAATGTAGAATGTAATTTTACAGAAATTTCCAAGGATTTATATATTTTGTAAAAAATATCATACCATCTTCTGTTTCCTGCCAGCATACAGATGTATTAACCAATTTGTGTATGGTCCTGTAGTGTGAAAATAAATTCGTTTAGATACAAAGGAACAATCGTATTTAAGTAAAAACAAATATTGTAACTATGTCTCAAGGCTCATGTGACACGTGTGTAGTGCCTCTGCAGTTGGTGTTCATAAAGAAGGTGTGGATGTAGCTGCGTTCCCCGTGGCAGCAGGGCTGGTGGAACATGTCCGAGCTTCTCTCCTTGCCTCATGTAGGCAGAATGCTAAAGTGAACTCTCCAAGAAGGAAGCAAAGGTAAATAGCCTCGTCCCTTTTAAACACAAATAGAGACTTTAGAAAGGTGAAATGCAGCCAAATTTACTGGTAGCTGATGGTTTCCTGTGTTTATGTTTGTTTACTAATACAGATAGTCCCCGAGTTACGATGGTCCGACTTACGATATTTCAATCTTACGATGGCGATAGCAATACGACAAAATTGCATGTATGATACGTAGCTTTAGCGATCTCATTTTAGGGTTACCACGATACGATAATGCACGTTAAAAGTTTTTATAGCAGATAGGATTGTTTCCGGGAAAAAAAAAACTTTCTATTAAATTGCAGTTCATATAGGTAGGCAAAGAATTTACCTTGTTTTTTTTACTTTACATTTTACTGTGCAATACAGTATTGTAATTAATAAATACATACGGTATATAGTTTATACAGTACGGTACTGTAAATTGCTCTGTTTTGCTAAATTATCACCATTCTTTAAGACTCCTGGGTAGGCTAGGCCATCTTCGACTTACGATATTTTTGACTTACGATGGGGTCATCATAACGCATCTCCATCATAAGTAGAGGACTACCTGTACTTACTTGAATTAATATTCACCGATCACTCAAGCAACTGTGATAGAACTATTTATTGTGAACATTGCTCCGTTATATTTTAGAAATGTCACATTCTAGAAATAAATACCTCTTCACAGTGGAATAATTAGATTGAATATTTGTATAATACAATGAAATACATTGAAGCAGGTTCACAGTGTATACGAACTATATATGATCAATGTTTGTGCACATAACCAATGTTTGATGCATGCTAATTTGATTTGTCATTTACTCTAGAACGTTAAAAGAGGCACAACTGCAGCCAGCCAAGTTGGTTTCTCCGAGTCATTCGCACAACAAAGATATGGCACTGCAGCCATCGCAGTTGAAGTCATCGGAGCCCAGTTTGGAGGGTGAAACGTTGATACTGGATTCCTCCGGAACTCGGGAGCGGATTTTTGTTTTCCGCTCACAACCCGAAGAAGAGAGCAAAGCTGTAATTTTTCATAAGAAGAAAAAGAGGAACTTTTTGAATTATAAATCTTCAAAGATTATGGATGTCACAATGTAAATAACCTATTTAATGGCCAACATATTGCTAAAAACTTTTAATGTAGAAATGAAAGGACTGATTATTTTAATGTGCTGTAGATCCCATTCAACCCACTATTGTTTTGATCCTTTTAACAAGTTCACCATTTACCTTAATAGGTCCTTGCTAAATGTGCAGATTCACATAATGTGTATCTCTGATAAATTGTATCACATGTGTAGTGTCTTGTAAAATCACTCAGACTGACACGTTGTGCCAGGTCACCTGCTTACACTTTATTAGCCTATTCTTGCACCAGTTGTAGGCACGCCTATCACTGTCTGTACGGTCACTTCTGTTAACCAATTCCTACTCTCATCTACGTTACACCTCGCTAACCTGCACACAGCAGCTCTTGCTCTCGGCAGCTGCGCACTCGAGGCTTCGCACACAGCAGCTCTCACACAGAGGCTCGCACACAGCAGCCCTCACACACAGGTTCGCACACAGCAGCTCTCACACAGAGGCTCGCACACAGCAGCCCTCACACAGAGGCTTGCACTCAGCAGCTCTCACACAGAGGCTTCGCACACAGCAGCCCTCACCCAGAGGTTCGCACACAGCAGCTCTCACACACAGGTTCGCACACAGCAGCTCTCACACACAGGTTCGCACACAGCAGCTCTCACCCAGAGGTTTGCACACAGCAGCTCTCACACAGAGGCTCGCACACAGCAGCTCTCACACAGAGGCTTGCCCTCAGCAGCCCTCACCCAGAGGCTCGCACACAGCAGCTCTCAAACACAGGTTCGCACACAGCAGCTCTCACCCAGAGGCTCGCACACAGCAGCTCTCACACAGAGGTTTGCACACAGCAGCTCTCACCCAGAGGCTTCGCACACAGCAGCTCTCACACAGAGGCTTGCCCTCAGCAGCCCTCACACACAGGTTCGCACACAGCAGCTCTCACCCAGAGGCTCGCACACAGCAGCTCTCACACAGAGGTTCGCACACAGCAGCTCTCACCCAGAGGCTCGCACACAGCAGCTCTCACACAGAGGCTCGCACACAGCAGCTCTCACACAGAGGTTCGCACACAGCAGCTCTCACCCAGAGGCTCGCACACAGCAGCTCTCACACAGAGGCTTGCCCTCAGCAGCCCTCACACACAGGTTCGCACACAGCAGCTCTCACACAGAGGTTCGCACACAGCAGCTCTCACCCAGAGGCTCGCACACAGCAGCTCTCACACACAGGTTTGCACACAGCAGCTCTCACCCAGAGGCTCGCACACAGCAGCTCTCACACAGAGGCTTCGCACACAGCAGCTCTCACACAGAGGCTTGCCCTCAGCAGCCCTCACACACAGGTTCGCACACAGCAGCTCTCACACACAGGTTCGCACACAGCAGCTCTCACACAGAGGCTTGCCCTCAGCAGCTCTCACACAGAGGCTTCGCACACAGCAGCTCTCACACACAGGTTCGCACTCAGCAGCTCTCACACAGAGGCTCGCACACAGCAGCCCTCACACAGAGGCTTGCACACAGCAGTTCTCACACAGAGGCTTGCACACAGCAGTTCTCACACAGAGGCTCGCACACAGCAGCCCTCACACAGAGGCTTGCACACAGCAGTTCTCACACAGAGGCTTGCACACAGCAGTTCTCACACAGAGGCTTGCACTCAGCCTCTCACATAGAGGTTCGCACACAACAGTTCTCACCCAGAGGCTCGCACACAGCAGCTCTCACACAGCTTCTCATACAGAGGTTCGCACACAGCAGTTCTCACACAGAGGCTTGCACTCAGCCTCTCACACAGAGGTTCGCACACAGCAGCTCTCACACAGAGGCTTGTACTCAGCCTCTCACACTCCACCGCTGCCCTCGTTTACGTTCCCTCAGACCCACTCACTCGTCCTTCCCGGGTGGGGGGATCAACCATGACCCGCCCGGCGACTCAGGAGGGTTGAGGTCCATTCCCAGCTTGAGCGGCAGCGGCGAGACGTCTTCTCTCTCTTGTCCCCAGCAACACGAACTCCCGCTCCGCTCTCACGCCCATCCTTATATCCCCCTCCCAATTGTCCAGCTCCTCCCTTGTGTCTCTTTAGGGCCAGACAGGCTAGCGCCTGTCAGGCCATCAATCACCCCTCATCGCAACACCTCCGGTGTCAGCGTGCAACCCTGGGCCGACCTGGTCTGCACCAACTTCTCTCCCAAATTAAGTGGCGGTTTGCCCGTGCAACCTCGTGTCGCGCACGCGTTTGTCCTCAGTTGCCCTCGGCCAACAGTGTGCGCCACGTATTTCACCACACTACACATGTATGATGTGCTGGTTGTATAGAATGGCCGGGCATATGGAACTTTATGGCTTTTGTAATGGGATGGTTAGAGTTTGCTTTAATGGTAGATGTTTGTGAATGTTATTTCAAAGTGCGTGTCAGAATGCCACACCCATAGCAGGCCTCCATGCCCACCTGACGCTCCCACGTGTGAAATTGTGGCTCGTGAATGGCAGGGATATTGTATAATATATCAGCTCTGCCATAGCTGCACCCACTTTGGTCCATTATGCTATGCAGACTGAGGCATTGCAGAATGCTTTGCTAACATAAAAAGAACCTAACTGCAACCTGCAGTATTTGGCAGAATATTTTTTATCTCCCTAAAACTGCCCTCAATCAGTCAAATTATCAGATATAGGATTCCTAAAGTCTTATGTTAATAGGGGCCATGGTTTCTTATTTACGATGTATTAAGCATTATTTGTATCATTATTTGGTTCTTTCGGTAAAGTCACGTAGATATTTTTTTATAAAGGTTAAAAACCACGACGTTTTGATCGCAACACCAGCAATCGTCCTCAGGTGAACAAATACAGCTGGCAGACCGTTGAGAGAAATACGAGATCCTTTATTCAGGATTATCATGTTTTCTCTTTGAATCTCGTCAGCAGTACCAGAATTGAATTAATCATATTAATTTCTGAATGTATTCACTCCCCCTTTAGTGTCAGTTAATTTACACCTCAGCCAGTCTCAACTTTATAACCGTCGCCCTTTTTGGATTAAACATCTTGCTAAAATGTTCACAATTGTCTTTTTTGTTTTTACAAAATCTGCCCAAATTATCGGAGTGCAAAGCAGCGTGGATTTTGATTTGCTGTACAAGTTCCACCACCATCTGCAGTGTGAGCGTTATACCGTCTGCCCCTGGCACGATGCCAAATATTACGCAACTTTCAAATTCTGTATATCGTACTTAATAAATGTAAGAGTGCAGTACTGTATTTATTGTGTAATTTGTCAATGTAATTACTGTTTTGATATGCTTTTTATATACTTTTTAATTAAATGTCAATAACTGCATCAGTAGTTGTGATGTTTGGTTGTGATCTCTCTGATGCATCTGTAGCTATGATAGGTCCCAAAGCCACTTAAATACAGCGAATGGGCAGTGGATGGAGCTGTCGACATGAGGTACTGCAGTGGTGTTTACCCCTCGCATATTGCAGTACATTAAGTACACCATGTGCATGGTATAACCGTAATGTTCTACAGCTGTTCACATATCCATAGATGCCGACCCATACGGTTTACCCGTATTCTTGTACAGGGAAATTGAGTTTTCAGGTCCATACGGCCTATAGCCGTTTCAATACGGGCAAAAAAATGTTTCTCCCTTGTGATGGGATTTTGTAGGATAAACGTTGAGCTTTATGAGGGCACGGGTAGTGCCGGATTAAGCTAGTGCGGGGCCTGTAGCATATGTTATGAAGGGACCCTAAATTTAAAAAACACAAATTTTTTACTTGCATAGTAAAGTAATTGTATTTTTTTTTCATTTGCTATACAGCCAGATAATGACAAATCGCTAACCTTAAACACCCAGTCGTTCATAAAAGTTGAAGGCGGTATAGTACTATAGTAATAGAGCAAGTGCACAATCACTGAACCGGAATTTATAGCTTGGAAGCATTTGGCGCGGGGCCCGTAGCAAATGATCCTGATGACGGTACCCCGGGGTACCAAATAATACAAAATGGGCCGAGGCAATTAAATATTTTATTTCTGGGACACTTTTTTTTCCAGGGGTGTTACTTCACTCCGCAACTGGGGTACAATGAATCCGAAATCAGTGCCACTCCGCGGTGTCGAAACGCCAAATATGAGCATTGAAAATTTCAAACTTGAATAGTGCATCGTGAGTACAGCTCGTCGAGATGAGTCGATTGCCGCATCGCCGACCATCAACAGAGACTAAACATGACTGCATCACGGACATTATGCGAGAGCCGGGGCACTATGGAACCCCGGGGGACCGCATTAAGGTCCACATGTAGATACTTTTGCTACGAGGATAATCCGGCACTGGGCACGGGGTGACAAGGTCTGAATTTGTCCGTAATAAGGTAGGCACTGATAAGGGGTTGACAGGTTTGCATATTGATTTAAAGCTTTCGTGACTGCAGTAATTCATATTCTTAGCTCTTTCGGTAAAGTCACGTTGAAGGGAAACAATAAAATAATAAAATATATATAAAACAATAAAAAATATTGTTTTATATATAATAAAAAAATATTGTTTTACATATATATTTTATTGTTTCCCTTCAACGTGACTTTACCGAAAGAGCTGAGAATATAGGTTTGCATATCTTACCTAATGACATATCTGCCTATATACCCCAGTCCCCAGCGAGTCGGATATGCGACGTTGTATCTGCATTGCACGTGGACAGAAATGGGAGTAATAAATGCCGGTGACCTGCAGACACTACTGTACTGTCATTCTACGACTGCTGGATTCAATCTTGATGTGAAGCTTTAGTGACTACACGAATCCAGAATCTTTGGTTCTTTCGGTAAAGTCACGTAGGTAGACAATAATAGATAACGACGTTTCGATCGCAACACAAGCGACCGTCATCAGGTGAGACAATCACAGCAGGGAAACTGCCGAAGCAGGCGTCGTGATCTTGTATTTTCCACCTACGTGATTTCACTGAAAGAACCAAAGAGTATGGACTGCTGGATTGTACACCACATTACGAACCCCGAGCGCTAGGAGGAGGATCCCTGTATGGTGACCCCCCCCCCCCACCCCAGGAGGATCCCTGCACGGTGACCCCCCCCCAAGAGGATTCCTGTATGGTGACCCCCCCCCCCCCAGGAGGACTCCTGCATGGTGACCCCCCCCCAGGAGGACTCCTGCATGGTGACCCCCCCCCAAGAGGATTCCTGTATGGTGACCCCCCCAAGAGGATTCCTGTATGGTGACCCCCCCCAAGAGGATTCCTGTATGGTGACCCCCCCCCAAGAGGATCCCTGTATGGTGACCCCCCCCAGGAGGATCCCTGCACGGTGACCCCCCCCCCCCGCCGAACCCCCAGCGCCAGGAGGGGGAGGAGGGGGAGGAGCCCTGCACGGTGACGCCCCCCCCCCCGGCTGAACCCCCAGAACCAGGAGGGGGAGGAGCCCTGCACGGTGACGCCCCCCCCCCATGAGGAGCCCTGCACGGTGACACCCCCCCCCCGGCTGAACCCCCAGAACCAGGAGGGGGAGGAGCCCTGCACGGTGACGCCCCCCCCAATGAGGAGCCCTGCACGGTGACGCCCCCCATGAGGAGCCCTGCACGGTGACCCCCCCCCCCCGGCTGAACCCCCAGCGCCAGGAGGGGGAGGAGCCCTGCACGGTGACGCCCCCATCCCCCGTCCCCAGCGAGAGGAGGAGCCCCGCGCGGTGCCATGGCCGCGCTCGTGCGCCCCATGTGCTCGCGCGTCTGCGCCGCTCTCCCCTCTCTTCCCCTCTACCACCCGCTCCACTCGCGTCTCGCGGCCCCGCTCTGCTCCCGCCTGGGGGTCCCGGGGTCCCATCGCCGCCCGTGGAGCGGTGCGGCCCCGTCGTCGCCCGGCCCCGGGGCCACCACGCTGGCGGGAGCAGCCGCGGCCGCCGCCGCCGCTGTCTCGGGGCCCCAGCAGCAGCAGCAGCAGGAGGATGAGGAGGAGACGCGGAGGCGGCGACAGCGGGCCCGCGGGTTCGCGCTGCGCCTCGCGGGCGCTCTCGCGCTCTGCGGGGGTGTCGCCGGCGTCTACGTCTTCGGTACGGAGGGGATCCGACGGGGACCCGAGGCTGGAAGCCGGGAGGCGGTGGGTTACTCGTGCCAAGGAGTGGTGGGGGGGGGTGTCTCTGAAGGAGTTCTGGGCTGTCAAGGCGTCCTCGTGGGGGACCGGCAGGAGGTGGTCCGGGTGTGGAGGGGATCCAGACATGGGGAGGGGATGAGGGCCGGGGGTCCGGGGGGTCCCCAGATTAAGGGCACGGGATGAAGAGGGCAGTCTGTAAAAATGCACCCGCCTGGGCTGTGGCCACGGGTCGTGAGGGGTCGGGGTAGCAGGGTGCGCTTGGCCTGTGGATGGGGTAGACGGGCTCTCGGGGGCGGGAGATCCCTTTGACGTGAGGCAGACCCGGGCCGTGAGGGAACCCGCGGGCTGCGTAGCTCTCGAGCCGGCGGCTCGTGCCCCTGTGCCACGTGAAGAGTTTCATTATGCAACAACAAACAGAAAGACTCTATAGTGTCACTGTCGAGTTCGTCGACATGACGACGCCGTGTGGCCCGTCGCGGTGACGTCACTGGCGTGTTTGTTAACGCGGTGACGTCACTGGCGTGCTATGACGACATAGCGCGCCGGTGACGTTAAAGTCTCTCGGCGTGAGGGTTGGCGCCCGTGCATGACAGCCCCGCCCCCCACCCCCGTGCGCGTGAGGTCACGTTACACGTGCTCCACGTGCTCTCAAGGTCACGGTGGGGTCTCCTGAGAATCCTCCCGTGGCGTTCAAACTCCACACTCCAGCTGGGATAATTGGTCAATTAAGTTAATCTGGCCGTCTAGAATTTGTAATCGGCCACGTCTTTGTAGTTCATTACATGGGTTCACTTAAAAATTCCCGAAGGCGGGAAACCCCCTTGCAATTATTGCGCAAGATGGGCACATGATATCCATGGTGTGTCCCAGTAGGAAGCGGTCTGACAGCATCCAAACGTTTCGTCTTGGCAATCCTCAAGTATCAATCACCCACCAGCACGCATCAGCTGAGACTGGACGACCCATGTGCAGTCTGTCGCCTCTTCACACAGGTTTCAAGTTTCATTTATTTAGGTATAGCCCTGTGAGCCATGCGGCTCTTAAGTCGGGTGCAACCACAACAAACAAAATATGAATACAGAACATCCCAAAACGACGACGTGCGACAGAAACATCCTGGAATTCAACCAGCAAATATTCCACGCAAAAAAACCCTTATTAAAACGCTATGTGCAAAAATCACAATGTGGTGCAAGCCAACAACAACAACAACCATAAGACAATTTAAATTAATCATATGTTTTCGAATTACCAAAATAAGGCTACAAAAACAATGTAACAACAGTAATCATAGGAACTGTGATTTTAAATTTAACAATAAACGATATACATAACATGTACGACAAAATCTGCAGCCATAGCTGGCAGCACGACACTCCCAGTGTATGATGTGTGAGTGAGTCAGCAGCAGCGTGAGTGAGTGTATGATGTGTGAGTGTATGATGTGTGAGTCAGCGCACGATGTGTGAACGAGTCAGCAGCAGTGTGAGTGTATGATGTGCGAGTAAGCCAGCACATGATGAGTGAACCTGTGCATGATGAGTGAATGGGTCAGTGGTTGTGCGAGTGTATGATGTGTGAGTGAGTGTATGATGAGCGAGTCAGTGCATGATGTGTGAGTGAGTCAGTGCATGATGTGTGAGTGAGTCAGTGCATGATGTGTGAGTGAGTCAGTGCATGATGTGTGAGTGAGTCAGTGTATGATGTGTGAGAAAGTCAGCCCTGAGCTACCACTGCCCTTAGAGCAGGGCTCGGAAACCTGCGGCTCTGGAACCTCATGCGGCTCTTTGGCTGCCCCCTTGCGGGCAGCCGTTTCTTGACAAAACTGAATTAACTTAACTTGGTTTCTTACACTCTTAACACGTAGTGGAGGCGGTTCCTGCTTTTACAACACAATGCATTCCTGGCTCTTCCAGTTTACCATGGGAGTCCCGTTTACCATGGGAGTCCAGTTTACCATGGAAGTCCAGTTTACCATGGAAGTCCAGTTTACCGTGGAAGTCCAGTTTACCATGGAAGTCCAGTTTACCATGGGAGTCCAGTTTACCATGGGAGTCCAGTTTACCATGGGAGTCCAGTTTACCATGGAAGTCCAGTTTACCATGGAAGTGCAGTTTACCATGGGAGTCCAGTTTACCATGGGAGTCCAGTTTACCATGGGAGTCCAGTTTACCATGGAAGTTTAGTTTACCATGGAAGTCCAGTTTACCATGGAAGTCCAGTTTACCATGGGAGTCCAGTTTACCATGGAAGTCCAGTTTACCATGGAAGTCCAGTTTACCATGGACAGGGGTCGGCATCCTGCGGCTCTGGAACTGCATGCGACTCTTGAAGGACTGCTGCTTTCGTGACGTCATTTATTAAGGACCAACCGTCTGTATTCACCACATTGCAGTGCGGTATTTGAAATATTGAGGGTTTTTTTTACCGAATTCGGAAAAAATGCCTCTTCTTGTTACTTAGGTTGCTGACCCCTGCCCTTGAGATACAATCTTGCTCTTGGTTGCATGTGTACAGTGTGTATATTAAAGGGTTATCCCAAAAGTAATTGATACCGAAATGTAAAGTTAGGGCTTGGTCGAAAACTGGGAAGACCGTATATTTACTGTGGAAAAGTTAACAAAACTTCATAAAAATAAAGGAAATCTAACAATTTTTCACCAAATGCTGTGTGTACTAATGTGTATTTGTTTTCCATAGTTATGTTTGTTATGTGCCATATCGATTACACAAACAATTACTTTAACATTTTATGAATGAGTGTGCCATGTAATTGCATCTGCTCTTGCTAACAGGGGCCAATGCACTGGACGAAGATGGAAAGGAGGTGCGTGTTATCTCTATTTCTATGTTTTATTTTACACGCTTTTATTTAACTCAGTCTGTTGTTGTCGTATCCTCAAATCTTGTAACTCAATTTTAACCCACTTCCCATGTGATATCGACAGCAAACTTGGTATACTTATGTCATACTGATGACAATACTATATTCTATCATAAAAAATAAAAGAAAACATTTACAACGATCTTTTTACACGCTTTCTCTTAACTCTGTTATTGTCGTATCCTCAAATCTTGTAACTCAATTTTAACCCACTTCCCAATGTGGTATCGATTGCAAAGTTGGTATACTTATGTCATACTGATGACAATACTATATTCTATAAAAAAAAATATTTTAAACATTATTTTTAATCTGTTATGTTTCGGCTTGGGTCTAATTGTCCACGCTCAACTGACGGGCTGTAAATCACCACGGCCCCTTACGCTATGGCAAGCTTTGTGGCCACTTCCTGGAGTCGTGGAGTTCTGGCATTACGAGTACGGTACATTTCATTAAAGCGTGTTTTTTAAAAAGTATTTTTAAATATTTCTTATTACCAGGTAAGGCCAACAGCTATATAGCTCTTTTTCAGAAGCGACCTGGCCACAAATGATCATATGGAAATGCATAGTAACCAAATACTCAACGCATGTTTCTAAGACATCACTAAGCTGCACACATAAGACGTGTGCTCAACTGAATACAATGTTCATCTCTTGTACAAGCTAAGAAACACACAACAAGAAACATTGCTAGCACATTTCCTTCTCATTTAAGTATCTACGTATATTTTTGTACAAGTTGCAAAGTAAACCGGGTGGCATAGTTCAGTAGTACCTTAAACGTTTACAGGATTGTCAAGTCAATGATGTGGATTCTGTCTGACCTTACATGTTAGTTTTCATGGATTGTGTGTCTGTTTTTGCGTGTGAATCTAGTGTGAACACATGAGCAGTGAATTGATGGGGTTTTTTTTATCCACAGGTGCCGGATGAATTTGATAATGGTAAGGACCCATTTGGGAGCATAAATTAACCAGAACGTGCACTGCATTTGTCATGACCATAAACAACCATTAGTATGTCTATGAAGAAGACATGGCTTGTAATTGCCAGGTGCAATGTCAGAGAGCATGTTTGGTTAATTTTAGAGGTGCACGTTTTTGGTGTATCATGCTATGGGAATGAAAGACTTTTTTTTTTCACTTAGAACAGGATGAAAGCTATCATTTAGAGACCATGATTTCAGCTAATGTTATCATGTGGAACTTTGAATATTCATGTTTTTAAATCGTGTTGTATGATGTGTACATAGCCTCACGAATGGGCTGTCGGCCATATACTGACGACTATGTTTTGTCATTGCCTCATTCTGCATTCACCTTTGCTTTGGCTGCACTGGCTGCTATGTAGTCGCTAATGATGTGGGAGCGCTCAGCTATTATTCTTGGACAGCATTGTTACTCTTGAAGCTGTTGACTAGTTCACCAGCCTCCATATGGACGTTGCTGGTCAACTCCCCCACCATACGAAAGAAGAATAGGAGTCACTTTATTTTCACCTTTTTGTTATGAAAAGTACTGCTTGTGATGTAATCTGTACATGTCTCTGATAATAGAAAATAATGTTTTCATTTGCCACGCCATAAATCCACGTCAACGTAGCCAAATGGTGTTTTCCAGTTTGCATTTTTGCCCATGATTCATAATACATTTTTGGGTTAGGCCACAATTATTGTACCAAAAAAAATTCTGTGTCGTTATTACCTTCCACCATCCAACACAACCAAACAAATCAATCTTCTCGTGTTCGAGCGTTTAACTTGCCAATTATTCTTGTTTCCATTCACCGTGGGTAAATTGAAGGACAATTTTATCAGCCAAGTTTAGGAATGAGATTTGACGTCTCATTTGAAACGACAGCAATTCCTCGCTAACCGTGGATTTGGTTGCTCTAACCCCGTTTTTCCAAAACGCCCTCCCTGTACTTTACCAATCGTGGATTTGGTTGCTCTAACCCCGTTTTTCCCAAACGTCCTGTACTTTACCAACCGTGGATTTGGTTGCTCTTACCCCGTTTTTCCCAAACGCCCTGTACTTTACCAACCGTGGATTTGGTTATTGCAGCCTTTTCCAGAAACCTAACCTCCGCGATTGGTGAGGGATTACTGTACATTTATCATCAGAACTAAATCTAGGACGTCAGAATCGCAATCTTGGAAGTCATAATTCATATTATCGACTGCGACAGTTTTTATCCATATGTGCTTATTCCATAGTTTGTTGTTCACACCCACCATAAATATAAATCAACAGGACAATGTACGCTCATCCTGCGTACGGAATGACAATGGTGTGTATTGTGTTGCAGATCCCGTTGTAGTACAACAAGTGAGACGTGCTTATCAGTACTTCAAGGACTACAGACAGGTGAGTTCAGCTTGGTATTGTCACATAAGCTTTCTCCAATTACTTGCCACTATTAACGGTGAGAATTTGGGACTTTCGTAGGTTATTTGAATGTATAACCCTAGTGTTTTAAAACAAATGTGAATGTGTCATCAAAGATAGCCTCACCTTAAGACGCGAATGTAAGTACAGTGACGCCTTTTTCTTCGTGATTTTTACTTGCAGCAGTAGTTTAATTCTAGTTTTTCGCCTATATTGATGGCAATATGTCTTGATTGCCCACAAAATATTTCTCAAAACCGAATGCTCATTCACACTGTGCAAACTATTTCAATAGGTGGCGCTCTGCTTCCACGTACTTTTGTCTAAGTTGTAGCTACCCTGTCATCCCTAAATATAAACATTTTTTTTTATTTTACCAGGTAAGGCCCACTGAGCTACATAGCTCTTTTAGCCCAATGAAGTGGCTTATCAAGTGGAAATTTATAGCAGCCAATACTGTAAGTGCATGTTCTAAATGTGGAGGGGAAAACCATGGAGGACCCCTGAGAGAAATCCATGCGGCCACAGGGAGAACATACAAATTCAAAATATACAGACATCAGGGTTGGGATCGAACCCACAACCTCCTGTATACCAGGCGAGGTAGTTAACATCTGACCACTTGGGAATTCCATCTCAAATTACGCAGGAATTCACAACAAGATATCATAATACTTCCATTTGGATTAATGTTATTACAGCATTGTATAATTGTTCCAAATCGCATTCGAAGAATCATGCTTCATTTTTTTCATCAAGATTGGCTTGGATATAAAGTCTAAAATAATGCACAATCATTTGATGTGGACCAATATTGTGGATTTGTGCCATTTGGATAATTTCAAACTCGTGACTTGGAACTCCGCTAATTTAGCTGTGAGTCACATACCTCGCGCTTCCCTTGAAATGGACAAAAAAATTTGCGGATGAATGGAATCACGTAGCTCTTTGCTCCCCTAGTCCACGGCGCACCGCTATGGCGCAAAAACACCTTAGCAGATTATATCTCTAACCTCTGCGGTGTGCTCCAGATTACGTGATTCAAGAATTGGTGCCCCCAATTATTGAATCATTTCCTTTTGCATGTGATTGCATGCATGCTGTGTTCCAAAATTTGGAGATTTCCTCTTGTGCTTTTTAAGATGTATTGCTACCCTTGAATATGGGATACCAGCTCTGCGATTTCAGAATCAGAATTTGTATTTATCCTGGAGGAATCCAATGAGCTGCAAAGCTCTTTTTCACAGATGTCCGCTATGGGCGGGTCTGCAAGTTGCAACAACAGAAGATGCTAAGAACAATAGGAGTGCAAAATAGAGAAAAAGGTAAGCGAGTCACTAAGTAGAAATAATTAATTATACAAGTCAGATTTATCAAGATTGGGCAGGGCAGCAAAAACAACAACAAAAGCAGTCCCAGACCACACCAAGATAACATCACACAGTATTACTACAATCTAGATTGAATCGCACAGTATTCCCTCAATAAAATGGCAAATTTACATGGCACTATCGATACACAGGTAAGGATCAAAGCTGCTAATACAATTCGCACTAATGTTCTGCTTCAGGATATTGTTTGTGTGCTTTGTACTTTCGGCATGCAACGCGTGTTGTTCGGCACAATGTTTGATACTTGGCTCCACATGCTGGGAGCTTCTTTACTAATGGGATACCCAAATAATCGTCGTCAAATGAGGATCGATATGATCGTATATGACCGACGATTATATTTTTTTTACCCAGATGATCATTGAGCCGACAAGCCAGAAGCTGCTGCCGGACCCCCTCCGCGAGCCATACTACCAGCCCCCTTACACGCTCGTCATCGAGCTCACCGATGTGCTGCTGCACCCGGAGTGGTCGGTATGGGACGCGAGCATGCACATGGACACGTGCCCAGCCAGCCGCACGCGCACATTTGTATGCTTGTGATCAAATAGACGTTCGTGCAAATAAATGCGTGTTTATGTTCAGGCACTCGGCCTACCGCCAATCAATAAATTAATCAGGACACCAAGGACGTTACTTCACCATTGCAGATTAACACCATGCATAGTTGAAGGTTTATGCTTTGTTCCCCGTGGGTTACGTGAACGATATCAGTTTTTTCCGCCATTGGTCACATCCTGTGCGTTTAACGTGTGTCCTCCTAAATAGTGCACTATGTAGTCGTGTAACTGTCACGTGGACATGGCGATGTTTCATACGATAAATGTGAACAGCTAACCTATCCTGACGTGCGGTCTGTGCGGTTGCCTTTTTGCCTGTAGTTGAGCACAGGGTGGCGATTTAAGAAGCGTCCTGGCATCGACTATCTGCTGCAGCAGGTGGGCCAGTTGTTCGAGATCGTCGTCTTCACATCGGAAACAGGCTTGGTATGCATGACCGTCTGCTTTACAACCTCCACCTTTATTTTAGGAGAACGTGCAGCCCCGCAATCGTTTGCTCATGCCACTGCCGGCGGTGGAAAGGCCTCCCATCGAAGGAGCTCTGGAGAGCCCCTCTCGACGGTATTTTGTCCATGCTCATCCATACGCTGGCCAGACGTCCTGGGAAGAGATGGCAATGCGAAGATCCCCCGTACAGCCTTAAAAGACTTGGGACAAGTGCTGGTAGCGAGCACCGATAAAGGCCGGCACGGCACGTGGGGTGGGTGGCCAACAACCACGCCTGGCTGCCTTTATCTCTCAAGTGGCGATGTTTACACACCGCACCAGGCACTTATTTGAGGCTGATTTGACCTAAGGGAGGCCCAGGACCAGTTCCGATAACCTTCACCGGTGTTGGCCGTGAGCAGGAATCGAATTCTGGCCGCCGGATTCGTCGCGCAGCGTGCTAACCACTACATCACCGCTCCCCCACACTTTGCCACATGCGAGCTACCGATTAGCTGTAGTGTGCTCATTTATTCTGCTGGGTGGGCAGAAATAAGGAGTGGCGGAGGGGAATTTAAGCAACTTGCACCATTTTTCAACTGTCGCACCGGGAGATTGAACCAGACCGCAAGTCCAGCGTGCGATCCATTAATTATGCCACGGCAGCATTCTACTTGTTTAAAAATATTTCCATGGGAAAAAAAAAAATCCATAATGTTGCCATGATCTTTCTAATTGCACATTCACAGGCAATATTTATACCGTTGTTAGTCAGTTAAGTCTCTTGAGGAATCTCAGCACACATTTTATATAACACGTCTTAATTCAGTCTCTCCAAGGAAACCCATATTCATTTTATTTAGACAACATAATTTTGTTAAAGCTTGCTCACTCTGAATAGGTCTGGTCAAATGAGGATGTACACAAATGGTACAGCAACTTATTGATTTTCCTGGCCATCATAGCAGCTACTATCGTAAGACAAAGTCTTCCCATGCAAACATTGTCATTATTATCAGCGTTTTGCCTTCAACGGGGGGGAGATGAAGGCCTGTCCACGTTCATGTCAACAACAGCAGTAGGTGTGTGCAACTATACACCTTCCTCTCCATCACTTGGTCACTTTTAATGTGTCTCTTTGCACACTATTCAGTTTCTATTTTGTATTTTTCATGAATGATGTTTTTTTCTCAACCCATACGTCTTGACGCAGGTATTACCATTAATTGTTATAAAACAATAAATGAAAAGATGCCAACATTTATTTGACGATATATCCACTGTGCGTGGTGGTACTGTGAATGCATACAGACCGCGTTTCCGCTGGTGGACAGCATCGATCCCCAGGGGTACATAATGTATCGGCTCTTCCGGGACGCCACGCGCTACCTGCAGGGCCAGCATGTGAAGGTGAGGCGTGCGTGGGGCAGCTCTGGTGGGAAACGCAGTGTCCAGAGCATGCAGGCGGCACCACCGAGATCCTGGAATCTAATCTGGACCTCTCCCAATGGCGCAACTGGGTTCTCAGGTATAGCAAGTTGATGGTCTCGGCCCGATTAACAATGACCTAAGAAAGAATCCCATCGTATTCGAGATGTGGCACATTCTGGGTGATTTGCTTATCGGCTTTTGTGCAGAAAATATATGAAAAAATGACCGATTGTTTTATGAGGTCGTTTGGAACCATTTTCCACTAGATGGTGCTGTGGTATGTGTTAGGATGTGGCGATGCTTTGCCTAGCCACCGCTGCATTGTCTATTACAAGTGAAGTGGGGTCCATATTTTGTATGGTGGAAATTCCGAATCGATTTGCTTTCAGCTGATACGTGAGAGTTTCACACAGCGTAATTAAAAGTTGCTGCTGGTAGCCAAGCCCAGTTGGTGTTGTGATTCAGAAATGTAAAACTAATTGGCAGTGTGAACTTGTTCCTTTGTTATTGTGTTTAAGAATGATCTTATCCAGTTAATTCTAACCCAGCAATAGATTGTCCAAGGGTTAAACTTGTATTTATTTTTTATATTTACCTTTCAGGCGTGGGTGAAAAGCACCAGACAAAAATTACCAACGTCGTTTGTCTTAATAATGTAACTGGAATCCATAACATAATAATGGCCTCATTTCAATTAAGATGCCTATCACTATGAAGTCAAGCCAAACGATGAAATGCTGCCGACTGAGTTTGAGTGAGGTTGCACGTGTGACATTTCTGTGAGCAATCTCCCACACACAAACCCCCACTATGTTTTTCCTTTCTTCGGCGGAGACGAAGGCTTGTTGCCTGAAACATTAGCTGTTTACATTTTTTTAATGTTTAAAGGCAGCGTTAATATGATGGTGGAGACGTGCATTGCTGTATATTTGTACGTGTAATGCATATTTGTGCGTATTCAATCCCTATGGGGTTTGTTTTTCCCTCGGTGCAGGATACTGTGATAACTCCACAATATCTATAACTGTCTTTAACGCCTTGATAATTCACGGTAATGTTTATTTAGGAATAATAATAAATGTTAGCGCTTTGGCAGTCCACTGCTGGATGAATACCTCCCTGCTACACAATGTTAGTTATGGATGATGTTTCACCAAGTGAAGGAAGAACTCGGGACCAGTTCAGATATCACTCCCCAACTTATTTTAGCCGTGGCCGATAATCAAACTCAGGTCGCCAAGGTTTATAGCGCCGGCATGCCAATCACTGTGCCAAGACTCCACCTCAATGATGATTTATAATTACACAGAAAATAATCATACTGCGAGGTAAAAATAGGCTGCACCTTTTTGCAGAGGAGCAGTGTGTGATGCCAACGCAGTCGGTAAGGCTGGCAGTGATCTTTGCAGGTCACGTTATTGACCTCCCCACCTAGAGCACTCTAGGATTGCTTTCATGGGCCTGGGACAGGTTATCGATTACAAATGCTCGGGTCCCCAGTCTCACCCTGGTCCAGACCAGGATTGGATCGGAAAATTATACCCATGGGAACACAGATTCTCTCTCTCTTTCTGCGTCTGACAACGCAACTATTTGAATTGCACTTAACGCATTCCACGTTCCCCCTGCAGACAAGTTCCTTTAATCACATGCCGAGTGCTCGCACGTGCTGTATCGTGCGCGTAGCGTGCGTGCCTGCACAAACGCACCTCGCAGCTGTTAGATGCTCGCAGCTCGCTACGAACATGATGACATTATTCTAGGTATTTCTGAAGAGTTGTCAAAAGCCGCTGCATATGGTCGCAGTTGTTCTAACACGTGTTGTGCACTATTATGAAATGTTGCACATTAAAATATTAAAATTATGAAGCGTGAGCTAATGTTTCAAGCTGGTTAGATTTCATTGAGGTTTATTTTTTTGCAGAGCTGCTATGGATGTCCTTGGTTATGTATGGGGTTTTTTTAGTTACATAATATTTAATAGTATTGTACAGCCCTTTGGGTGGGGCGGGGGGAGGGGGTCCAATGCCTTATTAGCCTTGGCCAGAAATTGAACTGAGTTCACCAGTTTCAAAGTACCGCACCACCGCTCTCCACCTAATTTGGATGAGGACAGCATCATTCTCACATGGTGACAATGAGTTAATGTGTCACACGATCTTGAATCTCCATTTAACAGCAAGCAGCGTGTGTTTGTATTTAACCACAGAGTTTGTGCAGATGTCGACTTAAACTAGCCACATTGCAAACTCGTCAGTAAGCGTACTGCCTGGCAACATTACTACCCTGAAATTTGACCATGTGAGGAGGTAGATGAGTTCATGTGGTGTTCACGTTGTAGTTCTCCTAGCAATGAGGTGAGCACCGCCACAGTCTTAGTTTTTTGAGTCACATGATCACTCGGCAGGCTCGCGTGCGAGATCGTCTCATGTCCCAAGTGGACAAAGTGTGTGCAGATGAGGTCATGGGCACTCCTGTCTGTCTGACCGCCATGGCCTGAGCTTGTGTTTAGCCATGGTTAATGCACAATGAGTAGGTTAAACACTTCAGGGAAAATCTTGATTTTCAAGATTCATAGCTTTCATGACTGCAGGAATCCACACTCTTTGGTTCCTTCGGTAAAGTCACGTAAGTAGAAAATAAAATACATCACAGGGAAAGCGGCGAAGTGTACTTCCCCGTATTATTTCAGAATTAAGTAATCGTTACTGCATGTCATCTCTACTTGGAGAGCGCTTCACAGATTGAGCTGTACCCTGAAAAATAAATGTGCACCATGTCATCGCCTCCTATCAGTTACTCATGTGGAGATTGCTCATCATTTACGGTCTGTGGCCGAATGCATTTTGGCATAAGCCTGCTACGACAAAAGCACGTCATTCATCAGCATATTATTGGGGATCCGTGAACAATTGAGAAGAATAAGATGAAGGATTAGAGGAGTTTTGTTAAGGGCAAAAGGATTTTATTATCCCATGTAGGGCCTTCTTAAGAAAGACCGCTTCACACAAATGTTTTATTGGGTTAAGAATTTTCGTCATTTAAACACACACACAAAGAAACATTTCTTCATGCTTATTTTATTTCTGAAGATATCGATTGTCTGAGGAAGAGGTGGTTGCAATGGGAGGGCATGTGTGCACGATGAAGGAGGGCAGGTTTACGGAGAGGGCAGGGTTACCGAGAGACATCGGAGCAGCACACAAAGGCTGGTGACCGAGGGGAAGACCTTAAAGCCAGGCGGTGAGATGTGACAGGAGACCTTGGAGAACGGGCGTCAACTTAGCAACAGCTGCGAGGTCGAGCAGAAGGAAGGCAGCGGCAGGGATGAGGTGTGGTGGCATTAACAGCATTGGCCGTGATGACCTCTTGATCTTGACTTTTAACAGAGTTTGGCACTTGGGACTCCATTCAAAAGCATTCACCCCAATGGTGTGGAGCCACATCATTGCACCATAATTGCTCGTGTTTTTTAGCTGACAGGTTATTCTGTCCGCTGTTCAGAATGGTGCCATGCTTAAGCTAATTTTCTATTGATGCTGATGAAAATTTTGGGCTCTAATTTGTTCTCCATCCAATTTCCTCTTGGTTATCGTCTCATTTCCCCAACAAGAAATGTGATTCACACTCACACTGGTGACTCTGCACTTCGTTGCATTTCCTTATTCAGAACTCAAGCTGGTTGCTACAAAAATCTGCAGCAGATGGAATCGATTCCATTGCACACTCATTTTTGGCCTTTCAGCGATGAATCATTGGAGCTGGAACAGTCTTGTCATCTATCGTACACCTAAGACACAAACAAATTTTCTAGTACAAATACCAAAATACCCTTCTCATATGTTTCTAATTTATTCCTTCTACCCATGACACCAACATTCTTATCCTCAATATATCCGTCTCTTTCTCTTCTAACATATTTTGGAATTCACACAATCTCTTTTGCTCAGGGTGTCTGCCAAAAACGTAATTAGATTTTTTCATGCAAAATCTGTGCTTCACAAAAAGCAACTCTTCACTTTTCAAATCATTACTCTGGAAAAGAGCACAGCTTCCATGTATGAAGTAGTGCATCAGAGTCGACGCTGCATTTCCTTTTAGGATCCAATCAAAAGCTGTCCATCTGAATTATGACTCGGCACTCCCACTCGTTCATCTCGTTTCTCAGTTGCCTGCCATTGCCTCTTCCACCAGTTTTCTGTACCAGACGTGCTCATGCGAACTGCATCCTTGCCAGCCTTGCCGCACAAAGTAGCACTTTTCTCTGTACTGAAGAAGTCATAAACTCATTCCCCTCCTCTGCCTTCCCATTTGATTATAAACTCAAAGTGTTTGAAGTCTACTCTCAAGTCGCTGTAGTCCATGGGCCCAGGCAATATAGTTAACTTGTTGGTACCACCTGAGATGACAACTCTGCACTCTACTTTACAAGCATCTTAACATTAGGAACCCGCTTAAGCTTTGCACTTTAAAATCCAGATTGAAAACTCATTTCCTTAAAACTTATTTTTGTGTTTAGTTTTTTGTGCTTCTCTCGCACCTCCGATTAGGACGGTTTGCTATGTACGGCGCGAAAGAAGTTCAACATACATCAACAAAAGTGAAACATTAAGTAACCTCATTTCATACGTACATTATGGCACGTTACAATAAAGTTGCATACTTTTGTTCTATAGTAAGCTTATCTAATATGTACGACTCATCCACTTTAGCCATATACAGAAACAAGCGCCAAATTCTACTATGGCCCATGAACTTTTCACCACTTTTTTTATCTGAATTTCTAACAGTGCTTGGGAGTCGCAACTGGTCCGTGCGTCTTCACCGGTAACCTTAAATTGAGATCAACGTAACTGTTTACGTCCATTGTGTGAGTCTTGTTTCTCAACATGGCTCCCTTACGTCCTGCACGCAGCCGCTAAGACAGCGTGCTGCTGCTGCTGTGGCGGTGGGGGTCTGCAGCTTTAAAGTTGCATGTTAAACAGGCCTGCCTTGCTGTGTGGAGTTTTGTTTTCAAGCTGTGATAATTAGTGTGGGAAAGTGAGAATAAATCCACTAGAGATATTAGCATGGACATGCGAGCCTTAGCCCGCACCATCTGTCGGCAGAGCAGCCTGTGTTCCGCCCCGCGTCCCTGGAGGATGCCTGCTGTGTGAGTGGTGGACACTGCAAAGAGTTTTGCGCGCAAGAGCGTTCCTTCTGGATTTGTGTGCATTTGCCCACGTGGGCGTGTACATGTGTGTGTCTGTTGTATGTGCACGCCGGCTTACGTGTAAGCACGTACAGCGTGTGAGAGTATGTGGGAGTGTGTACATGAATGCTGTTGTATCGGAGGCGAATCTAGAAATATCCCAGGGGCGGGGGACGATCCCGAAATTTCAAGCTTTTTAAAAAGGGGCCATACATTAATATAAAACAAATAATTCAATGTACCCCCCTTTTGGATCTGCCGCTGAATGCTATTATTGTGTGTCTCTGTGATAGTAATAACATATTCGCTCGAGTGCATGTGCTTGTGTTCAATGTGTTCGCCATGTTTTCCCGGCATTGTCGTAAGTGCTTGTGTGGTGCTGTTTATATGCACACTGAAATTGGTGGCTTCTAAACATGTGTCGCTGTGTGTGTGTGCTGGTGGGGAGTGGTGGTGTAGCGGGTCGCTGGGTTCGTAGCTGAGCTACGAACCCAGCGACCCAAGTTCGATTCCTGCTCACGGCCAATACCAGTGACAATTATCTGAACCGGTCCCGGGCCTCCCCTATGTCGACTCAGCCTCAAATGAGTACCTGGTGTGTAAACATCGCTAGCACTGGGGAAATAAAGGCGGCCGAGCATGGTGCTGGCCACTCGCTCCCTCGTGTGCCGTGCCGGCCTTCACAGGCGCTTACTAACAGCACTTGCCCCACTAGTCTGTTAAGGCTACACGGGGAATCTTTGTGCTGGTCGGGTGGCACTTGGTGTGATCTTGTGCACCGGTCGGTGTCCATCTGTACAGCGCACGTACGTCTTTATGTTAAAACGTGCACATGATATTCAGACATCAAGGGCATGTATGTGTGTTTAAATTGTTTCGCACCGTACGTAGCCCACTGCTCATTGGAGGTGCTAGGGAAGGACAACAAACTAAACACAAAATTCAGATATAAAGAAATGAATTTTCAATTTAGATTTAAAAGTGCATACAGGCACATGAAATGTATGTGCCGATGTGTTTTGGTGGAGGTGTGTTTTCAGGCGTACACTGGCACGTGGATCTGTACGTACATGCATGTCTTCTGGCAAATTCATGTGTGCGTGTGTGCGTGCCTTTGTGCACGTATTTGTTTAGCGATTCCCCAGGGGCAGCTTGTCTGCCATTCCTTCTGCTCGGGAAAAGCAAGGCCCGACCACCTGTCAGTGCCATGATGTGTGCTGGCTTGAAATGTCACCGAACCTTTTAGTTAATGGCAATTCCACTGCTTTTGATTGTTTTGATTAACAGTTATGTTGCTGATGATTATTATGATTATTTAGTGTGCTGATGCGACTTATACAACCGAATAGACAAATGGAAACGAAGCTAAACTTGTAACGGTTGGTGCGCTGTGTTTGTGTGTATGTTGTGTCATATGCAGGACCTCTCATGTCTCAATCGGGACATGTCCAAGGTGATCATGGTGGATAGCAAGCGCGAGGCATTTCAGTTGCAACCATTTAATGGCGTGGCGCTTGGCCGCTGGGATGGCAGCTCGGATGACCGCGTGCTCTATGACCTCGCCACCTTCCTGCGGAGTGAGTCCACATTCACAGCCATCGCGACATTCCACCCTCCACCAACGTAGCTGTGCAACCTATTCACAGATACAGACGTTACAGGCCAGTACAACCACTGCCAATACGAGGAATTTTCTCCTTCGGTGAGGTTTGCTTAAGTTGAATGTACTTCTCCTGAATGTGCTCCGTAACCATTCGGGGTGCCTTTTAATGACAAAATTATTTTAAAGCCAAACTATCTGAATTCGGCAGCTTTCGTGACAGAAACGGCCACAGTTCTTGTTCTGAGGAGAACGCACGGTGCTTGGGACGTGAACCAGCTGTCTTGAGATGTTTTCATCGACCTCGCTGGAGTGTGTTTGGTACAGTTGGCCACAACAATCTACTTGCACCTCCCAGCACAAAGCTCCAAAGCTGCAGTCCAGTTATCAAGTTATCACTCAAAGAGAAACTTGTCCATAACATTAAATAATGCACTCTGCAAATTTAGTGAATGATCCATATATCTTATCCCTTCACTTTTATGACGTAGGATAGCACCTTTCAAAAGCAGCTAAATGAATGCACTGCTCATGAAACATAAAACAGTGCAGTCTACAGTGTCCTCATTACACCACATTTAAAGCAACCACATTTCTCCCATAATGCTCCCTTGGAATATAACATTCACTGTGAGTGATGCATTTTTTTATGTATCTTTCAAATGGAACGATTGCATTGAGCTGGGAAACGTCAAAAGAGGATTCCTCTCTCTTAATCACAGCGTGTTGCTCAATGCTCAGATGTCAGTCCCGCTGCTGCTTATGTACATCCTTAATCTGAACTTTTGTGAGCAGTTAAAAATAACTAAACTTTGTATTTTACCAGGTAAGGCCCACTGAGCTGTATAGCTCTTTTTTCCAGAAGCAACGTGGCCACAAATGATAGCTCAACGAAGTGGCTTATCATCATGTGGAATTGTATCACAGCCAAACACTTTCAACGCATGTTTCTAAATGCGGAGACAAAAACCGGAGGAGCTGGAGAAAAATCTACGTGACCACGGAGAACATGCAATCTCCAAATTTACCGTTAGGGTCGGGATCGAACCCACGACCTCCTGTATACCAGGCGAGGTAGTTAACACCTCGCCGCCACGGCACCTCAAGTGCATGCTCTTGCATGTTCAAGGGATGCTGCCGTGAGCACACTACACGTTTTGCATCCTCGCAGTGCATATTTTAGCACAAAAACATTGAGGTTCTTGGATTTAAAGCTAGGTTTCATTGCCTTGGCCTAAATAAACTGTTATGTTTTTACGAGTTGTATTGTTTCGGCCTGGTCACAGGAGCCTGGTTTTTAATTCGGTCGAAGGTGGCATCTTTGAGAAGGGAAATTTACAAACTCATCAGACTGCCAAATGGAGAGTCACCCACAGGGGATGACGGCGCATCGGCTGGTGATGGGTGAGAGAGGGTCTGTTGAAGTGGCAGTTGGACTCTTCAAGTGACTATTGAATTTTCTCTTCAAACCCCCATTCAACCTCTGTTCAATGGGAGGTCACCAGTGGCATACTGCGCCAATGAAGCAGTTAGTAAATACGGGCATAAAAGCAATTCACAATATCTAAAACCTCTTCATACATTTGAAAGCGCATTCAATGAGTTGTTGACTATGGTTCGTCCCGTTTAAACAAACACCACTGGAAAACGTTGTTGACGAAGGTTCATTTGTTGGTGGCGCATCACACACGATGCTTACGATGCATCCTGGGATATTCTGTTGTCCGAGTTGTTGGAGGCTCATTTGCATTCTCACTATCACAAGAGACACATTAGCCGAGCGTTGGAAACTTCCTGAAATCATCGGTATATTGCGAACGGAGGGGACGTTGCATTCAACGTTTTCTTGTTAAAAATAAAGAGTTGAGATGAATTCAGTGATTCATAGGCATTTCCCGAGGACAGTGGGTTCATTGCTCTAACGTAGTCTGTTCTTGTGGGAGAGATTAAGCAAAAACCTTTCTCCGGCGCGTTTTATTGCAGACCAGAGGAAGTCCCGTGCTTCCGTGTGCAGCTTGCATCTTGTTAGATGTGTCCGGTGGAGGATGTGTAGGAACGCTGCCGTAATGTAATGGTAGGCACATTTGACTTGGAATCCAGAGGTCGCCGGTTTGATTCGATCGTCCGGCATGGCAGTCGAAACAATGGGGCAAGTTTCTGAAATCCCCCTGCCTCCGTCAAGCCAGCAGTATAAATGGTAAGACAACAGTTGTACCGCAGGCCTCATGTGGTGGGGTTAAAATGTGAGTACTCTGAGCACCGTTTCCTTGAAGACGTCCAGTCGTCTTCGAAGAGTAGGCCAAGATACCCTCTAAAGGGGTGGTCTCTACAGAGCTTCCTTTAAGTGGAGACACTTCTCCCGGCAGTGGCGTGAGCAAACCATAGCGAGGGTTGTACCTCTCTACCTATAATGTGCGACACATAATCTCACACATTTGTGCTGTATTATGCAGCGTCCGTGTCCACGCATGGCTGTGCATGCTCTTCACCTTTGACACGCGTGAGGATGCGTGTGACTGTAAGAGCTTTGCACGAATGCGGACGCTCACAGAGTGCTCTTGGGGTTTCCGTAATCAGCGACTCTGCCCTTCTCGCTAATGTACGTCAATATAGCATGTTTTTTTTTTGCTTTTATAGTTAACGTTACTGTTTAAACGGCAGGTGTCGCATGTCTTCTGTATTTATTTTTGTTTAGGCTTTATAGTTAATGTTTATTACCCATCGCTGCAAAATGGCACGCTTTCCGTTTCAGTTATTTTCAGAAAAAAAAAAACTATCTGGCCTTTAAAGCCTGTAACTGAATTTTTTCATTACGCAGGAAACAGGGTTGTCCTAACTAGCTGTAACTCATGAATATAGGTGTTTATTTATAATTATTGTCATCATCATTCTCCTGAATTCATCTATACCCTCCCCCTATATTGTTACAGTTTTGCCATCGGTGTCATTGTCATAATACAAATGATCCGATCGCATCTCCTGTACGAGTGCAGCCCTTCGTGTTCGAGAATGGCCAACAGAAGCCGATATCACAGAGCTAACTTCTTCTGAGAGCCCTTCAAGTGACCTCTCGTCCACAGAGTAGTGGCCAGCACTTTCTCCACCCACTGTGCCACGTGAGGACAAGCTTCATCGCATGGCAGTACGACCAATATTTGTATCTGTCAGAGATAAAATTGAGGCAATTGAGTGCACAACCAAAGGTACGTGGTTTTTGTTTTGTGCAGTCAATGGTGACCAGGCCGAGACCGTTAACTCGCAGTTGAACACCCAGGTAAAACACAGGCAGCTGCCTGGATTCGAACTTAGGAACTTAGCAATGCCAGCTCGATACCCTGGCCTCTGAGGCACTTTGGCCACCTCTCCTATCACTGTCGTCTTACGATGTGCTTTGGTGTTATACGTGCCAGCTCATTGCTGTATCCTCAGAGCAGGGTGAAGCGATCGTTTTGCCTTGGCTGCATGAGGCTGAAAAAGGCAGGGCATATGCTGCAGAATGAAAGTGGCAAGCTAGGGTCAGGGGTCAGGAGTGTGTGTATATGTTTCATTCCTAAATGTTAGCTAACAGATGGAGGCGTGACAGCATATGCCTGCCCAGACTTCCATTGTCCCAACTCACAGACACTAACCCCACTCTCCTGGGAGGCCACTTCTTCACCAATCGTGTTAAACCCAACTCTGTGCTAAGAATGGGTTTTTGCCAGCAGCTTACACAGAACCCTCTCACGCTCCCACACACACACGCACACACGCACGCGCAATTACATATTCACGTAACGCTCACTCCCACATTCACACACACACACACGTGTGCACATTCGCAACATTAAAAAGTACTGTAGCTGACTGCTTACGTTTGTAACAAGCTTTACAGTCAAACAGGCCGTCTCTTCTGAAGCTGTAGAATAGTTTTGAACGTCGAGTTTAAAACATTTACCAATTCAGAGTTTGCAGCTCGGAGCAGGTGGCTTTCTTGTTGACCTTCCTTACTCTCCCTTCTTTTGGGATGCAATGCTCATTCCCATAATGGGTTTCTGCCAAGGCACGCAGCAGAACTGTGGAAGTCCGGGGCATCCTCCTAATGAATGGTTCTCAGTGGCTATTGTTTAGTTTACGGATAGGATCCACGTAGTTTGCCCCCCCCCCCCACTACTATAACCATAATTATATTCAATCTATGCAACAATTGACTACTGCCTCAGTATTGGGTTACTGTTCGTGCGATACTGTATATTTAAAGGTTCTGTCATCGACGGAATACAACTTTCTCACTTTGAAGGGAAAAAATACGGACTCAATAATGCCATTATCTTTGTTGAACAATTATTGGGTGTCTCTTCGACACAGTCGGGTCTGCCTCGGTGAGAGATGTTAACCACCTTGCCTCGCATACAGAAGGTCGGGAGTTTGATCCCGACCCTGACGCCTGCTGTATGTTTGGAGTTTGCATGTTTCTCTCCCCATGGTCGAGTGGATTTTTCCTCCGGGTCCACATCTAGAATATTTGGCTGCTATAAATTTACCCGTGATAAGCCACTTCGTTGAGCTATCATTTGTGGCCAGGTCACTTCTGAAAAACAGCTGAATAGCTCAGTGTGCCTTACCTGGTAAAATAAAAATAGTTTAATAGTTTATGTGGAGCATTACATTGACTTGCCGTCAGCTGTAGGACAACTGCTCTGTGTATGTAGCAGTAGGACAGTTGTTCTGCCCATTGACTGCTGCTGGTGCATGGAGGCCTACTGTGAAGCAATGCTGGTCCCTGAGGGACATAAACAGATGTGGTTGTGTTAATTCCTGGGATTTAATTCCTTTGTTAAAGAACCACCCACTCCTCAGCCAGTGACAACTCTTCAGCTCCATAGAACAAAGGGCCCGCTAATTGAAATACCATGTTCACCATATGCACTGTTTCGCACTCAAAGTGATATTAATTTTCCATACTAAGTGTGCATCTATTACGACACATTTACCACCAGAGATGTCTTTTGGGATGAACTGCAGAAGAATTATGTACTCTATGGACAATCCAAACTATGCACTGTTTACTAAGTTTTTCGTGGTTGTTAATCATTTTTTTACGGCCGATTTGTTGCATATGGAAAGCACTTTTTAATTTGCTATGGTTGCGGGGCCCGAGTGGCACTGTTGACAGAGCACTCGACTCGCAATGAGAGAAGGTTGAGAGTTCAAGTCCCCTGGTTGGGGTTCACTCAGCCCAATCAGCCCTCCAAGGTCAAAAACGAAATACTAATTTGTGGAACGTCAATAGTGGCAGTGTAACCCTGTTCAAAGGCCTGGGAATGAGCACTAGCCACAGTGTTCTGACGAGGTCTCCTCCATTCCACTTGCTTACAAATAAACAACACGTCGAATCGTGGTGGATGTAAATATTTCCAGACACCCCCCTGCCCCCCAACCCTGGGGTCACTTTTTAAAAAGAGCTCCATTGCTCAGTGGGCCCTACCCCGGGTGAACAAAAATGAATAAACAAACAAGCATGGGTGTAATTTAAAAAGTCTAATTCTGTACGATGCCGAGGTCTTAATTTGCTTAGAAATACCAACTCATTCGCGTGCGTTCACGCACACGCCCACACGCACGCAGTTTAGCGATGGGGTTATCGCGTTTAGTCGTGCAAGGTTTGATCCGTGCAGCAAGAGTGTAGATGCGCTTCAGCTGACGCTGCAGTTATTGTTTGTTGAAATAGTTAATGGCGTCGTCTTGGTTCATGGCGAGATGTCAGACTTTTTATACGGGTTGCTTTTGGTGCATTATTAGGGTTGCTAAGCGGAAACTGGTAAACCGGTGACCGTTTTCAGAATCGATTACCGATTTCTGAAAGGCTAGAACCACCAGTTATCAATTTCAGTGGAATCTTAGTAACGAATCACCGATTGGCACAAACGTGCAGTTGGAGCAGAGGCAGGCCAAAGTCAACGCCCTGATACAGTTTTCCTCATATTCTTGGTTCTTTCGGTAAAGTCGCGTAGCTAGAAATCAAACAAAAACACCCACGACGTTTCGATCGCAGCACAAGCGGTCTTCATCAGGTGGAAAGAAAAGAGGGGGCAAGCCTCCAAATGTAGCTGCAGATGGCTCCTTCCTCATGGTTGGGTTAATGGCTTTGCGGATTGTGTAGTCAGAGTATCCATTCGCCTTGAGAGCCCGGTGTACGTGTTTGAGTTCACTGGTCAGGTGTTCATGGTCGGAGATACATCGAGCTCTATGGTGTCGCGTTTTGATGAGGGAATTCTTCTGGGATGGATGGTGGTGGGAATCAGGTTTTAGGTAGGCGTCAGTATGGGTTACTTTCCTGTAGACAGAGTGGCTCATTGAGCCATCTGGTCTCCTTTTGATTAAGACATCCAAGAAGGGTAGCATGCCATCCTTTTCTACCGCCATGGTGAATTTGATTGCTGGGTGAATGGAATTGATGTGGTTGAGAAACTGTTTCAGAGGCGGTCGGCCATGTGGCCAGATGACAAACGTGTCATCCACGTACCTCTTCCAAAAGTACGGGCGTAGAGTGGATGCCTGGATGGCGTCCGTCTCAAATTTTTCCATGAAAATGTTGGCCACAACCGGAGATAAGGGAGAACCCATTGGGATGCCTTCAGTTTGTTTGTAGAATGTTCCATTCCAGGTGAAGTATGTGTTGGTGAGGCAGTGTCTCACCAGGGCTGGTACATCAGCATTCAATCCTTGTTGGACCAAATCTTCAATTATTGCAATGGTATCGGGCACAGGAACTTTGGTGAACAATGAAACTACACCGAAACTAACGAGCAAATCACCTGGGGACAGTGAGATGTCTTTAATTGACGATACCAGGTGAGCTGAGTTAAGAACAAAAGAGGTGGTCTTACCAGTGAATGGCTGCAAGGTCTCAGCCAGATATCGGGCCAGTTTGTATGTGGGTGAGCCAATGGTGTCGACGATGGGACGAAGGGTTGTACCTTCTTTATGGATTTTTGGTAAGCCATATAGTCTGGATACTCTAGCAGCAGTCACGAAAGTTTTAAGTCTTCATTTTTTCTCGTTTCTCGGTTTAAAAGGTAAAGGAGCAACCCTGCAATTGCTTCCTTGCTCATGCCACTGCTGGCGGAAGGGCCTCGACTAACTCTACCACACTGACCAGACGTCTTGAGATAGGTGGGCATACCCACACTTTACCCCACCATACGCAACCTGCCGATCGACTTAACTGTGGTGGATGTATTCATACTGCTGGGTGGACAGAGGTGGCAGGCGGATTTAAGAAACTTGAAACACTGTTTGAACTGACGCAATGGGAGATTGATCGAACCCCGCTAACCTCTGAATTGAAAATCCAGTGTTCTTACCGTTACACCAGAGTGGCAGCTCCCTTCGCTTCTCACTTAAAAAGGTAAACACGTTATGTTTATTGTTCTAGACATGGATTTACGTATGACGCACTGGTAACCGCTTTATTACCATTTTGTTTTCATTCAGCTACAGGTCATGTAAAAAAATACTATTTTATCAACCCTGGTACACATCTGTATTGCCATTAATTCAGAAATGGGTTATTTTATGTGGTAACCCTGCATGGGAAGATGGCCTGACCTGCAAATTAAGCGATGTGGAGATGTTGCCATCTCAGCGAGAAATATTTAAACACAACAGACTGCAATTGTGAAGCTACAAGCACAGGATTCCTACACATCCCCACCACAGATGCCGCTATAGAAACCTTTGCATTACTCACTCCCTCCCAAACCTATTCTTTGCCAATTTGCATCCGGACAACCACGCCCCTCGCCACGCACGTTGACCAAACCCTCAGGCCTCTCACCCTCCACATCCCATGGGATCCATTCACCAAATGCAACTCTGCGCCATTCCTCCGCCCACTGCTCTTCCCATCTCTCCAAGCCTTGCTTGTTCTCTAACCCATATATCATCTCTCGATGGCCCGTATAAATCGTTTTATTTTGGAGAGATGCTTTCTAGGCATGTAACAATTTGACCCCCCAGTGAGTAGATGAATTGTCATGCTTAAGGGGCCGTGATTAGATTGAAGGCGGGGGGGTGGGGGGCGTCTAGCTATTGCCATCTCTTATGTATAATTTCTCATTCCCTCATTTTTAAGTCTTTGCCATTAGCCCTGTTGTTTTTATCAGGATATCATTGCAAACATAGAAAATAACGTCTCGTGATCATGAACGTAGCAATACATAATTAAATAATAACATGAATTATTATTAACGCCGATAATTAATATAATGAACATTATCAGCATCATTTTACTTGCCTGATGCTACAGACCAGCTGAAACGCCTGGAGTGATAACACCACGCTGGACACGCTGGACATGCTGGATGGGTGCTTGTCGATGTCTCCCTCTGACAGGCCATTGGCTGGTGTGGTGAAGGTGTAATCGCTTCTAGCAACAGCTCCGATTGTGAGTGCGAGTTACGATCTTGCTATGATACCCAGGTTTGCTTTAACTTGCGATCCGTTGTCTCTTATGATATTTAGGATCGTACCACAATCATAGCCTGCAAAAACTTATGGAAAATCCTTGAAACAAATCTGTATTCTGGCCCCTGTCCATCAAGTCTTATAGCATCAAATATGTTTTACTCTTCAAAGCGCACCACATTATTAAGCGTGGTCCCCAAATATTAGTGAGTCAATCTGGTAGCTCTATTATTATTATTATTCTAAAGTGCCATTTTTTATTAAAAACTAGCCTTCAAATTGTGACGTTGTCATCAATTAGTTTTAACGATGACGTTAGGAATTTGGTTTACGTTTTATTCTCTTTGGTCCATATTTAGAGTTATCGCTGATAAAATGCCTGTGCCGCTTTGATTGATGCTGCAGAATTAAATGTCTGGCAACGGGAGGGATAAGCAATGGGCCGGAGGAGGAGGAGGCCTCTTTCCAAAATATATACACACAGAAGCTATCTACAGTACTGGTTTTGTTGTGGAACCTATTCTCATTATTAATCTGTCTATTTGTCGTGAAAGTATTTACAGTAAACACCTTGCCGTCAACTTTCCATGTAAATAGAGAATTGTTTTGCCTCTGAACTGCCGTCCGAATGACAGTGTTGGGCAAGGTGAATGCCAACGAAGGGACCGTGCAGATTGCCAGGCATGTGGTTCCAGGTCTTTGGGAGGAAGTTTGTCATTGTTTCGGAGATAAAATGTCTGTTCTCAGATGAATACCATTCCTGAAAATATTAGTGGTTAAATAAATCAATGTAATTCCCTTGCAAGAAAAAACACAATGAAAATTTGTCCACGTTTAACACAGCTCTGCAAGTGATCATCAAGGACATGTCCAACTATGCTTGCAACATTTTTTACATATATATGTAGGCTTTAAAAAACTAAATCCATTGGCGTATTTGCCCACAGGACAACTTGATTTAATTTGGCTTTGTTGGGTGGTGGAGGGTAAGAGTTACACATTTACATTATACCAACACGATCAAACTCAAAGGAAACTTCTTAAGATCCCTTGGAACAATTAGCATTTGCAAGAAGAACTGCTTTAATGAAATATCTCAGTTGATGCCGTTTAAACATTTTCTTGAAGTGAAAACTCTAGCCCACTATCTGGGGAGATACTCACTCATACTGTCGATAATGTTAAGTAGGTTTTGTAGCTCAAGCCGTTGAGGCTTTTATGAAGGCATTGTTGAAAGAAAAAAATGCCTTTAGTCTGTGCAACCAAATTTAAATAATGTAAAAGTGTTTTTGGTAACATTTGCGCAAATGTAGCATTTTATTCGTGATAAAAAAGATAATGTGGCTTATAAATGTTTGCAAAGGAAATAGGTTGTACTGTGGGATGAAGAAATTTAGGCAGTTTTGGCAATAATTGTAATACGCAAAATGATTGTGGTTGCGCTCAGCCACCTACAAGGATGGTGACAAATGAACTCAGGATCTAGGAACCAATCCTGTCTTTAAACGGAGCGTCCAGATAGTTCTGCCCGTGGGGTTGTGGTTAATCTGCGATCTGGAGCACGCCAGCTCAAGGCCCTTCCAAACCCTATTATTTAATTTCTCCTGTTTCATATATACACAAAGCACTTAATTTGGCTTTATTGTCACTGTAAACAAGTGTACATGTTTGTAAACCTCCACTCTCACAAAAGGCGGTTCCTAAATATGCAGTGGAACACCGCTTATCGGCCCGGCCATCTGCGGTGAAGTTTATCTGCTGGGCAAGGAGGACCACGCACAACGATGCGCAAAGTGTCCTTGGCGCTGGTTAGTGAGATGGCTCTAGTTAGCGAGATGTGCTTTTGACCCAGATGCGTGAGTTGGATTTCCGGCCATGGCTAACATCAGCGATGAATTATATCTCAACTGTACTTGAGCTCCTCTCCCCCCTCCTCCTCTGCACCAACCCAGACTCACCAGTGTGGTGAAGTATGGTCAAACGACCACCGTGACCGACACGGTGTGGGGAGGCCTTCAACTAGCAGGGAATTGACAAAGCGCGCTGCAAATTGATATGCTGTTGCGATTTAACCTTGTCCTGGTTCAGAGCTGTACTGAAATTCTCTCACTGCAAGTTTCCTTAGGAGAGATGAACAGTATTGTGAAATCTAATAAATTATCCTCGTCCGTAGCATTGCGGACCAAGAGAAGTCCCGGGTTTCCATTTGTGATGCTGTCCACGTCACATGCCGCATGGCTTCGAAGTCAATCCAGAATCCAGGCAGACCCAGGACTCCACCCAGAGCACTGCGGCTTAGGGGGGAGAATGTTTTTGCTTGGTGATGGTCCGTCATTCATCTCTTGTTGCATGCAAAAATGGTTCAAAATGCAGTTGTACACACCTGCATTTTCTCCAGGTGTATACAAATTACTTGTGGATCTTTAGGAATCCTTATATATTGGGGGGGGGAATTAATGGATCCGCTGGCACCCATGGATAATAGGATTTTGCGGCTAAGTGGTTGATGTATGAGGTGAGTTTAGCTATGTTATGCCTACGAGTACCGCTCCCATTTGAATTTGCTTACGAACACCAAGTGGTGGTTATGGCGGCGTTAATGCAATGGATGGACGCTCCCCGTTGACCCTGAACACAGTTCTTGTGGCCTCGGAAGCATGGCGAAGATGTTGTGCTTGCTCAAATTTGGCATCTTTACAGTCTTAGACATTCCGACAGGACTGGCGTAAAAATCCTCGGTGAGGAGCACTTGTGAATGTTTGCTTACAAAACACATGGCAATAATACTAAATAAAGGAGGGCATCTCATAGCCTGAGTGTGTTCACAATCTTGACCTTTCATGGTTGCATCATCCCCTTCGAAGGTGATGAAATGCACCTTACACCACACCATTCATTCTCAGGTCATTAATGTTTTATCGGTTATATGTACCATGTATGTTGAACTTCTTTTGCACCATACGTAGCCAACCCTGCTAATCCGAAGTGCGATTGGTTGGCCTCGGATGATGCAAACAATTCACATCAAATTGTATTTATTCTTTAATTCAATAAATGTTAGGTCTATTTATTGAACTATGCCAGGGTGAAGGCCTGTTGTGAGCGATCAGCATTGTGGATCTGAGCTTTGGAAGCAATTGACATTGTGATCATCATCATTAGTTGGAAGACCGAAGTGGGTATTGAGTTCCAGAGGTCAGCGGTGCCATATATGATGGATGAAGAAATTTGCTGTGTGTTGTTGCAGATTGACAGGGAGAGTGCATGTGTTCACTGTGGTATAATGTGAGCCCTGTCTCAAAATCCCAGCATTCCCCGGTGAGGATGACTTCTTCCAGCATTGAAATCAAAGTGATTGACGATATAATACTTTCACATGATTACATTTTGCAATTGTGAACCGTAAGTCCACCCATAGAGTTTCTGATATTCTTCATTTTCGGCCACATTTGCCATCTCATCGGTGACTGCACATGCTTTTTAGCGTTTCTTTAGAAAGATTTAAGTGGAGCATATCCATCATGCGCTGGGCACTGTGGGAGTGTGATGTAGCCATCAGCAGCGCGAGTGTGAGAGAGTGCACCGGGACCATGTGAATGTAATATTCCTGGGAACACGCCACCTGTGAGTGTGCTGAATGGAAGAGTTCTATTTAGTCTCCCCGATCTGCATACTAATTAAATCACTGGGCTGCTGGGAATTTACTGAATCACATTGGATTCGACTCTGTGAATGTGCTTTGAGTTAAAGTCGAAGCACCGCCGCTCTTTGCGACACTTGTGCAAATTTGATTTATTTGCAGCAGCAGAAAAAATAATCCTTTACTTATCTTTTTTTGCGATATCTCACATTCATCGTCTTTCCGATGTTAGCCCGCCTTCTTAATCGTGCCCAAGTCAACGTTTGCATTAAATTTCAACATTCTGGGCGATTGTTAAAGCGGCATTCTACTAAACTTGAGCTAAATGTTTGATGTGAAATGGACAATGCGAGTTGATGTGGGCATCTGGAAGCGCGTGGGAATGACGGCGTGTCCGCATTGTGCCCGACGAGAAAAGAGCAGCTCCTTGTGTTGTTGCCTTTTGTGCCTCCCCCATGACACTGGCCAAGGATTTCACAAAGCGCACATTTGCATCGATTGAGGCATGACTAAACTCAGGTAATTCTATTAAAATTAGCGAAGGCCAGGACTTGTACGTTGCGCCTGGGCTTGCATAGTTCTGTGTCAACTGGAGAGAAATTAACAAGAGCAAAAAAACAACTCCTTAAACATTAAAAAACTCACCCTTATATAAACTGCAAAGTACCCATACCAATTTATGCAGTAGTTAGCAAAATGTCATTTGTGTTAAATATATTCTGATTTAATTTGTGTTTATGTTGCCATAATAAGAAAAAAAACCTTTACATGGGCCTCTTTATGAATGCCGCTTGAGTCTGAATCAGATTGCATGGAGAAAGGTCATTACCCAAACAGTTGCACGTGATCATTATTTTTTTTTTGCTTTTGAGGCTTTGTTATTGACGATGGAGTTGGGAGTTAACATCTCCTCGGCACTGTGGCGAGACGTTAACTCTAGATTCCCACCTCCTACAAAAACGTAAGATAATGAGTGCAAGAGGTCCATCTGCTACCCTTGATGTCTACTTTGTTTTATGTAAAACTCGTCCTCTTATTACGGCTCTAATGTGTCGAGTCTGCTGTACCCTTAAACCGAGCAAGATCTGCAATGCCCCAGCCAAGGTCTAGTTAACGAACCTTCCTCAACTGCATGTTCCATCTCCATCAGCTACAAATGACCCATTGGAACTCCTGGGATTTCTACTGTCAACCCTGTGTGTGTGTGTGCATGCTTTTAGTGGACACGGAGTTTGAGCGCTACATTCAACAAAGTGGGTGACAAAATACGCCCCTGCTGAAAAGCAGTCATCACCTCCAACCGCTCTGTGATGTTTCTCCTAACCGCACGCAAGTAAAAGCCGCCCACAAGTAACGCAGTCGGCTTGCCTGGAATGTTGCAACAACCAAAATGTTGCCGTGGCCTTTTTCTCTCTCTCTCTCATATCCGCCTGACATTAGAAAATGGCAGATTTAGAATATTGATTTATACTGGAGGAATCCGGTGAGCTATCAAGCTCTTTTTTGTAGACGTGCAGTTGGAATGAGACAGAACATTCCAAAAAGAACACGATACGAGTGCAAAGCATAGTTAAGGTAAACAAATCACTTAATAATGTACTGTCCAAATAAAACAAAAACATATTTTTTGTTACCGGGTAAAGCCTACTTATTTTTCAGAAGTGACCTGGCCACAAATAATAGCTCAACAAAAAGTGGCTTCTAATATGGAAATTCATAGCTGCAAAATAATCAAAATAATCTCAATGTAATCACTACTACATATTATATTCTAAACCAAAACTCGTCCATTAAGAAAATGCCTATCCCCTTGTCTATTCCATTCAGCAACACTCGAGTACGTTCAATGCTCTCTTCAGTGTTACTGTGTTTGTTTTTATATCCCTTTTGCACCGATAATATCCTTTTTCCCAGTCCTATGGCCACCGTTCCCGACTCGGCGCAGACTTCGTTGTCTTATGCACTTTCTCCGGCATCTGTTGCCACCTTCTTTCAACATCTCATCAGTCAAACTGCTCTCTCCTGCTGCCTGACCAGGGTTGTGATGTTTCACTGCTGTTTCACCCTCTTTGGCGGTTCCTTTTTTCTCCACTTGTGCAGTATCTGCCACCTCTTGCAAACTAATTTCCTCCTGCTGCATCGGGAATCTCAGTGATTTGCCTAATTCTTGGGGTTGAGATTGTTCAAACTCTTCTGGATAAAACCAGCTCCAACAAAACTGCATGGCTTCATTGTAAGCTGGTTCTTTACCGGTTCTAAGCCTGTTCTTCGAATGCCTCTTACTGCTTAGTAAAGTGAGGGAAAAAAGTATTTGATCCCCTGCTGATTTTGTACGTTTGCCCACTGACAAAGAATTGATCAGTCTATAATTTTAATGGTAGGTTTATTTGAACAGTGAGAGACAGAATAACAACAAAAAATTTCAGAAAAACGCATGTCAAAAATGTTAAGAGTGTGCTCCTAATCTCAGCTCATTACCTGTATAAAAGACACCTGTCCACAGAAGCAATCAATCAATCAGATTCCAAACTCTCCACCATCGCCAAGACCAAAGAGCTCTCCAAGGTTGTCAGGGACAAGATTGTAGGCCTACACAAGGCTGGAATGGGCTACAAGACTATTGCCAAGCAGCTTGGTGAGAAGGTGACAACAGTTGGTGCGATTATTCGCAAATGGAAGAAACACAAAAGAACTGTCAATCTCCCTCGACCTGGGGCTCCATGCAAGATTTCACCTCGTGGAGTTGCAATGATCATGAGAACGGTGAGGAATCAGCCCAGAACTACACGGGAGGATCTTGTCAATGATCTCAAGGCAGCTGGGACCATAGTTACCAAGAAAACAATTGGTAATACACTACGCCGTGAAGGACTGAAATCCTGCAGCGCCCGCAAGGTCCCCCTGCTCAAGAAAGCACATATACATGCCCGTCTGAAGTTTGCCCATGAACATCTGAATGATTCAGAGGACAACTGGGTGAAAGTGTTGTGGGCAGATGAGACCAAAATGGAGCTGTTTGGCATCAACTCAACTCGCCGTGTTTTGAGGAGGAATGCTGCCTATGACACCAAAAACACCATCCCCACCGTCAAACATGGAGGTGGAAACATGCTTTGGGGGTGTTTTTCTGCTAAGGGGACAGGACAACTTCACCGCATCAAAGGGAAGATGGACGGGGCCATGTACCGTCAAATCTTGGGTGAGAAGCTCCTTCCCTCAGCCAGGGAATGGAAAATGGGTCGTGGATGGGTATTCCAGCATGACAATGACCAAAAACACACGGCCAAGGCAACAAAGGAGTGGCTCAAGAAGAAGCACATTAAGGTCCTGGAGTGGCCTAGCCAGTCTCCAGACCTTAATCCCATAGAAAATCTGTGGAGGGAGCTGAAGGTTCGAGTTGCCAAACGTCAGCCTCGAAACCTTAATGACTAGGAGAAGATCTGCAAAGAGGAGTGGGACAAAATCCCTCCTGAGATGTGTGCAAACCTGGTGGCCAACTACAAGAAACGTCTGACCTCTGTGATTGCCAACAAGGGTTTTGCCACCAAGTACTAAGTCATGTTTTGCAGAGGGGTCAAATACTTATTTCCCTCATTAAAATGCCAATCAATTCATAACATTTTTGACATGCGTTTTCCTGGATTTTTTTGTTGTTATTCTGTCTCTCACTGTTCAAATAAACCTACCATTAAAATTATAGACTAATCATTTCTTTGTCAGTGGGCAAACGTACAAAATCAGCAGGGGATCAAATACTTAAGTTTTCCCTCACTGTATGTTTATTGTTTATAATGCTGTATTCCACTGCTTTTGCCAATAATTACTTCTACCCTGAGCCACTTATTCTTAGTTTATTACTTTTAATTTTTAAACTTAGCCTGTACCTTCTCCTGCTTAAAAAAAAACAACACCCACACACAAAAGATGTATTTGATGTTACATTTATTTTTCAAATATTCTGGTCTTATCAGCTCTCGCCACATACAATGATGCTGCAGTAGTTGTAGTTGCAAGCCGATATATATATTTTTTTTCTGCCAGAGCCAATGCAAAAAATGATTTGAGTTTTGTCATTTGGCATAAAATAAAAAAGAAATTCAAATCCGCATTCGTGAGTTCGGGGGAGGCACTGCGTGCCAGAAGTGATAGAATTTCTTGTCACTGCAGTACAATCTAATAAAAGCAAACTTTCTGGAAGTTGGATTGCTGGCAGATTAACAATGTATCGCAAATTATTACATTTCTGCAGCATACCATTTTTTTTACGTCTGTTTCTAATGTTACCAGACAGTGAATGTTCATGGTAAGATTGGTAAGATCTAAATACCAAACCACTGGAATAATGTGGCTTGCGAGACACGTGAGAGAGGGTGTCGGTCTTCTGCCCATCAAACGGTTGAGGTTGAAGTGTCCTCCTGCTCAACTGACTCTGGGGTGGTGCTCATTTCCATTGATGGCCTCTGAGAGTTGGATGGGGCGGGGGGAGGAATTCCACATTTTTCAAATCGTGTTAGTTAAAGTGGAAAAGAGTACAAATTTAAGGCTGAGCCGACCGATAAGTACACCCAGGCCTGGCAATGGTATTCATCGCTACCTTTGGTCAAAACCAGTTTCCTGGAGTGGCCACACCGCCTTGTAAGACAATATGGTGCCAATCCCCTTCCACACGCAAAGGCCCCCCCCCCCCACTGTTTCACATGTTTATTCTATGGTGCCCTTAGCGAGCACCTGTTAAAGCCACCAATATTGACACGAGCGGACGTTTAACCCAGCCGTTTGAGTCTCCACAGTGCCGATATTCAGATTGTTATTGCGAACTTCCCTTACCTTTGGTAAATATAATCTAATTTGAAGTATTTATATATATTTTTTTAATTTCGGAATGAGAATTTTCCAGCACATTTAGTTTTTTTTTTAATGTAAATCGCAGTGGTGACAATAAGACGTGTAACAACGACAACATTGATTTTGCCGTAGAATTGCGGCCATGTGTGACGCTGCAAACAAGGAGTGACAGGTTCCACCTCATTTGTCTCCCGGGAAGGAGATGAACAGCATGAACAGTGAAAATAAACTACGTCTGAGCGAGCTTGAATGTTCAGTGAGACCAGAGTAGGTCCAAGTCACCCATAATCAGCCATGGTTTGTGATTATGGACACCACGGTAGTGTGATGTTATGCAGGAGGTCTTGGGTTTGATCCCGACCCTGACGCCTGTATATTTGGAGTTTGCATGTTCTCCCTGTGGTCGTGTGGATTTTCTTCTGGCCCCTCCAGTTTTTCCCTCCACATTTAGAAACAATGTGTTGAGAGTATTCGACTGGTATAATTCCCACGTGATCGAGCACTTCGTTTGAGCTATTGTTTGTGGCCAGGTCGCTTCTCAGTGGACCTTACTTGGTAAAATAAAAATAGTTTAGTTTATATTGTAATTGGCGACGGGAAGGTTTCAACCTAACCCTTTGATAAGTAATAGCAGTCACAATCGTTTGCAACAGCGCTGGCATCGTGTGACACGTAACGGCGTGCGGTAACCCATTACGTCATTAATTATCATTGTGCCAGTTAAAAGGGTAAAACCTATTACTATATCTTGTTACTGGCAAAGGAGGTCTCATAATGTAAATGCTCATCGCGAGCCCTCAATACTCTGATAGTGCGCTGTTTTTGAGTTGTACGCCTTATGGTGTCATCTGGTCCAACACCAGTGGAGACTAGGCTCTAAGGAAAGCCGTCTCGGGTGTGGACCAATCAAATTCAAGGACAGTGCATATTATTATCAGAGTTGTCTCTTTTGTTTGCATTTTGACTGCTTGTGTTGTGGTTATTGCAAACATGATGCCTTGAATAAAGGTGTCAGTTTTTGTGCCAGTTAAAAGGGTAAAACCTATTACTATATCTTGGGCATCTTTTTGACAAAGAAAATTGCCCGGCCATCTATACGGTGGTAAGTCCTCAATATCAACACGACGTTTCTAATAACCCCTTATTTTTACATAAGGTCATGAGTACCAGGGTTGGTGTGACCCCCTTGCCTCAGATGGATGCGTAACCAGCACAGACGGACAGAGCTAATGCATTCAAGCTTTCAACGTTAGTAGGAAAGCGATAAACAGTCCACGCCGTAATGTGCAGTGTAAACAATTGGGAGGTCTGTATGTTTATGTTGCTGCTGCGGCTGCTGTGGCTCGCACGTGTCAACATGAACCTGCCTGTTTCTTGGCTTCTTTGCTCACTTGGGGTTATTTTCCTTGTCTGGGCCAAGCAGCTTGCCTAAACCGATACCTTGTTGTCATGCCAACATTAAGAGGCCTGCTCCGTTGATGTCTACAGGCAAACACTGCGCATGGCCGCTCATGCGGGGCTCCACATCTGCACCCACCTGCTCTTCTCAGCACTGTTATAGATTGGTTATTCTAAGGCCGTCGACCCTGCAGGTGCTGTTACGCATTGCTACCACGGGCGCACGCTGACGTTTGTTTGAACGAATGAAGGTGGCCTGCGTGTAATGAACACGAGACCCGAGTCACTTGGTGGGTGGGTGGGCGGTGGTGGCGGTGGTGGCGGGTGCAGCATTACAAACCACTGTAACGATCATGCAAGCACAGTGCCAGGCAGCTGCTGTTTTATTGTGAATGCACACGTAGGTATCGTGTGTGGATGATTGTTAGGCTGTAAAATATCCCTGAACATTAAACAACAACTATGAGCCAGCACTGCAATTTGTGCAAGAGATATATATTAAAAAAAAAAAACTATTCTGAGCAGTTGCTTCAAAGTGCTTCTCGTTTTTCCTTTGTTCATATTTGCGTCACTTGTTTACATGAGCATTCGTGTTCGACTTTCATGTGCTGGGCGATTATCGTTTTCATGCGGGTGCAATCGAGTGTTGTTTACGCAGAAACGGAATATGATTTAAATGACGGGGTGTTTGCGGTTGCATCCCACATTTGTTTGCAAGCAAACTCGTCCATCCGCTTATGCCATTGTGCCCTCTTCCGTGTGCGTCCGTGGGCTCTTTGAATTTAGCGCTGTCCATTGCGTCACGTTTTGCGAGTGTGCTCCTCTCCCTGTGTCTATACCTAAAGCGTGTACCTCGTTAGGAGTGTGGCGATTTGCCTTCTCAAAATTAACATTGGTTGTCACCAGTGACGTTACAGTAAAACCTTGGATTGCGAGTAACTTGGTCTGCGAGTGTTTTGCAAGACGAGCAAATTTTTTAAATAAATATTAATTTGATAAACGAACGAGGTCTTGCAAGACTATTAGTAGTACGTATACGCTTTGTCTGCCGAGCGTCACGTGATCACAACTGATATACGAATCTGCTTCGATATACGAGTGCGTTAGATTACAAACACGTTTCCGGAACGAATTATGCTCGCAATCCAAGGTTTTACTGTGTTTGCGATTGTTTCTTTTACATTCTTGTGATTGTAGCTGCCTCTGTGTACGGTATGCTGAACTTCTTTCGCACCGTACGTAGCCAAGCGTGCTAATCGGAGGTGCTGTGGGTGTCATGTGAACCCACGAGATACACAGACGAGCAGAAAAAATAGTTTTTTCGACTCGATGCAAGTGTTGTAAGATTTCAAAATAACTATTAATTCCTTTCAACGTGACTTTACCGAAAGAACCAAAGAGTAATTCCTGCAGTCACGAAAGCTTCGAATCTAGTTTGAACTATTTGCAGTCGTTATATGTATCTGTGTGTCCCTGTGGCGGAGTGCATGGTTAATGCCCATTTATGAGAAAATCTATTTGCATGCTGTAAGTGTACACCCAGTGTAATACATTGAATCTTTAGAGTCTATTGTGCACAAAATTATCAGGTATGTATGTGTGTTTTAATTTAAAATACATTTAAAATGCGAACCAATTGCAACATGAAAGCATTTCTTACAGTGATATATCTATAACAAATAATAATTTACAGCTCCTACAAATCTACTGCTAGATGTTAAGGCCTCTGAAAGTGTCTGACAGTCGTACAGATATCGTGCGCCACCGATTTTCGCTGTTGCCGACAATTGTCGACGGGTCACCGGAGTTCATAATGCAGTGTGCTCACCCACGGCACCACCACCGCACACCCAGCAAATGTAAGTAAATAACGGCGATAAGTGTATAGCTTGTGCATGTGCCCGTGTGCTCCTACGTGCGCAGCCATTGCTCTGAGTGGAGTGGAGGACGTGAGGACAGTGTTGGAGAACTACAGCATGGAGGACAACCCAATCGAGGCTTTCAAGCGAAGACAAGCCCAGCTGCAGGTGAAGAACCAAGGCAGAATCTGTAGTTTGGAGCAAATTAAATAATGACCGTGCGTGTACTTTGTAATACGAAACAGAACGGGACAATAATTGTGGAGGCTCGCTGTAGGCGTTTGGCCAGGTGTGGCGGAACACACCTGTAATCCGGCAATGAAGGCGCCGGGCTGATGGAGGGACATAGCGCTGAAAGTGTGCATGAAACGCCCTCCTGTAAGGACTCCGAGATGGCATGCATTCCGCATTATGCGCCATGGTGAGTTAGGTTCCTCGCCTGCCTACGGAATTTGAGCGATTTTTTTTTATCATTCGTACAATTATAATCATAGTAATCCATTCATTGTTTTCCTCTTGTACGCAAACAAATCTCAAAAACTACTTCACCAAGCATCCCGAGAAGTGACATCCTGAAAGTCTCAAACCTCAAATGAGACCCGCTGAGAAATGAAAGGATTATTTGTGATGTTGGAGGTGTATGTCACAGTATGTGCAACTGGACTCGCCATTTGAATGCATGGCCCATATGTCCGTGTCGCGATGTTAGCTGTGGATCACCGTGTGTGTGTGTGAACTGTGTGGTGCTGTGCGAACTGCGTTTTGGCGGTGCGAGCTGTGTGTGGAAGCTGTGGTGGTATCACAGCCGGTACAGTTGTCGGTCATCTCGGTTACCCCTAAACATCTGGGTCTGTCCCGTGACCTCCTGCCAGCGAGCCTTTGACACTGCATATTTGGCCTCATAGTGCACCTAGCTTGGCACAAGCTCTGTGATGACATCATGCGACAAAGTGGCAATTGACAGCTGTCGTGGAAGCTGTGTGTATGTGAGCTGTGTGATTATACGTGTGTGGAAGCTGGTATGTAAGGCCACTGTGTGTGTGAGCTGTGTATGACACTGAGTAGTCCATCTTTGCTTACCATTGTGACTTGTCTCATTGTGTTTATGCATCTGTGTGTAGAAGATACTTCCCTACCTACGAATCATCATTATGTTTATATACAAGCCGTGTTTGCACGCTGGTTCATTCGTTCTTTGTGTGACCAATGTTTGTGTGCAACTGTTAATTGTGTGTTAACAGCCTCCGTACCGGTGCTGTTTATGCAGTCCGTGTTTGTGTTACTGCGTGTATAGTTACTATGTTTACTCTGTGTATAGTTTGTGTATTGAGTTGTGTGCCGCCATGTTGCTGGTTATGTGTGCGTGTGGCATGTGAGCATAGCCGTGTAAGCATATGTGCATTGCCCTTGTTTGTATAACTGGTAATGTGTGTGGTGTCATTGTGACCATCGGAAGTCATTGTGTCGTTCGTGCAAGCATTTGGCGGAGCACATTGTCTCATCAAAATGCTGCTCTCCCTCCGCATTAATCCGGTAGTGGAGAGGGGGGGCACCCACCACCATGCATAATCAGCATCCTGATCATGTATCAATGAGTAGTCATTACTTTTTACAATTTCCATAAACTACCGCTGAATACAAATTCTGGTCCACATTGGACCATTAACAATGTGATCATCCCAGTTCCTTTAAAACAAACTCATTTTGTTCTCATCCAATCTGAAGTAAAATCAAGTGAACAAAATGTCAAGTTAGAGCTATGGTGACCCCTGCTCTAGGCCATGGCACCGAATCCCATCACCAAACCCAACGGTTAAGCCGTCCCTGTCCCTGCAATCTGATCTGCTGCTACAAGAAGCTGCTCGCCAGTATCTCTGCGAGTTTTTATGCTTAGTTCCAAAAAATAAGTGGATATTTTTCTCATCCAGGAAAGTCTCAGAGTCTCTCGATTCTCTTTTATACAGTGTTTCTGCTTTGGATGTTTGGCCCATTATTTTTTTTTGTATAACTTCGAACGTGCAGGGAAAACAAACTAGTTAATGGAATAAAATCCAGACGCTTAAGGATGATCAAACTGAAATATCTATCTGGAGATGTCAGCAACCTGCTCGTTGCCCCAGCATGCGGACGTCTCACAGCACGTGGTGATGTTTGCGCGGTCCCCTTTTGTTGTTTTTGTCTCCCTCCTTTGTGCCCGAAGGTGACGCTGCTTGATGGTATCGTGACTTGTGTGCGCACGATGTCTGTGAAGGCCGACGATTCGCGAGTGGAGTTTGTCCCCCAGTTGGGGGGGGGGTTGCACCTGTGGTTTGACGTTTGAAGAAAGTCACCTTAAGGAGGGTTTTTCCCCTTTTTTCTGGCAACAAAACTGAAACTTTTTTTTCAAGGATTCATGTCTGCATTATTATCATAGTATGTTTTTTGTTTGCATTTTTATTGCAGGTATTGTGGTTAATGCAGACATGAATCCTTGTGAAAAGGTTTCAGTTTTGTTGCCAGAAAACAGGGGAAAAACCATATTATTATATTTTGGTACTGGCAAAGGAGGTCTATGATGTAGATGCTCACCCCGAGCCCTCATTACTTTTATAGTGCATTGTCTTTGAGCTGTACGCCTTTTGGCGTCATCTGGTCGAGCACCAATTGGGTCGAGGCTCAAAAGAAAGCCGTCCCTTGGTGTGGACCAATCCGTGTCAAGGACAATGCATATATTATCATAGTATGTTTTTTGTTTGCATTTTGACTGCAGGTATTGTAGTTAATGCAGTAACATGAATCCTTGTAAAAAGGTTTCAGTTTTGTTGCCAGAAAAAAGGGGAAAAACCCTATTATTATATTTTGGTACTGGCAAAGGAGGTCTAATGAAAAAGCCACCTTGTTGAGGCTCCAGTTGTTCGCGAAGTTGTCCGTTCGTCTCAACCTTGGAACGACGTTTCAGTGATCCACTAACCCCGGCCTCAAGAACAGCCAAGACACGTGCTGGTCATGCCCTTTATAATTCTCACCGTCCGTTATCCGTACACGTGCGGCCTCTCTGTGCGAGTCGCGTTTTTGTGCCGCTGTACGGCTACACGGGGCCCTCACCCCATCACGCGACGGTCTGCTGTGTGCGTGCACTTGCAGGAGGAGCAAAAGCGAGCTGCTGAGGCTGTCCAGCAGATGCAAACAAAGACCCCGCTCAGCTCGTTGACCGGCAGACTCTGGCGCCGATAACACGCGTGAAGACAGCCCCGCCTGAGCAAGGCCCTCCTCCTCCTCCCCCCACCTTTACACACGGACATTATTCGCGCGTCGCTATTCACACGGAGAATATTTGCGTGCACAGCCTCATCATGTACACGCTCGTAAGTGTACGTACTCCAGCGTGCCCACTGCCCTTCGTACAGGAGCAAAAGTAGGGCTGGTGGTGCTGCCTAAGAAGCCACATATAATGCACACATTTCACGACGAAGCAACTGTCAATCTACAACACATCGCGGCAGCAAAATGCAATTAAAACTATTATTTTGTCACATTTGGTACATTTGCTCGCATATAACCAGAATTACTTCCCCAAAATTACGATGTTTTTTTTTTATTTTCATGTAATCCCTTCGCTAGGTGACATTGACTTCACTGAACCATGCCAGGCTCGACGGCTGACAGCTGTGCCAGCTAAGAGGAAATATTTTATTGATTTAAACATTGTATATGGTTTAAGGAAAACTAAGTAGTTCTCAACTGATGCAACAACTGTTAAGGCCAAGAGCAGTCCATCTGCCTCTTGTGTTATCATTCGTTACTTATTTTGGGAATGCACCTTGATACCAGTTGAAATAAAATAATTATTTGACAATAATTTAACGATTAAGCGTCTGCTGTCATTGATCACAAAATAGGCTGCTAGCATGTAATATTTTACATAGATGTAAGCGGAGTGGTGGCAATACTTTATGAACCCAGCCACCTGAGTTTAGCGATGATTACTTCTGAACGAGTTGTGGGTGCCTCGCGTCACTGACATGCACTGGCCAGTGCGGTGAAGTATGGTCAAACAATCCCCATGGCAAGGTACGGAGTTGCGGAGGCTTGTATTCAGCAGTGGCCTGACGAATGGCTGTAAACTATTCGTGTATACGACGAAGATATAATTTATGTATTTAAAATCTGCTGTTATACTGACCAGTGATGCCATTCGGGAAGGAGCAGGATGCGAAGGAGTTACCATAACAGTGACAAGTACTGGATCGATGACGTGCGAGACATCTGCACTCGATGCACATTAATCATCGTACCTCTACAAGCCACGCTTCCTCCTCGCGGACTCCCTGGGCTGATGGGGCACAGCGGAGCTGCGGTGCCGTTTCATCTTCTCGGTTATGGCAGTGGATAGAGTCCTGCCTGTCTCCTCGGTCCCCTGTGCCGTTTCAGCACGAGTGGTTGTAGCTTGGCTCTCTCTCTGGAGTTAACTCACATTCTTGTTTGTCTGAAATGACAAAGTAAGCGCTTGCTTTTTTTGTTATTTGATTTTTTGTTTGTTTGTTATTTCCTTGACGCTTTGTGCGTTTACCGCTGCTGCTCACGGTTTGTGACGGGTTCGTCCGGAAGCACCCGGCATCCTGCCATGGCGCGAAGTTACGGGCCGAGGGTTCTGCCTCGCTGATCAGCAACCACCGAGAGCCGGCGTAGGTGTGCGGTTCTGCCCGTTAAGAAATGAGGCCAAATCAAATGACTTTCAAAATGTTGACGTGTAACCCTCATTCGGACTGCTTTTCATGTCGGCGTGCCAGCACTTCTGCGAGGTGTCCCAAGCGCAGTGCGTCGGCCGGCATCGGAGGGCAAAATAGCGTGCGAGAACGTGCAGTTGTAACGTGAAGTCCTGATCGTGGAAAGATCCTTGCAGTCGAGCGCCATTGTCGTTTTGTTCGCGTGGCAAGGTGTGCCCCATTGCACAGGAGGGGGGGAGAACGGTGCAGGAATCTGCCAGTACACGTGAAGCTGTTCACGATCGCTTCCCCTGTATGGACGCAGTCTACTGGGCGGGGAAAGCGCATTGGTTGTGAGTTTTCGGTGCCTGAGTGTGCGTAGCACGCGGCGTGTCTTGTGGAAATAAAAGTAATATTTAAAAAAAAAAACTTTAAACACGCTTTTATTAAATGTACCGTACGAGTAATGGCAAAACTCCCACGACTCCAGGAAGTGGCCCCGAAGCTTGCCATAACGTAAGGGGACCGTGTGGTGATTTACAGCCAACGTGAGTTGACCGTGGACAATTAGACCCAAGCCGAAACATAACATATAAAAAAAGAATGTTTAAAAATATAGATTTTTTTGTTATAGAATATGGTATTGTCATCAGTATGACATAAGTATACCAAGTTTTCAGTCGATACCACATCGGGAAGTGGGTTAAAATTGAGTTACAAGATTTGAGGATACAAAAAGTGAGTTAAAAGAAAGCGTGTAATAAAAACCGATTCAATGAAACGAAAGTTTTTATTTTACCAGCTAAATCGCCCTGAGCTACGTTGCTCTTTTCTTTTTCAGATGCAACCTGGCCACAATTGACGTCTCAACAAAGTGGCTTATCACGTGGAAATGGATGACTGCCAAATACTCAACGCGTCTTTCTAAATGCGGAGGGAAACCCCGTAGAACAATCCACGCGACTCCAGGTGGAGCACCGCAAACTCCAAATATGCAACAAGCGTCGGCGTCGAGATCGAACCCACGGCGTCCATACCACCGCGGCACCCCTTGTATACCTCGTGTGAAATATCAGGGGCACATTCTTTTTTTTATTAATCCACATCTGGTCTCTTAAACAACTTATAGACAACCAACAACGAATATATAATGTGGAAGCACGGGGTGTCTTCTGAGCTCGCAGGCATCCAGAGCTATGTTTCATATTCTTGTTTCTTTGGGTAAAGTCACGTTGAAGGGAAACAACAAAATAATAAAATATATAAAACAATACAATTCTCACGACGTTTCGACTGTAACACAAACAGTCATCATCACACCTGATCATCACACCTGATGATGACTGTTACAGTCGAAACGTGAGAATTTTATTGTTTTATATATATTTTATTTTGTTGTTTCCCCTTCTTTGGTTCTTTCTCATTCTACGTGACTTTACCAAAAGAACCAAAGAAGATGAATCATTGCAGTCACGAAAGCTTTAAATCGAAATTGTTGTTTCCCTTCAACGTGACTTTACCGAAAGAACCAAGAATATGAATCACTGCAGTCACGAAAGCTTTAAATAAGAATTCAGAGCTATGTTAATAAGAAAAAAAACTTGAGAATTATACTCCGCTGCACCTTTACAGCATTGTCGAGACATCACTGCCTTGCATTTTAATACCATGCAGGACATCCCTGGCACGCTGAAGTGGTGTGTCTGACAATACCTCGGTGCGTAGCCACTGTTGGAAATTCCACATGCCTATGGTCTGACTACCCATATACAGTGGTACCTCGGTATATGTCGTTAATTAGTTCCAGAAGGTAGGAGGACTTGGACCGAAAATGACGAAATATACCAAACGAATTTTTCCCATAAGAAATAAAAGGGAAAGAATCCGTTCCAGAGTATAAGAAATGATATTTTATATGGCATAGTATACATTCATGGGGTTGTATAACATAATGTAGACACTACTTATTACTAAAGTGCATACATAAACTAAAATAAATGCATAAATAAATTAAAATATAAATATAGCAAGGGTTGTGCACTGAACGAGATCGACTCTACAGGCAGACTGAGGAGCGGCGCTTTGTTTGAGTCGTGAACGGGGTCGACGCGGTCACTCATCCCGACCCATACAAGTTCTAGCAAGGTGTCGTATCATAAGCAAGACGTATCCCAAGCAAGGTGTCGTACGTATCCCAAGCAAGGTGTCGTATCCCAAGCAAGACGTATCCCAAGACTTTTTTTCTCGTCAAAACACGACGTGTACCAAATTCGACGTATTCCAAAGCGGTCGTATACCGAGGTACGACTGATAATATTCTGACTCCAACGGGATGATTGGCCGAGTTAACTGGTGATCTCATGACTCAAATTCTGCTTTTGCATTTGTCCCCGTGCATTGAATCGTGCATGTGATGATCCATTCTTTTATATGATTACAAATGACATGCAAGTGATGTGATTTGGGCAATGGTCATAACACCTCTATATAGAGGTCCGCAGAACTTGGACAGTTGTTGACGTGAGCCTTCCCCACTTGTCTGGTTCCTCGCTGCTCTGAGTCGTAGATTGAGTGAATACTGCGCGGTTTAAAAGTCGGAATTATTATTATTATTATTATTGAACAGTACAAATGAGCGAGACAGAAAATTGATGCAGGAATGTTGACACTAACTTGTGCGAATTCATAGACGAGTACAGATGAGTGAATCTTTACATGACCACTAAGACGATTACGTTGCACGATGATCCATTCTCCTCGTGTGCAGCTCTGCGTGCATTGTGAACATCGGAACATCTGGGTTAACGAAGACAGAGTAGAACTACATTACTTCAGTATATGACCTACAATAACCTCTCAGAATAAAATAACGTTTTTACGTTAAATTTTTGGACGAGAAAGCTATTTAATTTAGACCCCACCCTCAAAGTTCGCTACAATTTGCACCGGTGTGAGAAATATCCACTTCCTACAAATCGCTTTACATGTTGTACCTGTCCAGATGTTTGCAGTGAGACGATTGGGCAGGTGGAATGTATTTGGGTAAAGTGTTGGTAACTCTCGCGTCTCTTAAGACGTCTGGCCAACTTGGAAGAGTAGGCCAAAGACCTGGTGAGGGGCGGGGGCATGCGACCCGTAGCTCAAGTCGAGGGCCTTTCTCCAACAGTGGTGCCACGGTGGCTAGGAGATGTTAACTACCTCGCCCGGTATACAGGAGGTCATGGGGTTCGATCCTGACGCTGACGCTGGATATTTGGAGTTTTCGTGTGCTCTCTGTTGTCGTGCGGATTCTTATCCGGGTCCTACGGTTTTCCCCTCCATTTTTATAATCAGCAACATCACGCGTTCAGAGTATTTGGTTGCTGTACATTTCCACGTGACAAGTCGCTTCGCTGAGCCTTCGTTTGTGGCCAGGTCACTTCTGAAAAAGAGAGCTATTGCACAGTCGCTCAGTGGGCCTTACTTGTTAAAATAAAGGACAAAAAATGTGTGGTGTGAGCAAGCAATTGCAGGGGCTGCACCTTCATCTTCCCACACCGAGCTGGATGATCGGCAGTGTTGTGGAGGACGAATAGCGGGCCCTGGCAGCCGGTCTCAGTGTTGCCTTTGTGACTGTCTCAGTTTCATTCCAGTTTCATTTATTTGGTAGAGCCCCGTGAGCCATTCGGCTCTTGAATCGGGTGCAACCGCAACAAACAAACAAAAAAACACGAACAAGAAAAACATCTTCAAGTGACTTTGTGTGACTTTGCCCCAAACAGAAAAATCCAGGAAAAAAAAAACAGCAAGATCTTCCAGAAAAAGCACCGGTACACCAACGCTGTGTGCAAAAACAATCCCAGTGGGATGTCTCGTGTACTCCGGAACGAATCCCTGGCACAAGAGCAGGCACCCAATCACGACAGAAGCGATACGAAGTCGACTTTAATACATTTGCTACCCCCCGGTGTATCGCAACGCACGTATGTTGATATAAATACGACGATACTGGCTTCGGGCGGTTGTGTTTACGTCTCCCCGCGTACTGCGAACTGTGTTCGCCGCTTGTATATTTCCACGACCGATATTATCTTGTAAGTTCTTGCGAATCTTCGTGTGCATACTGCTGCCAAGGTGAAGAAGGCAGGGGCGGTCGCGTTTGGGGAAAGTTCATACGTGGCGGGTGGCTTGGAGGAGTTGTAGGGAGGGAGTTATCCCTGTTTGCGTACATAGATGCGTGAGCGTTGTGTGTTTGTGTGAGAGTGAATAGATGGATGAGAGTTGTTTGAGAGTGAATATATGCGTCAGTTGGAGTGAATAGATTCCGTGGGAGTTGTTTGCGTGGGAGGGTGAATAGATGGGTCACATACCTGTCAACCCCATACCCTGATTATTGTACATGGAAATTGAGTTAAGTGAATACGGCAAACAGCCGTTCAAATACGTGGAAAGAATGCTCTTATTTGTTTGTGTTTCTCGCTTGTGATGGGACTTTGTAGGATGAACGTTGATATTTATAGGGGCACGGGGTGACCATAAGGTCTGAATTGGTCTGTAATAAGGTAGGGACTGACTTGTCGCGCTGATGCTTGTGTGCGTTCACGTGTGATAGGTAATGGGATGGGTTCCTCTGTGTGCGTGTCACACGTGTAGTGCTTGGGACCCGTCGGGTTGACAGGGGTAGTCGTGTTCTTGTATCATGAACATTAGAATCGCTATTCATCGATGCATCATTATATGCCTAAGCAACTTCCACCACCAACCCCTTCCTCCACACTTGGGATCGCAGAAACACGTCTTGTGCCCACGTCTTACTGAGAGGTCGTCTCAACCGAGACAAAATACCAGCGAGTTTGTGTCGAGCCACGAGAGTTATCATCAGGAGTGGGCAAAAATCCCTCCTCCCGATGCTGCCACGTGCTGGGTTGTAGCTGTGACCAGCAGTGGAAATTAGACATTCATATTGCAGGGCCCAGATGAATACTCGTTTAAGGATAACCCAAGCATTATTATTATGGGGCCCAGAACCCTGAGTAAGATAGGCTCATGGCTAACTTAAATACCATTATATTCAAAGCCGATCACGACATCAACACATAGGCACTACAACGTTTAACGCACACAAAGTACATACCAAGAGTATGATCAATCTCTTTATTTGCTACACGCTGATAATAGACAAAAGCCTGACATGCCATAATGCCATGGTATTGACACTTCAGGTAAATTTACAGGTACATATAAAAACACATTTTGGCAGTGGGAGAGCCTAGCAGACGCCTTCGTGACAGATTATCTTCGCCGCCTGCACCTCCCAATTAGCACAGTTGCCTTCGTACGGTGCAAAAGAAGTTCAACATACACGCGCACATACAGATGAGTGAAACATCCGCAGTCGGCCTGCCTCGGGGGGACACGTGTAAAGCGGTGGTCTCATCGTTTTACCAGTAGTTTAGCTCTCATTGTATTTAACCAGGCGAGAACTCAAGAGACCAGCGTCGTCTCGTTTAGAAGGGTGACCTGTGTCACCTGTGTCACCTGTGTGTCACCTGTGTCACCTGTGTCACCTGTGTCACCTGTGTCACCTGTGTCACCTGTGTCACCTGTGTGTCACCTGTGTCACCTGTGTCACCTGTGTCACCTGTGTCACCTGTGTGTCACCTGTGTCACCTGTGTCACCTGTGTGTCACCTGTGTCACCTGTGTGTCACGTGGCGTCACTGGCGTCACGTGCACGAGGGAGACGAGAGTTCCTGCCGAGAGCTGGGCTCAACCAATGTCTCACCTTCACTTAAAAAACAAACAGCTGAGCTATTGAGTATTAAACAAACACCCTTTTGTCAGTTTGGACGCACAACCTCTTACAAATACTTCAGCCTGTATAATGCACCTGCCTTTAGAGTGTACGTGTGTAAATGTGTTATGTACAATGTGTGCACCTGTGTGTGTGCAAACATGTGTTTTTGCAAATGTGACAATTCAATAAACGTTGGCAATAAATCAATGTGGATATGAAGGTAAAGCTAACATAAACATTTATTTGTAAAGGATTTGCAATTAGAATTTTGACATCTTTGATCTTTTTTTATACTTTTACATTTGTAGGTGGCTCAGGGCCTAATGCTACGTCAGAGCACCGAGCCAAAACCACAGAGATCCTGAAAGTGAATCTGGAAAACCACCCGTAACTAAAATAATTAACTTCTAATCGTTTTGCGTTTGATTACTTTCCCCTCAATTTTGACGTCAATTGTGCACTCGGATTAAGGGCATGAGACAAAGTATCCACAACTCTCACAAACCGCTGCATCGTGCCCCATTAGGGAGCGGGAAGGAGAAGGCTCCCCCCCTAATCAAACTGCCATGTTCTTACAGATCGCCTTCAAGTGACCTCTCGTCGCCACACTGCAATCTCCCGTGTGCCCGGCTACAAGAAACGTCTGTCGCAGGGCAGTCAAATGGAATAGTTTGAACTGTTAAGAGTTGGAATATTCTTTTGAATGACTTTCGTCTGGCCAATTAAGCGTAACCACTAGAGATTCAATTCTACGCGATTTCCTCAGGCAGTAGGAAGCTGCGGTCCATGGTTTGGTATTCATAGCCACAGTCGTATAAAGGAGAGCGCTTTATTCTAATCCAATCAGGCAAGGCCCATTGTTGCCGTGGAAGATGGCAGCCCAGGCAGTGTGATGGTGGGCACGTTGAATCTTGAATCCCAAGTATTTTGTCCACACCGTTTCGATCACGATATTCAAGTCACATTACAAAGAGTTTGTGCGTGTTTTCCAAAACGACTTTCTGCATCTTAGCCATGGGTGCGGAATGTTGTTCAGGTCGTCGTTGACTGGCAGGTTTGGACTGACTTCTGACCAGTGCAGTTGGCGAAGTGTTGCAGCAGGGTCAGCAAATGTCCGTTGGTGCGATGTTTGACAGTACAGGAAGCCAGGGCAATCGCTTAGATTTTGAAGCTCCTGAGATCTGGGTTTTGATCTTCAGTTGGGCACGATGGGTTTACTCTGTGGTTGAGTACGCCTGGGCAATTGCCGATGTCCAAAGCACGTCGGCATCTGACCCCCAGCTCGTACCAGCGTACAGCAGAAACCCTCTTAACGACCATTCCCGTTAACGACGGGCTGTTGTAGGTACGGTAAATATGAAGCAATGCATTTACTAACCATGTTTCTTTCCATATTATGTATTCATGTTGTTAGTAGCTTATGTATTAATATCCATGGTTTAAATATGATAAGGTAAGTTTTTGGGTGAAAAAGTAACTTTCGATGCTATCGGAACGAATTAAGCCTCTACCATGTATCTCCTATACTCGCGTAACGACCAAATCACTTAACGACCGGTTCCGTGGAACCAATGACCGTCGCTAAGACGAGTTCTACTGTGATTGTAAATGAGCTTTCCCCCTGGCTTTGCCTGCAGCCTCTTTCATGGTGTGCATTACATAAAGTCAGCTTGCGGTCAAGTGTCACGCCAGGGTAGATCGACCTCGGGTCGCGTCGCGCCTTTTTTGCCACGGAAAGTCACGTCGAGAGTGGCGCTGTTGTCAAGGCGAAACATCGAAACACCCGAGCTACTTCTCGGTCGCCACTTGCAGAGAGTACTCTGCCATGATGTTGAAGCCGGAGTCGCGAGTGGCCTCCACCTCAACAGGATCGTGGGCTTGTTCCCCCGGGGCCATGTCGTCCACGGACACTAATTTGCCAGACGATATCCATGGCATTTTTTTGTCAGCGGTGATCATTACATTCAAGCACCCGGTTTAATCGTCGGTGGGCTGCTTGGGTTCAAAACCAAGATCTCGGCTCATCTGGTTCAGTCCATTGACCTCTGGGTGACCCAGCCACCTCTATAGTTAGTTTGTAAGCGTAATGAGAGTTAATCGTCTCAGCCCAGTGACCAATGATAGCTCAACAAACCTTTCAACTTTGACATGTTACAATGCAACTCCTTGGTTACCAAAGGGGACTGCAGTATGCAGTGTTTGGCACACGTCTTATTATCAATATCCTTCCTTATCCGCACAACCATTATCCCACGCTTCTCTCCCTTCCCTCCGTGTACCATTCCTTGACTGACTGACCCTCCAACCTCCACCCCCGAAGTCTACCCTGCTAACCCTGACTCTCCAACACAGCCTCTCCCACACAGCCTCTCCCCACCTCACAACCCTTTCCCCCTCTGTTATATCCCACGATTACCCCTTCTCCTCTACCCCCTCCCCTGCCACGCCTCCACTCTCCCCCACCCCACCTACCACCTCTCCACTATCCCCTTCCACCCCTCCACTCTCCCCCAGCTCACCTACCACCCATCCACTCTCCCCTGCCACCCCTCCCTCCCCTGCCACCTCTCCACTCTCCCTCAGCTCCCCTCCTTCCCCTGCCACCCCTCCACTCTCCCCTGCCACCCCTCCACTCTCCCTCAGCTCCCCTCCCTCCCCTGCCACCTCTCCACTCTCCACTGCCGCCCCTCCACTCTCCCTCAGCTCCCCTCCCTCCCCTGCCACCTCTCCACTCTCCACTGCCGCCCCTCCACTCTCCCTCACCTCCCCTCGCTCCACTCCTCAAATCCTGTCCACCACTGCCCATCAAACCACCACGTTCTCTCGAGCCCCGATGAGCCTGGGCACGAGGTCTCGTGTTCAATCCTCTCGGTCGGTCATGGCTCATGTGCTCACGAGTCTTCAACCGGCCGTCTGAAACGGCATGCGTAAGACGAATCGTGAAACATACTCCACGAAAAAACTGTTTATCGATGCAGAAATAGGGCAGAATACAGTCACTCAAATCTTCGTACTCATCACATTATCATTTCCTGAAAAAGGCCACCCCAATTTTCACGTTTTCATTCTTAGTCCTCTGCCGAACTGCAGTTCTTTGGCCTAAATTACTCTCTGTCTTGTCTGATCTTGAACTTAGTTTCACTGTTGGACCCCTTCCCCTCTTGGCCAATTTGTATTTTACTACAGCTGACCCACAGTACCCGTTTCTATATTATAAAAGCTGAAATATATAATACCTTAAACCACCTAGTGTGTGATCTCACTAATATGGAGGGCCATTTCCGTGAATCATCACTCATGTATTTTTATATTTAGATGTATAAAAATATCGATTGTTTCCTCTCAGGGCACTGTCATTGATGACTGTGTGGAGCTTTTGTTATTTGTGCTTGTGTACCACCGCCAATGCAGTGTCACAAAACTATGTTTTTGTGCGGTGCGAGACAGGAATGGACTGGGTATGTGATGGGATACCTGCAGATTTGAGCGAGGAGATAGATGTTATAACCTTCAACAAATCTTCAAACACACAGTGTAGATCTCCCTAAAGGTACAAGAAGACAAGAAGATATTTTTTTTTGTGCATTAGCTTTAGAAACAATGACATGGACTTTCATGACCCTTGCATCAGTGTTAGTTGAGTCAGAATTTAATATTTCAGTAAAAGTCTTCGTTTAGTCGACAACAACCGGAATAATTTTAATAAATTCACAGTCTGTGGATTTCATTCAGTGATTTACTTCGTCTAGGCGACTAAACCTGTGAAACATGTAGCCCACTCTTGGTTATTAAATGGTGGTGTGTGGGGCACGCAATTTCCTCTACCCTCAATATATCATCAGGTCAGCCAATTGGTGCACTCAATCTTTTCATACACACAAATAGCCAATTACCATATCTGGTTTTCCTCCGTGAATGTCGGTCTCTTACAACGTTACTACATATCTCACTGCGCCTTAACTTACACCCATTAGGTGCTTCTCGTCGCAGTCACGCGTTGGTCTTTGGCGGGCAGTCAGCGTCATCATCATCATCGTCATGGCTGCGTTCGTCAACTCGCGGTCTTTGTTGGCTACAAAAAACCAAACATTTAACACGCGAATATTGGTGTCACATTTTCGTCACTTGACAAAATAAACACCGCCTTCTCGAAAAGTCGATGCCCCCAAAATATGGTGAACAAATGGGCCAGTTTTCGAAGGTGATTCAGCCAACAGGATGCAGCCATGATACATGCATAAACAAGCCTCTCGTGACGCAAACTTCACGATGCAATAGAGTTTAGAAAATATGGTGGAACTTCAAAAATCCCCGACGCACATTAACTGTAATTAAGATTTATCTGCAACTCATAATTGACCCTATGAATAACATAATTACCACTCATGAAACATTATCCTGCAAACGCTTGTTATTACACACTTCCAAGCCATTGATATATACACTTCATAGCTCCATGACGTTATCTGAAAGATTACAGCACCAAAAGACGTGCAATTCAATTAATTTGGTCATTTAAAGAGGATATGCACAACAAAATGAATGTGTAGTGGGTTTGTCTATTCAACCAGCTATTTGTTTTATAAGAAAGACCTGGAAAACAGCAATTATGTTTGGATGATTAATTATACAATAATAAAAACAATCTTGGCAGAGATGATCATCTCGCTTCATATGGAAACCCAGCGATTTCATCGGAGGAGGCTACCAGAGTTTGAGTTTTTAACATCTAGGCAGTCCCAGCTTAGACCGTGAATGTGTGAGTCCCCAACCAAAGCACTGAGAATGGCACGGGGATTTGATTAAAAAAAAGCATTGTGGCACATACTGAACATCCCTGCATTTGAACTCTCCTCTTCATTCCTATTTGGAAAACCTCCATTGGGTGTTAGATATAAAAATATAGCAAGTATTGATGCAAGGCAAGTGATATAGACAGCTAATCAAGTCTGTTATAGAAATAGGTTGGAAATTCCAAGTTCTTATGCTGGTAACCAGGAACCATTGTTGAGTATAAATGAGTAGCAGTTTTTTTTCATGGAAGATAACCCCAGATGAGGATTTGGTTTCGCATCCATCCGATTGTGAGCCGCGCGCTCCACCGCTGCGCCACGTGGCCAGGTAGACAGATGTCAAGGGCAGAGGTGCACAACATCGCTCACTGATGTCCCCAGAGCAACAACACACAGAGAAGTCTCATGTGGCGAGTACATTCTGTACCTGTCCGTCCAGCAGGTCGAGGGAGGGAGCACCACGGTGTGCTTGTTGGTACTTGTGCTGGAACAGGTGGCCGTCAAACAGTTCCCAAGGCATGATGCACGACTTGGGCAGGGGCTTACCGCTCGCAGAGTTCACAGTGAGCATCGTGTGCAGGCCACGCACCGCCAGGGCGCCCAGGTGCACGGCACGGGCATCCACCACGACTTCCTGCCAGAAACGGATGCGCAAAGCAAGAGCTAATTCGACCCCGAGCTGGGATTTGCAAATCGCATCCGTCCGATCGTGAGCCGCACGCAATAACCAATGCACCGTGTGGCCAGACAGCAGAGCATTTATTGGAGATATTTGTAATACTATAATTTACTGCAAGATCTGGCCATGTCCATCTAGTGCTCGCTGAGCTGCTTTGGCATTTGGTTGCCGAACGAATACATTATGAGGTCGCACTCATTACACACAAAGTACTTGCCACAAATTAACCACAATACCTTGCTGATGTCCTCAATGAGCATAAACCATCATGCGAACTCCAATTATCCTCACAGCAGCTTTTGGCTAGCCATCGAACAAAGAATTAAAATTAACTCTTAAAACTTAGGCTAACGTCTGTTTTTCCATTCATCGATTGCTTCAACCATTTTCTGACAGTGCTTTCACACACATACACAGACGACCCTGTACACAGCAAGCAATCATCACTAATCTCAACAGCCTTCACATCTTCTTTCACTCGAAACTCGATCACATCTCTCTGCTGGTAGCATAAGTCCACCCCAAACAAATTTTCCTAACGACTGCAGTGTATCTGCGTGGCTGAGAGACAACGCCACACAAAGGTGGCTGAGCTCAGTGCACACAGGCAAGCACAATGGACATGGATAAAGACGTCTCGCTTCTACCTCATATATCAAAACAACGACATCAATCAGTTATCCGTGCTAAAACATGCACGACCTGCGCAGCTGTGTTTACGAATATGCCAGTGCACTGTGTTCTGGAGGTAACGCAGGAAGGGATATTTGTCCATCTGCTCATGCCAAGCCATATCGGATCATGACGTTGTGGTTTCTGTGCAACTGCATGGTCTTTAGGTTGGGTAAGAGTAAATTTAGTGCGGCAAAACGTGTTGCTGAACCGTTTGACATGGCAGGGAGTATGCAGTGGCTTAAGATATTCTCCGAAGACGATCATCCGATATATTCTTGTACAGCATATATTGATGTTGCGAGTTTGGTGTGTTACTGTATGCCAATGCTGGTGCTGTCTCAAACTTCGTTGAATACGTACATTTTTAATTGCTTCAAATACATTTTTTTATTTTTTTGAAGAGGTGCATGTTTGTGGACTTAATTAACTGATTTAAGGCGCGTATGTGTGTACGTATGTATGGGTGTACATTCCATGAAAAAAAACTTTTATGAAACTTGATTTTTTCAAGCAGCTGATTGATATCCAGGACAAGTCATCGGTAGGGTACACACATTGGTTATTGTGAAGTGTTCATGTTGGTATAGTGATAGCCATTTGTTCTTTAATTATGAAAGCCATATGCATCTTCTTTCCTATATCAAACAATGAGCTTCCATAACTGAGAGACTGTCATTGAAAGTGTGGGCACTCAACAAATGAGCCAGTTTAGTTCCTACCCTTGGCCTGTTTCCTTCATATATTCACTATGTACGTGGCAATGGGGATTTCCGCATTTTCTTGTCATTAGGGCACAGTTTATTTATTTCCTTAATACCAGGAAATTCCTTTTCTGTGTTACCCAACATTTTTTTCTCCCTTTTTACGATAGAAATGACCCTACAAGTCCTCCACTCCTTACACTCCGGGCTATGATCCGCAGGCCAAACGAGGCCCATGGGCTCATGTCATCCAGCCGGCGGTATCATTCAATCTTCCTGCTGCTCCAAACAGCCCACACCGTGAACGTGAAATGTAATTAATAAAGTGAGCTCTCTTGTCAGTTCAGGCGTTTGTCTGAGGGCGATGATCGGTTAGGTGCGGGACTGGGCAGCGATTTCAGCATGGTTTCAATGAGTAGTGTACGTTAATCCATGCTTTTTTAGCCCTTTACCTCTCTCGCGCTCACGTGAATCTCTCACCTTATACTGTATCTCGTTTTTAATACATTTGTAACGTATCTTTCACTCGTCTTCTTTCTACGATATACAAATTGTGCGTGCATTTCTCCCCTCTTCCAAATTCATCAGTCCTGTCTCTATATATACTTAATATATGCATGCCTTCTACGCGGCCAACAGTCGAAAACTAATCTGGCCTAGCCAAACATACGTGACAGGCAATTTATTATTCAACAATATTTTGGAGTCCTCAAGTGACACAATTGTTTTTGCACCGATGCTGTAGATTACTGTTTTCAATTTTTCTCGTCATTTTTGGTGTCCCAGGTCACTCTCGCAGATGACACTATCCTGGTCTGCCCAGTTCTCACCTGGTTAAACAAAATGAACTCAAAACTTGAAAGCAGAGAGTTTCCGTACCCTTTCCCGAAGCGATGTTGTCTCGATTAGGATTCTGTTGCTCTCTTAAAATGCATTCTGAGTCCCTTATTCTCAGGCCTTGTCTTGCTTTGACCCTTCAGTAGCATGTTTTCAATCCATTCGATGCGTTATGATCGCAATTTCCTGCTCTCATTCCTATCCTAAGGAGTTGAAAAGTACCACATATGCCCCGCTGTATTTGGCAGCTTAGTTCATTGCCGCGTGCATGTATATTAATCATTTGTTTTCATATCACTTAAGGAAGATTGCTATTTGATGTTTTTTTTTTGTGTGTGTGGATGATATAACACATGCTGCTTTTCATCTAAAGAGTTTGTCATTTTGTGACGCTGGCTGTGGTATCCACCCCAGCCGGTCTTGTGGGGGAGGGTCCCTGGTTGCGATGAGAGTGGGGTCGTATGCAGACACATTGCAATCTTCTGCAACCACGACTTGGGTCCACTGACGGTGATGTAAACATCTCGTCCATCTCACGGACAATGATAACACGACAACGTGCTCAAAAAAACAGACATCAGAACAAGTAGCCGGGAAGCTTAGGAGGGTATAAGTCCATGTCGCAGCACTAAGCCAGCTCCGCTTACATCCTGGGTTCAAATCCAGACGGTAGCCCCTGTTAAATAAACTACGTTTTCAAGTGTAGATAGCTGATGGTCTCCACTCAACCACCGATGAGTACACATAAAAAAACTACCATTACTATGAAGTATGATTGTCAAGTAATTTTAGTCCAGCACCGTTTTGCACGAAATATGGAAAGTGTGCCCCTCGTGTGCAACAGAAGATGCCTCGTGAAAGCCTCGTGAAAGGGACCTCAGCAGTTGTTGTTTTAAGTGGCCAGGTTCCTAGCCAATTATTTGAGATAAAGCAGTACAATAGGGCAATTGCAATATAATTAAGGAGGGGGGGGGGGGGGACCCGACATTGTTGTCATAGAAAACATATTAATGTATTCATATTCTTGGTTCTTTCGGTAAAGTCACGTAGAAGGGAAACAATAAAATAATAAAAATACAAAACAATAAAATTCTCACGACGTTTCGACTGCAACACAAGCAATTATCATCAGGTGTGAAAACCACACCACTTGCTGTGGTTTTCACAGCAAGTGTTTATTGTTTCCCTTCTACGTGGTGACTTTGCTGAAAGAACCAAGAATATGAATCCCTGCAGTCACGAAAGCTTTAAATCAAAATATATTAATGTATTATTCAGTGCATATAAATGGTGCTAATTGAACATACTATTTTATTTAGTCGGTTACAGCTAAAAACACGCATATGTAATACCAGTAAATAAAACTTTACTCTGTTACAAACTATGATGTCACAGACCTCTGGGGAAAGATTCCTATCTTGCTGAAACAGCCAAAACACTCAGTTATGGCAATGCGCCCCAATGTTTATAATGGACACATAAGCACATTTAGTGGAACAGTCTAACAAAAACTGAACTTCTGCAGAGAAGGCTCTTTCGTGTTTCTACAGGTCACATGAGAACATCGTTTCCGGAAGATTATTTTACATGATTGAATTAAGAACTTTAAGTAAAAGTGATTTTCTGCTCAAATCTGTGTGAGTTTGCACTCATCTGCCAATTACAACTCTCAGAAAATGTATATTCAACTTCTTTCGCATCGTACATAGCCAACCGTGGTCATCGGAGGTGCGGGGGAAGAACAACAAATTAAACACAAAGAGTAGTTTGTCTTCAGAATTTCTGAATAAAGGAAATTCCACATTCCCGAAGCAAGGAGTTTACCTCACTGTAGGAAAACTACAGTACAACTTCACATATCTGACCATCACATATCTGCCCTGGCCAATAAACCTCCCATACCCAATGCAGCACTTGTTCAGGGTGTAACTGTAATTTTATTAAAATGTTTATATATACGATTTTTTATTCGCATATCCGCCTATACCTCAGGCCCACAGTGAGTGGAATATGCGATTGTGGGCTGTTCTTTAATTTAAACACAAAGTGTGGCTCGTTTTAATTACCCCAGAGGTGCGAAGTGCCGAGTTGAACTCACAACACTAAGATCTCTCTAATGCAATGCACCACCCTGCTGGGTAAACAATTCAACAGTCCGATTCTATCTCAGTGGGCAGGGTTTCTTGTGCTCTGATGTTTACATCACAATACATCTGGCTCTTCCTGGAAAAAAAAACCTTGTTTATACCAGCTGCATTTGCAAATAATCACTGCCTTATAAACTGCAAGATGTATCAGCATCAACAAAAATGAATCTTTTATGGGCAGCAAAATACTATAATTGGTGGTCTACATGCAGGAGACCAAAGGCATTCCACATGACCCTGCAACATTCACAAGATTTATCGGGACGCTGCACCAATGTCACTTATTAAGTTGTGTGAGTAAACATGACAAAAAACACGATAATGAACCCACATTGTTTGTTAAAACCACTCAACAATTCAAAATAACGACATCACAAAATACACATAAGCTAAAGTGTGCACTCTTATTGCAGAATAGACAAGGCAAATTGGTGGTTCAAAAATGCTGTGTTTGCCGAGTGCATTTGCACTGCAGTGGCTACTGTTGCCTGCAGGTGCAGTACACAAACAGCTCAAGAAGTAGTGTACGCCTTTTGCTGTGTGCAGCATTTTATTTACAGAGAATAAAAATGCAACTGCATCTCAAGACGCAGTAAAATAAAACAGTGGGCTAAACACATCATGCGTAAAAATGAGCCATTTACGCGCTATAAATGACATTCCGTATTTCATAATCACAGGTAGGAAAGAATAGGGACGTCTAGAGGGTGGGCTTGAATAGTGGAAGGGAGGCAACAACATGGACGGACATTGATAAGGCGGTCCAGACCACACGGGAACATAGGGGAGAAGGATCGACCTCCCATCGAGCGAAGGCTGACTTGGGGCTTGTACAGAAGAAGGCATTGGTTGAGTCTACTAGTTTTATTTTACCACGTTAGGCTCACTGGGCTATATCGCTCTTTTTCAGAAGCGACCTGGCCACAAACGATAGCTCTACGAAGTGGATTATCAGGTGGAAATGTACAGCAGCAGCCAAATGCTCTAAATGCGTGTTTCTAAATGTGGAGGGGAAAAAAGCAGAGGACCTGGAGAAAAATCCACGAGACCACGAGGAGAGAGAGAGACACGCAAACTCCAAATATACAACAGGCGTCAGGGTCGGGATCGAACCCACGATCTCCTGTATACAAAGCGAGGTAGTTAACATCTCTACGGGGAGAGACATGCAAACTCCAAATATACAGCAGGCGTCAGGGTTGGGATCGAACCCACGATCTCCTGTATACCAGGCGAGGTAGTTAACATCTCTACGGGGAGAGACACGCAAACTCCAAATATACAACAAGCATCAGGGTCCGGATCGAACCCACGATCTCCTGTATACCAGGCGAGGTAGTTAACATATCTACGGGGAGAGACACACGCAAACTCCAAATATACAACAGGCGTCAGGGTCGGGATCGAACCCACAATCTCCTGTATACAAAGCGAGGTAGTTAACATCTCTACGGGGAGAGACACACGCAAACTCCAAATATACAACAGGCATCAGGGTCGGGATCGAACCCACGATCTCCTGCATACCAGGCGAGGTAGTTAACATCTCTACGGGGAGAGACACACGCAAACTCCAAATATACAAGCGTCAGGGTTGGGATCGAACCCACGATCTCCTGTATACAAAGCGAGATAGTTAACATCTATACGGGGAGAGACACACGCAAACTCCAAATATACAACAGGCGTCAGGGTCGGGATCCAACCCACGATCTCCTGTATACCAGGCGAGGTAGTTAACATCTCACCACCGAGTGAAGAGAAAATGAGGGGAGTAACGTAAGATGAAGGGGCAGGGATGAGAACAGGGGAGTTCATTACTTATCTTTGTGGTTGATCTGGGACTGATTTGGGAGCCAGTGGAGGGAACGGCTTTTGGGATGTGGCCTCACATGCGGGGGAGGAGTCTGGCATTTGGGATCGTCTGGAGTTTGGAGACGAGGGATTGTGGGAGGCCGTAGAGGGGACAGTTAGTCGTGGCCATGTGATGACGGCATGGACGAGGCACAGTCGGTCCACTAATAGCTTCCCAGATGCTGTTTTTCCTGACCCAAGAGAGATGATGGATTGCGTTGATCCTAGTACAAAAATGCAATATTATGAAAATAGATTGCAGGCAGTAGATTAAAACCATGAAGAAATGCAAAAAGCCAACATGGACGATGTTCTACAACGTTACAGTAACCGTGTGATGGAACACAGAGCGGAATCCATGGTGGGGGGCTGAAGCATAAATGAAGATAAACATAACCGCAAATTGTATCCCAAGACTCCTCATTATGTGGACGGAGGTTAAAGAGGCTGGGAACAAGACGGAAAAAAAATCTCAGAAATCAGTCGCAGAGTGCTCGATAAAAATTCTAAGAATCCCAAGCACGCTGATGTGGCACTGTCTCCAAGAGGGGGGGCGGGGGGGGGGGACCTTTAAACCGATAAAAACATGTGTTCGGAATCACAAGGATCCGATGCCGAGCAATGAATGTGGCCAGGTGAAATTTGCTCTGCGTCATTGCATCGCCATCTCGGTTGCTGATATTAACACGGCAATTGTATAACGACTGGACCCCTTCCACTTTAAAGCATACGACTGCCAATGTTGATGCGGGGCTGCATTGTCAGCAGAGGGCAAGTGCAGCATGGTGTATTGTTGTCCAGTACTGTGCTCCGAATGTCTATGCTCGCTGCCTTCACCAACCCGCACTGACTCGCATGGTGAACTACAGTCAAAACAATTCCCAATGACCGAAAGACACGGGGAGGCCTTCATCCAGCAGTGGATTGAAAATGTACTGATTTACATTGCAATTTTTACCTTACATTGTTAATCATAGTGTGGTATGTGGCCTTTCAGTTCTTCTGTTCATAGAATAAATAAAGCATAGCCACTCTTAACGACCACCCCTGTTAATAACTAATTGCTTAATGTAGTGCCTCCATAGAGCCCAATGCATTCGCTCCACGGCCATTCCCCCGTTAACGACGGACTTTTGTAGGTACAGTAAATATTAATGCATTGCTTAAACATGTTTATTTTAATATTATGTGTTTATAATTGTGTTAGTATCTTTATGTATTAATATCCATTGTTTAAATATGATAAAATACGTATTTTTGGTGAAAAAGGATAACTTTTGATGCTGTCGGAACGAATTAAGCCTTTAACATGTAGTTCCTATACTCGCGTTACGACCAACTCACTTAACGACCGGTTTCGTGAAACTAATTAGCGTCGTTAAGAGGGATTCTACTGTATTAATGATATTAGTCAACCATCTCAATGCAATTCTAGATTTGAAGCTTTCGTGACTGCAAGGATCCATACTCTTTGGTTCTATTCGGTAAAGTCACATAGGTAAAAATAAAATAACAAAAAATCACGACGTTTCAGCCACAACACAAGTGCCCTTCATCAGGTGAAGGGACTGGACTGTCCAGAGGACGTCGTGATTTTTTGTTATTTTATTTTTACCTACGTGACTTTACCGAATAGAACCAAAGAGTATGCATCCCAATGCAGGATACTCTGCTCAAGAGGCGTGCATGGGTCTTTGCTGGATAAATAACCGGTATAACGTAACTCATTTTACAGCAACGAGAGTATGTTTCTGTCATTAGGGCACACCCAGATGGGTTATTTTGCAGAAAAAATAGCCTTCTCTTACCGAGATTACATCACGAGAACAGGTAATTTAGAAATCGGGGGAAATAATGAAAGCTTGGATGATGTCATTGGAATAGTTATGCATTGGGTATTTCTGAGCTATACAATGCAAGCCTCTGTCCCTCCCAGATAAATGGGAACACCAGACTTGGTCGATGGAAAGGTCGTGTGTGGTGGAGTAAAATGTGGGTATTCCCACCTCTGTCAATATGTCCAGCCAGGGTGGTCAAGTGGGACAAAATATTCTCAAAATGGGCTCTTTTGAGCTCCATCTGGTCGACGTCCTTCCGCTAGCAGTGGCGTGAGTAGGCAATTTCACAGGTTGCACCTATGCCTTCTATGCAGTACTGTACAATATCTGAAATGCGGACGAGCAATTTAAATAGCGCGTACAATAATCCCGTTTAAAAAAAACAATACAGTGGTAACTTTGCAATGTAATACATGCTGTGTAGATGCTTTTGGCTGTCCTGTACAGCTTTCCGATGTGCATGCGGGTTGTGTCGCGTTATTTGGCACGGGGTCTGACGTTTCGCTCCACATACCAATGCTAAATATCATGATGTACAACTGCAAAAAAACATATCAGAGAGAAACGTAAAAATAAAATCTTATTTCTTACACAACCTGTTGGTCCAATGGAAGTGTCATTTCAGCAGCATTGATTCAGTACTGTACAAGCAAACTCTGCACCGGTTCTGACAGAAGGTGTCTCATCAGCTGACTCAGGCTTGCTTTAGTCAATGCTAGGGAACTGCAAAATATAATTGCGATATGAGTTTGACGCCAACTTATTTGATATATAGTATGAAACAATAACTGGCGTGGTTGTGGAGAATATAAACCACAAAATAGACAAACAGACAATGCAGCACATCGGCTCCACCTTATTAAAAATAAAAGTATTTCTTACACAACCCAACAGCCGATGCGTTGTAATTAATGCTGAATTAGGGCTGTAATTAATGCTGACTATAGGGCAGTAATTAATGCTGACTATAGGGCAATAATTAATGCTGAATATAGGGCAATAATTAATGCTGACTATAGGGCAATAATTAATGCTGACTATAGGGCTGTAATTAATTATGAATATAGGGCTGTAATTAATGCTGACTATAGGGCTGTAATTAATGCTGACTATAGGGCTGTAATTAATGCTGAATATAGGGCTGTAATTAATGCTGACTATAGGGCTGTAATTAATGCTGACTATAGGGCTGTAATTAATGCTGACTATAGGGCTGCAGGACCGGTTCAGAGAATCGTCACTTGGTGTTGGCCGTGGGCGGTAATCGAACTCGGGTCGCCGGGTTCGCAGCGCTGCGCACGAACCACTACGAGTCCTGTGCCTCCTCCCCTAGGTCGACTCAGCCTCAAATGAGTACCTGGCGTGGTGTGTAAAAACACAACGCCACTGGGGAGACAAAAGCGGCCGGGCGTGGTGCAGGCCAACCCCCCCTCGTGTGCGTGTCGGCCCTCAGATGCTACTCGCTAAGAGCACTTAAGGGCATGGGGGGGGGGTATCTTTGTCATTACATTTCGGTCTGCACAGATTGGCGATTGCCTGCCGAGAGTAGTGTCACCTGCAGGACGTGAACCACGGTGTGAGGAAGCTGGTTTTTATTTCACGCTTTATTTAATAACTCTGTTGGCATATCCTCGAATCTTGTAACTCAATTTTAACCCACTTCCCAATGTCGTATCGACTGCCAAACTTGGTATACTTATGTCATACTGATGACAATACCATATTCTAGCATTAAAAATAAAAAATATATATATTTTAAACCATCTTTTTTACATGTTATGTTTCGGCTTGGGTCTAATTGTCCACGCTCAACTGACGTTGGCTGTAAATCACCAAGGTCCCCTTACGTTGTGGCAAGCTTCGGCGCCATTTCCTGGGGTCGTGGAGTTCTTCCATTACTAGTACGGTACATTTCATAAAAGCGTGTTTTAAACAAAAGTATTTTTAAATATTACTTATTACAACGAAGGCACGGTGCCGATGGTCAGGCAAGCCTGGCTGTGTAACAAAGACGGCTGTGTCTCACTGCGGACCCACCGTGATGATTGGAAAGGCGAATACAAACATAAAAAGGGGTAACATGCTCTTATTATAATCGGATAGGCCAAAGCCACCGCTGTCGCTGATACAGGATAAGAAGTTGAAATGAGTACAGGAGTAGGGAAGTAAGCGCTCTTCATTACCAGCCATGATGTATCTGCTGCCTGATGGCAACAAAGCTCCCTGCCCTCTCATACAACCCCACCACTATGCCATACCACACAGCTCTTCCATTATTTGAATTAAAAACGTTATAAACTCAACCGTGTACACTAGTCTCGACCTTTTGTATTGCGACGGCTTGGAGCGGTAGGGGGGAGGACTTTATCCAGCAGTCGATAGATCATAGAGAGGGTTGTCACCTCTTGAGGTTTTAAAAAAAACTGGGACATGTCATGGGAAGAATATTCCCCAATACGGAAAGAGGAACTTTGTGTAAATGCATCATCTTGAATGAGTGGCCTACAATTACACAGCTGACAAAAAAAACGTGACTTCTAATTATTCTGGGAAGACTTTACAGATTTCCCCAAGACAGCAGCAGCCTTTAAAAAACATGGAACGTTTCTGGCAAAGCAGCAAAGGTGGCAACCCTACTCCAGGCCGACGACGGTGACGAATTACGCGTTTAGTTTGTTGTGCTTCCCCACACCTCGAATGAACACGGTTGGTTACGTATGGTGCGAAAGAAGCGCACCATACGTACGCACTACAGGAAGTTGCTTCATAACAGGCACACGCACACAAGCGCATGTAGGCAGCACATCTGCCGCACGGGCGTTCTGCCTCGTGCCTTGTTGACACACATGCTCGTGATCGGCCGATTACTACAAGCGAATGTGCGAGTGGCACCTGCTCACGCGGCTATATTTCACGTTTCTGTATTTTGATTGCCAGCGTGCAAACATTGAACTAGCACACTCAAAGGCCGCACCTGCCCACGACAAGGAAGGAGACTCACCATGCCGGTGTGCTCGGCCCATTCGTCTTCTGTAAAAGCCCAGATAAAAACAGAACAATACTGTACAGGGAGTCCTCGACTTAAAAACGCCCGTACTTACGAACGCCCGTACGAACGAACCAGCTTCGATGAAATATAAAATAATTTACTTAAAACGCGAACTCGCAATTGCAAACTGAACCGCAGAACTATTTTGTTCAGAGGAGGTGGAGTAAGTCTGCCTCGCTCTGGGAGTGAGTGTTTTCGTGTGTGTACGCACGTGTGTGCGACACAGTGTGAAAGTGTGAGTGTGTTGAGTGTTTGGTGTACAAAATACCTAGGCAGGTGCTTAGTTTTAGTGGGGCTGATGGTTAGGACCCCCACCTCTTAGTGGCACGCTCCAGGTTCAGCAACAGCGCCTTCAACTCATCCTCTGAGTGAGCAGCAATTACCAGATCATCGGCATAGATAACATGGTTGACCAATAGGGAGCCATCCCTCGACCGCACCCAGACATCGATCAGCCTCTCATTGTATCTGTGCAAGATGGAAATTCCTCCGGTACAGCCATGGAAAGTGTCTCGAACTACGTGGTCAAAGATTATGTTAAATAACGTGGGAGCCAGAGGACATACCTGTTGCACCCCAAGGTGAACAGGGAATGGCTCCTGGCTACATAGATTTCCCCAGGCCTGCCCACCATCATGAAGGCCATTAATGATTGTGAGCAGAGTCAGGGACTCCGAAAGTATGAATAATTGCCCACAGCCCTGGTCTGTTGATGGATCAATAGGCCTTGATCAGGTCAATAAAGCAAAAATAATGCCACCAAACAATCTACCCCTCAGCTCCCCATTCGTGATGGAGCAGTTGTGGAGAGAGTGGAGTTTCTCATACCTGGGCAGTGTGCTTATGACCAGCCCCAGTTTGACAGCGTAGGTCTCACTCCGAATCAGTCGGGCGGCATTATCTTTACATCGGCTGTGCCATGCTGTGTGGAAGCTACCTGGTCTGTCACTCCACACGAAGCTTCGGGTCTTCTCAGCCACAGTCATGTCCTCCATTCTCTACGCTTGTGAAACGTGGACCCCTCAAATGGAATATCTGTGCCGGTTAGAAACATTCAGGCTGGCATGCCTACGATCCATCCTGGGTTTAATCAGGCTGGATTGTGTGAGGAGCTCACAAATCCTTGAAATATTTGGACACATTCCCATCGGTGAGCTCCTCCGGCAGGCAAGGCTGTATTGGCTGGGTCACGTAGCCCGCATGCCCAGCCACCGCATGAGCAAACCGCTTCTCTTTGGTTGCATAGAGGAGGCTAAACGGCCACGACATGGGCTGGAGAAGAGATGGAGTGATGTGGTAGAGGAGGATGTGGAGCTGAGTGGACTTGCCGATGACTGGTACCAGCATTGTCAAGATTGGCCTCGATGGAGGAGGCTCGTGAAGGACGCTACTGGACAGTTGGAGGCAGTTGCCCGGCAGCAACAACGGACAGAGGAGCGATGCTCACAACAATTAGTGGAGCGCCGGGCGGCTAAAATACAGCAAGTTGGCACAGTAGGGGCTACAGCTGGTGCATATACTGGTCATCTTAGTCAGCCAACCCATGGCACCTGGGTCTGTTCCGAGACATTCCTGTCAGCGAGCCTTCAATACTTCATGTTGCATCAAAGTATATCTGACCTTATATTCTTGGTTCTTTCGGTAAAGTCACGAAAGGAAACAATAAAATAAAAAATATATAAAACAATAAAATTATCACGACGTTTCGACTGCAACACACGCAATCATCATCAGGTGTGAAAACCACAGCAAGAAATTTTGAAAAAAGTGGCGGTTATTTTTAACGTTAGCACCACGGAGAGCGATTTGGCAGTTTGTTCAGATGGACGAGTCCATCTATGTTCGGAAAAGAGGAGGGGGGAGACGAAAATAATGGATGCGGTCTGAAAGCCACCGTAAGCGTGAACAATCAATTAAGACCCGAAATGGTTGATCAAATCCTTCCAATGATTGCTAAGCCAGAATCCCAGCAGTCACGAAAGCTTTAAATCTAAATATATCTGACCTGGTACAGGCGCCGTGGTGACGTCACCGTCACTTAGTAGCGAATAGCGGGTATTGGTATTCGTGTGGGGAGTGGTAGCGTAGCGGTTAGCGCGGTGCGTTACAAAAGCGATTCTTGTTCACGGCCAAAACCAGTACCTGGTGCGGTGTGTAAATATCACCACTGGGGAGACAAAGGCGGCCGGGCGTGGTGTTGGCCCCCACCCCCCTTGTGTGTTGTACCGACCTTTACAAGTGCTACTCACTAACAGCACTTGCTCCTGCAGTTTGTTAATGCTATATGGGGATTATTTGTCTTTGTGTGCACGCGTGTGTGCGCGGTGCGGCGAAAAAAGCGGTAGTGCAATGGATAGCGCGGTGGTACCGACCTGGCGACCAAAGTTCAAATCCTGCTCACAATCAACACCAGTGGCGATTATCTGAATGGGACCTGGACCTCCTCTAGGTAGACTCAGCCTCAAATGAGCACCTGGTGCGGTGTGTAAACATCGCTAGTGGGGAGACAAAGGCAGCCGGATGTGGCGCTGGCCACCCACCTCCTCGTGTGCCATGTCAGCCTACATAGGCGCTGCTCACTAACAGCACTTGCCCCAATAGTCTGTAAAGGCTACACGGGGGATCGCTGTCCTTGGGGTGTGTGGCTTTGTGTGTCTGTGTGTTTGCGCGCGTGCAATTGTGGTGACTCATTAGCCCCCTTCCTTACCTTGAGTGCTGAAGCTAGCTCTAAGTGAAAATAAAACAGATTTTTTTTTTCTATTTATGTTACTTTATTTTTCGTGTTACTTACTACTAGTTCATAAAGTCTTCTCCAGGCAAAAGTTTTCAATAAATAAAATAATTAACCTGATGAGATTTATCTACGATCAAAAATATTATTTTTCCGCCAAAAAAAATCTAAAATTGTTGACGACTTGATTGTGTTCTTTTTTTTAATCAGAAATAACAAAAAATTATTAATTGAATACTGTATGAGGGGAAGCTCCTATCTTCTACCGTTTTGTTCTTTCAAAACTGCTTGAATATACGAAATATCTCAAAAACAATAAAAGACAGAACAATGGTTCTCGCTTTATTTATTTTTTGCTGTTTAACGCTCTATCAAAGGAAACAAACCGCAATCTTATATTTGGAATGGTTTCTGAATGACACCACACACAAACGTGTTTATGGGGCACTTAATATGGAGATTTGGGGGCCTTAAAATAAAAAATCTGGGCTATTCAGATTTATCCTGTTTGTGTCCTAAAAGCTACAAATGTACCAACGTTAAGCTTTCTCCCTTGTCGGGATGTACCCAAGAGGTTTTTGAGACGTACGTTTAAAGGTTTTTATTTATATACAGTATTTTTTTTACAGTGTTACATGCAAATGTACAAATTTTAATTATGAATTTAACTATGCTATCCTTTTTTTTTAACAGTAACACATTTCATAACACTGACCTATGGACATTTAAACACAGTGCATTATTGTGTTCCGACTTACGAACTGGTCTCAGGAACGAATGACGTTCTTAACCCGAGCACTGCCGTACTGTAAAACTACCACGACTGAAAACGCAGACACAACAAAACGGCACAAAGACACGCAGACTATGAATACTGCAGAGACAAAGACAAAGATCCCCCGTATAGCCTTAACAGACTGTTGGGCAAGTGCTGTTAGCGAGCACCTATGAAGGCCGGAACGGCACACGAAGGGGTGAGAGGCCAGCACCACACCCGGCCGCCTTATGTCTCCCTCTTGGCCATGTTTACACACCGCACCATTTGAGGCTCAGTCGACCTAGGGGAGGTCCAGAACCGGTTCAGATAATCATCACTGGTGCTGGCCGTGAGCGGGAATTGAACTCAGGCCGCCGGGTTCGTAGCGCGGCGCACTAACCGCTCCACCACCGCTCCCCACTGCAGAACAGTACCGCACACACAAACGCAAACGAAAGCACCACAGCTGCTGGAACACACAGAGGCCAAAACAAAGCTTACAAGACGCGCATAAGCGCAAACATACGTATGTGTACATACGCAAGTGCACAAAGATCCTATTTTAGTGAGGTTCATCTCCCCGTGGAAAGCGCACAAGCAAAAGCACAGACAACATTGGACACAATCAGCAGAGGCGTTTCAATACGCAGGTCCAATTTCCTCTTTAAATATTGCAGAACATTGCAATAAACTGCTGGCAGACACTGCTGGTTACAGGTTGAATGGCATCTTTAGTTACAGTTGACCGTGCACCTGTTTACCGTGTTGAGAAAACTGATGGCGGTACGATGAGAAACGTGTTCACGACGTTGTTTTGGCCATTTTGGATTTCTGGGTAGGCAAATCAGCAGGACGTTGTCCAGTCTCATTGGATAATAAAGTTACTTTAGAAAAATGTTCCGAAGTGGAAATTCAAACATTTAAGTCTGTAACATTTAACTTCATGGGCCTTTGTTACAGCGCGGCAAACTGTGGACTGGTTTACACTTCTTTGTATCTTAGCGGCGTGCGGCCCATCGAACAAATTCTGCTGTTTTGCCTTGTGACAAGACAACAACCTACAACACCGAACCCATTGGTTGACCGACTTAAAAACTTAAAACGTTACCATAGCGAAGGATGAACATGTTGTTTTAGTTCGGGGATGAAACAGACCCTTCATTATTATTATTATTATTGCAGTTACCCACTTCATGCCAAAACGGTGCATAAAGATGACAAGTGCGCTTTTGCCGCTTTTACAATGTCGCATGCGAGCGAGAAGGGTGAGCGCTGCGACGGGCGAGAGAGCCGGCAACGGCGCGCACAGCCGAGGGTCGGGACTGCGCGAGTGATTTAGCCGAGAGCAACGGAGAGGAAGGGGAGAGAGGGGCGATGGCGAGGATTTGACGCGGGTGGAGTGTTAGGGAATAAGCGCCGTACAAGCCTGGTACTCGGGGACGTAAATAAAAACTGAACGCACACTCACATAGACACGTAGCTTTCTTGACATTTACTTACTTTATTTGTTCGAACCATTGTACAAACGCTCGTGAATGCAAGTGACGGCTGGCGTGAGTTTTAATTGTGCGTGGCAATCTATATTACACCGGAAAATGCAGGATAACAACAACACGTGCATTTGTACAAATGTGGTGATATAAGCACATACCGGTAAACGAGCAAGGCGCTGGGCATCCATTTCTTTGAGGCGCAGAGCTTGGGCAAGCAATGCTTTCACATCCTCCAGGTAGAACGTATCGATCTGGAAAGAAAGAATCCCACCGCAACATCTTCCACCACTCGAAAGTAAAGAGAGCACAGCATTTCGATTTGAAGCTTTCGTGACTGCAAGGATTCATCTTCTTTGGTTCTTTCGGTAAAGTCACGTAGAATGAGAATAAAATAATAAAATAACACAATAAAATTCTCACGACGTTTCGGCCACAACGCAAGCGGCCGTCTTCAGGTGAAAGGTACAGAACTGTCGGGACGACAGAGCTTCAATGAACGATGTTAAGATTCGTAGCGACTTTTAAGCTGGTTGGGAGAAGTGAGGCACCTTGACAAAGGGGTTTACATATCAATAGCTAAGGGATTAGCTTGTGACTGGTCACGGAAATGGCTATGTTAAAGTCAAAACCTACACATCCACGGAGGCAACTAGTAATTTAGCATTGACATAGCTAAGGGATTAGCTTGTGACTGGTCACAGAAATAGATGTAAAGTCAAAGCCTACACATCCACAGAGGCACCTCGTACATGGACGCCAAAGGGGACAGCAACAACTCAACTGTCATACAGTAAAGCGATGTGAAAAACCTAATTCTAAATTACATCAATCTAATAAATGTACTCAATATATTTTTCAATAAGCTGAGCTATTAACATTAACTGGGTATACACTACACTATATAATGATATCATATAGTAAACCAATACAAACTAAAAGATAAACTACCTCACCATATAACATTGTGATATAACATTGAGGTATTTTATATTTTAGTTTTTATTGGTTTACTATATGATATTCATTATATAGTGTAGTGTATACCCAGTTAATGTTAATAGCTCAGCTTATTGAAGAATATATTGAGTACATTTATTATATTGATGTAATTTAGAATTAGGTTTTTCACATCGCTTTACTGTATGACAGTTGAGTTGTTGCAGCCCCCTTTGGCGTCCATGTACGAGGTGCCTCTGTGGATGTGTAGGTTTTGACTTTAACATCTATTTCTGTGACCAGTCACAAGCTAATCCCTTACCTATTTCAATGCTAAATTACTAGTTGCCTCTGTGGATGTGTAGGTTTTGACTTTAACATAGCCATTTCCGTGACCAGTCACAAGCTAATCCCTCAGCTATTTGATATGTAAACCCCTTTGTCAAGGTGTCTCACTTCTCCCAACCAGCTTAAAAGTCGCTACGAATCTTAACAGCGTTCATTGAAGCTCTGTGGATGTGTAGGCCTTTACTTTAACATCTATTTCCTGTGACCAGTCACAAGCTAATCCCTTAGCTATTTCAATGCTAAATTACTAGTTGCCTCTGTGGATGTGTAGGTTTTGACTTTAACATAGCCATTTCCGTGACCAGTCACAAGCTAATCCCTCAGCTATTTGCACAAGCTAATCCCTTAGCTATTTCAATGCTAAATTACTAGTTGCCTCTGTGGATGTGTAAGTTTTGACTTTAACATAGCCATTCGTGTGACCAGTCACAAGCTAATCCCTTAGCTATTTCAATGCTAAATTACTAGTTGCCTCTGTGGATGTGTAGGTTTTGACTTTAACATAGCCATTCCTGTGACCAGTCACAAGCTAATCCCTCAGCTATTTGATATGTAAACCCCCTTTGTCAAGGTGCCTCACTTCTCCCAACCAGCTTAAAAGTCGCTACGAATCTTAACATCGTTCATTGAAGCTCTGTCGTCCCGACAGTTCTGTACCTTTCACCTGAAGACGGCCGCTTGCGTTGTGGCCGAAACGTCGTGAGAATTTTATTGTGTTATTTTATTATTTTATTCTCATTCTACGTGACTTTACCAAAAGAACCAAAGAAGAAGAGCACAGTATTCCCTCGTTATTTGCGAAGGATACGTTCCCGAGATGCTCGTGAACAGCAAATTTTGTGCACAGCGATTAAATACATGAAAATGATCATAACACAAAAAATTAATACCTCTTTATTATAAACATAAAGTAAATTAATTTAAATATTAACATATTAAATAATAGGTTCTAAATGAACTTAGCTTAAATTATAATGATCCTTTACATGATGACTTTATCTCATCACTTTCTCTCTCGATGCAATCGTGTCGAGACTTCGAGATGCGATTCACGGACAGCCAAAATCGTGGATAGCAAGTTCGTGAATAACGAGTGAATAATGTTTACAATAATAACAACGCAAAAATAATGACAGGCCCTTGTCAAAAAACGAAGGTCTCCCCATGCCGTGTTGGTCATGGGAGTTGTTTGACCATACTTCCTCACACTGGTCAATGCAAGTTGGTGATGGGAGGTGCCAGGACCAGTTCGGATATCACTCACCACCTATGTTAGCAGTGGCCTGAATTAAAATTCAGGTTGCACGTTTCATACAGCATGGTGCACTAACTACTGTCTGTCCACGCTCCTTTACACCGTGAAGCATGCGTCAGACATTAACCAACCCAGATGCAGTTATCCCACCGCACTCCGGGCATTTGTCCTGTATGTATGCATAGGCTACAGCGTTGTGTCAATTACTTGCCGACGTGTTTACGATCGCGTGGTTGCGGAGTTATTGCCACAGATCTGAACGACACCTACAGAGCAAGCTGCAATGCAATTGGGGGGAAGGGGGGTGAAGGAACACAAGTGTAGGTAAACGAACCTGCGTTGCCATGTAACCCAGCAAGCAGCAGAGAGCAGTGTGCCCCGACTGCAGGGCAACCATGGCCGATTGATGTCCCGATAGGCCGAAGCATGCCAGGAAGGTCCGCAGCCGCCACTCCGCCACATGCTCTGCATCCTTCTCCGCCGCGGGCTGCCACAGCGAGCGTGCCTCCAGCGTCCCCCCTGCACAACGCAGTGCAAGCCTCACGTCGTGTTCCCATGGGTCGCCTTGCTCGAAGGTTCGCGTAATTTTCGATTTAAAGCTTTCGTGACTGCAAGGATTCATCTTCTTTGGTTCTTTCGGTAAAGTCACGTAGGATGAGAATAAAATAATAAATTGATCAAATAAAATAACACAATAATATTCTCACGACGTTTCGGCCACAACACAAGCGGCCTTCATCAGGTGAAGGGACGAGACTGTCTGGTAGGACAGCGCTGGAGTGAAAGAGCCACGTTCAGATCACGGCCTTTAAGCTGTGTGAGAGGAACAAAGCGCCCTCAACTTCAGCACCACGGATAGCTACGGGCTCCGTTCAGACGGACGAGTTCGTCCATGGACGGAACAGATGAGGGGGAGAGAGACAGCTGCGAGGCCCTAGTATACTCCATGTTGTAAAACCATACCATTAACCGTGGTGTGAGAGGTATTAAGAGGCAATGCTGGCGAAAGAGCTGTGGTCTGAAGGTCATCGTAAAAATACAATTAAGAACAGAAATGATTTAAAACATCTTTCCAGTGGTTACTAAGCCAGAATCCATCTTCTCGGTTGAAATTGTCTCTGTGCTTGTATATGTGAATGGCCTCATGAACGAATCTCTCATGGTAGCCGGTTGGTTTGCAAAGAACCTCCGTCTTGGAGAAGTCAATGTCATGTGAGCCCACTGAATTATAACAGTGATCTGCCACGGCAGAGGAGTTCGTCCTACCGTGTTTCAAGTCTGCTTTATGTTCGCGGATGCGGTCCGAGATATGTCTTTTGGTTTCTCCAATGTAGCTACTACCACAGAGGCACTTTAGTTTGTAAACGCCCGGGTACTGTATGTCTGGAACAGCATCTTTTACAGATGGAACTAAATCACGGATTTTATGTACTGTTTAATCGGACCTGGATCTTGTGTTTATTCAGGATTTTGGAGATCTTTTTAGTGACCCCTGCAATGTAGGGTAAGGTGATGGTTTTGAGTGGCTCCACAAGAGGATCCTTCTTCATGACTGGAGTGATGGCTTTGCGGATTGTGTAGTCGGAGTAGCCATTAGCCCTAAGAGCCTGGTGTACGTGCTTGAGTTCACTGGTAATGTGTTCCTGGTCGGAAATGCATTGGGCTCTATGGTATAGAGTCTTGATGAGGGAGTTCTTCTGGGCTGGATGGTGGTGGGAATCCGGTTTCAAGTAAGCATCTGTATGGGTAGCTTTCCTGTAGACAGAGTGGCTCATTGAACCATCATGTCTCCTTTTAATTAAGACATCCAAAAAGGGTAGTTTGCCATCTTTTTCGACCTCCATGGTAAATCTGATGGCTGGGTGTATGGAATTGATGTGGTCGCGGAATTGGTCTAGAGCAGGCTGGCCATGTGGCCAGATGACAAATGTGTCATCAACGTACCTCTTCCATAAGGTCGGGCGTAGAGTGGCAGTCTGGATGGCGTCAGTTTCAAATTTTTCCATGAATACGTTGGCTACAACCGGAGATAGGGGGGAGCCCATTGGGGTGCCCTCAGTTTGTTTGTAGAAAGTTCCATTCCAGGTGAAGTATGTGTTGGTTAAGCAATGTCTCACCAGGGGGGGTACATCAGTATGCAGTCCTTGATGAACCAGGTCTTCAATGATAGCGATGGTGTCAGGTACCGGGACTTTGGTGAACAAGGACACCACATCAAAACTGACAAGCAGGTCGTTTGGGGACAGGGAAATGCCATTGATTGTCGATACCAGGTGAGTAGAATTTAGTACCGCAGAGGTGGTTTTTCCAGTGAAAGGTCGCAGTATATCAGCAAGAAAACGTGCCAGTTTGTAGGTGGGGGAGTTGATAGTAGAGACGATGGGACGAAGGGGTGTATCTTCTTTGTGTATCTTTGGAAGGCCATATAATCTTGGTGGTCTGGCAGCAGAGGGTTTCAATGAGAACTGTTTGATCTCATCAATTAATGCTGTTGAATCAGAGATGATTATGTTCGTTTTGGTGACCAGGCTGTTGGTGGGATCTCTTTTTATTTTTGTATAGCTGCCATCGTTGAGTAGTTCTTGAATTTTGTTGTTATATTCTGTTTTGTCCATGATGACAGTGGCATTGCCTTACACCCAGCCATCAGATTTACCATGGAGGTCGAAAAAGATGGCAAACTACCCTTTTTGGATGTCTTAATTAAAAGGAGACATGATGGTTCAATGAGCCACTCTGTCTACAGGAAAGCTACCCATACAGATGCTTACTTGAAACCGGATTCCCACCACCATCCATCCCAGAAGAACTCCCTCATCAAGACTCTATACCATAGAGCCCAATGCATTTCCGACCAGGAACACATTACCAGTGAACTCAAGCACGTACACCAGGCTCTCAGGGCTAATGGCTACTCCGACTACACAATCCGCAAAGCCATCACTCCAGTCATGAAGAAGGATCCTCTTGTGGAGCCACTCAAAACCATCACCTTACCCTACATTGCAGGGGTCACTAAAAATATCTCCAAAATCCTGAATAAACACAAGATCCAGGTCCGATTCAACACAGTACATAAAATCCGTGATTTAGTTCCATCTGTAAAAGATGCTGTTCCAGACATACAGTACCTGGGCGTTTACAAACTAAAGTGCCTCTGTGGTAGTAGCTACATTGGAGAAACCAAAAGACATATCTCGGACCGCATCCGCGAACATAAAGCAGACTTGAAACACGGTAGGACGAACTCCTCTGCCGTGGCAGATCACTGTTATAATTCAGTGGGCTCACATGACATTGACTTCTCCAAGACGGAGGTTCTTTGCAAACCAACCGGCTACCATGAGAGATTCGTTCATGAGGCCATTCACATATACAAGCACAGAGACAATTTCAACCGAGAAGATGGATTCTGGCTTAGTAACCACTGGAAAGATGTTTTAAATCATTTCTGTTCTTAATTGTATTTTTACGATGACCTTCAGACCGCAGCTCCTTCGCCAGCATTGACTCTTAATAACTCTCACACCACGGTTAATGGAATGGTTTTACAACATGGAGCATAATAGCGCCTCGCAGCTGTCTCTCTCCCCCTCCTCTGTTCCGACCATGGACGAACTCGTCCGTCTGAACGGGGCCCGTAGCTATCCGTGGTGCTAAAGTTGAGGGTAAGAATCCACCCATTTTTTCGCCATATAGCATTGTGATATATAACGACTTATTGTTGGTAGCTTAGCTGATTGGAGAATATAGAGTTTATTGATAACATTAAGGTAATTTATATTTTAGTTTTTTATTGGTTCACTATATAGTACTGTGAATAGCTCAGATGTGTAGGCCTTGACTTCAACATAGTCATTTCTGTGACCAGTCACTAGCTAATCACTCAGTTATTTCAATGCTAAATTCGCCTAGTTATTTCAATGCTAAATTCTCCTGTTTGATTTGTACTAAGTGCCTCGGTGAATGTGTATGCTCTGACTTTAACGTAGCTATTTCTGTGAGCAGTTACAAGCTATTCACTCAGCTATTTAAATGCTAAATTCTATGCTAATTCCATTGTCAAGGGGTGCCTCTGCGGATGTGTATGCTTTAACTTAGCTATTTCAATGCTAAATTCTATGCTAATTTCTTTAACAAGGGGTGCCTCTGCGGATGTGTATGCTTTAACTTTTAACATAGCTATTTCTGTGACCAGTCACAAGCTAATCATTCAGCCGTTTCAATGCTAAATTATATGCTAATTCCTTTGTCAAGGCGCTTTGTTCCTCTCACACAGCTTAAAGGCCGTGATCTGAACGTGGCTCTTTCACTCCAGCGCTGTCCTACCAGACAGTCTCGTCCCTTCACCTGATGAAGGCCGCTTGTGTTGTGGCCGAAACGTCGTGAGAATATTATTGTGTTATTTTATTTTATCAATTTATTATTTTATTCTCATTCTACGTGACTTTACCGAAAGAACCAAAGAAGAGGTTCGCATAATTATCGTCTGAGAATGCTCGTTTCTAAGCCCCACATGGAACGGCGATGGAGGTACAAACCCGTGTCGTATTGCGCAGACCTCATAGCAAAATTGTGTAATGCGATCAGAAGAATTGAGGAAAGTTGGGACTTGGTGTGTTATTTTATCAGGACCAATGCTCAAGTTCACAAATCCCAAGTTGGCATAGCTGCCAATTCGCAAGGCCAGATTAGAATTGGTTATACCAAACTGGAAGTCTCCAGACTTGGCTGCCAGTCCTTTCCACATGTTTCTGCAGTTAAAGAATCACTTGCTAGACAAAAAAAAACTATTTTCAAGTGACAAGAAAGTGATGTTTGCCATGATTGGATGGTTTGAGGAGCGAGGACAAGAGTTTGTCAGGGTGGCATAGAAGCCCTGGAAGAGCATAACTGAACTAACGTGTAGGGAAATAACACCATTTCATCAAGGTCACTCATTTCTTGATCTACCAGACCACAGATTTTTCATTACCCCTTGTATATCTCACTCTGCTGAGTCTGCAAATAAGACACATCTAAAACTCGCTCTATGCTGTAAAGTTAAAATCCTGTAACATCATTCCTTCTCTTTGAGAGCGAGTGAACACTGCATGTTTCAAGTCAAAATTATGTATTTCATATACTACATGTCACGAGCCAAATTATAATGATTAGTCAATAATTAATATACACTTATTCTTTGGGTCTTTCGGTAAAGCCACATAGATGGAAAAATAATACAAATATCACGACGTTTCGATCGCAACACAAGCAATCGTCATCATTTTTCTATCTACGTGGCTTTACCGAAAGACCCAAAGAATATGAATTCCTGCAGTCACGAAAGCTTTAAGTCAAGATTTAATATACACTTATTTTTATTTATTGTCACTCATAAAGGCTTAACACACTTTTAAATCATTAGCCCATGAACTATGTTAAACTTCAAATTTTATGTAATGTGGCGTTTTTGCTTAACTATGTATACAATTTCGATTTAAAGCTTTCGTGACTGCAATGATTCATCTTCTTTGGTTCTTTCGGTAAAGTCACGTAGAATGAGAATAAAATAATAAATTGATAAAATAAAATAACACAATAATATTCTCAATGTCAGAGACATTCACATCACATGTGCTCAAACAGAGCAATAAAGCTACATTTGTCACCAAAGTAAAACCAATTATATTTTAGTTAATATCCCTGGGCTGAAATTGCTGAAACAGCTGCAATATAATAAAACAGCAAACATACGGAATCAAGATATTCATACGCACACAAGAATAATTAAAGAAAATCAATATTGCTGATTTACCTGATATACACCGATGGAAAAAACACAAAAAGTGAAGAGCTTTCTACGTCCAGCATGACACGCATGTGGGTGCACAGGCCACTGCCACCATACAATTTCAGCTATTACTGTCTCCCGAGTGGTGATTTTAAATCATGACACCGGGCAGTCATAAAAGGTTGAATAGAAATAGAGGTGGTCGAGGTCAAATTCAGACATCAAATGCTGCTGGTGTTTTGTGTGGCCAGAAACTGAGAATGAGACACCATGATTACAGCACAGTGCGATAATTATAATCATTGAGCGATCACTCACCACTACTACATATACCAGAGATGAGGGGGGAGAGGTCAGCCCTGATGAAGTTTCTACAACGCCTCTAGGCGCAGAGCCTTCTCAACACTACGCGTGGTCCTGTGCAGACACGGGGCAGAGCAGCAAAGGCAGATGCACATAGAAAGACACGGAGGCAGACAGAGAAAAAGACAGAGAGACACAGACAGTGAGAGACGCTGAGAGATAGAGAGTGAGAGATATGGGGGAGGCCACTGACAGAGATGGGACCAACGTGACAGAGACATGTGTCATGAGCACGTACAAATTCCATTATTACTAGTTAAACAAAGTTAATTCCGAAAAAGATATCCACACCTGGCATATCCAGAGGCAGAGGGGCTATGAGCTCAGGTTCCCTCAGGTCATTCCCTGGGTACACTATCCATTCCTTCACATGACGAATTTCTCCATCTGCAAAAAAGGTCACACAAAAACAAGCAAAACCATGGCAGGTGTACATATTGTAACAAATTACTTTAAGCAGTATTGTAAATACATGGGGAGATTTTATTGTGACCTTTAATGGACCTTTTTTTTTTCCAACCTCCTAGAATGATTATAAGACCAAACACATTTGTACAGTTTTTTACCAAGGCATGTGGTATATACTATATCAGTTAAGAGTAAGACAGCAGTGACACACATCTCAACTCGCATCACAACACTCAGAAAATGATTATGCACCAGATTAAAGACATCACCTTGATGGTGGCAAGCTATCCATGGCCAGATTGGAACTGTGTCTGCCTCAGGCCAGCCTATCCATTTTTAGGAGTGTGACTCCCAGTTACAGACGTTCTTCTTTCATATTACCAAACCGTTTATTTCACTTGGACATCCTCTAGTCCTTGTTTCACTGATGTTGCTGTACAGAAGAACATGGGGAAATCTCTCTTTGTCCACTCGAATGTACACTACCTACCCAGCATGTTTTTTTCGGATTGTACCATGTGTCGTTTGTCATAATGTCCGCCGTTTCATTCCACATGCTGGGAGCTTTTTGAAACTCGCTCCCAGGACATGCAGCGAAATGTCAGACATCGTGCCGAGCAACACGCAGTAGAATCTGAAAACACTGGAGAGCCAAAAATAATGTTACGTTTTATATAGCGGCATGGCATATGCAAATTGCATCTCGCAAACGCTGAGAAACCACAGATTGATCTGGTCCCAACAATTTACCAAGCAACGCAGTCCTCTATATACTTCAATGTTTTCAACCAATGAATGAGTGTTTACATGTATACATGTTGAACTTAGTTCGCACTACGTAGCCAACCGTGCGAATCGGGGGTGCAGAGGAAGGACAATAAACTAAACACAAAGAGCAGTTCTTAAGAAATAAGTTTTGAATCTAGATTTAAAAGTGCATAGCAACAGTGGCTTCCTAATATTGGAAGAGCGTTCCAGACGGCCGCAGCTCATCTGAAAGCGTGCGATGCAGTGACCGTCTTTGTTCGATGGCTCGCCGTATGTGGAAAGGAACCAGGGCACCCACGCACTTAAGGGGGCAACACTATCCCATACAGATGTGTTTACAATTAAACCCAACCACAAAACCCTTCGCAAACAGAATTGTCTCCTTTGAATTATGCCTATCATGTCCCTTATTATTGCTGGTTCCTTTTGAATGCCAACATTCTTCCTATCTTACCTGGTTTATCCCATGCGTTATCTTAGTACAGCCGTTTCAGAGTCTTCCCTACAGTCATGTATGTACAATAATAACAAAAACTACTTTCCTGACTCTTACCCACAGGTTTGATCCCCAGTAGCAGGCCATAGATGTGCTGGCGTACAGGCCGGTAGAGAAGTCCAGCCGGGGGAAGGCCTGTCGCAGCTGGATCCTCTAGGCTGTTGCTCACATCCAACTCTCCCAAGACCAGCAACTTGTAAAGTTGGTGACCCTGCTGTTGGGCCAACTGTTGACACAAGCATCCCCTTGTTGTAAGATTTCCCTTACTTGGGAGTGTGTGGCAGTACATTGTGTTTCAAAATGCTTACTGCTGCTTTCATTTGTAGTCGATGAGTACGCACAAACACTTCATATTACTCCTACTGATTTATTTAAATATGTTTGTCAACGTTCTGCTTACCATTTGAGACCCAAAGGTCGTACAATTACGTGCAATACACCAACATATGCAACAAACCTCCTTTCCGAAATGCAAGGGTTTTTTGTTAGAAGGCATGACCTGACCTGGCAAGTGGTGGCCACAAACATGTCATGGAAATAACGAACAGCTTGAGGATGGCTGCCTCAATGCCATCTGTGAGCCAAGAGACAACAGATTCTGAGCAAATACCAGAGGACTGCAACAGTGCATGTTTGTGCAAGACGAAAAGAGAGAGAGTGGAAATTGCTGGCCATTCATCATCCATCAATTCAGGTGCACAGACAACCGTCCATCAGCACAGCCGTGATGCTGAGACAGTGCCTAGGTCACGGCAGAAACTAGCCCTGCCATGATCAGTCATTTTCTATTCACTGCTAGATGAAGGTATGTCCACGCTGGTGCTGTATCTCACCGTCTGGTGATGTTACAATCCATCTCACACTTGCGCACGAATTAATCTCAACACTCGAAAGTGTTCATGCATAACAGCCTATGGAGATATAATCCGAAATGGGAGTTTGACTGTTTTTTGTAATCTAGCTGCGTTGCCACGTGATAAGAGTACACAAGTGTGTTAATTCAAGTCTTATTTAGGAGTCGATTCAGCCCATCATCCCTCTTAGATGAATAGAATGAGAATGAATGTGTTTTATCAAGAGACGCGGGCTGCTGTAAGAATGGAAGACATAGCATTTAGGTAATCAGGACATGAAAAGGAATGAAGAGTACGGAGGCAAAAGCAGGGAAGAGATTTCAGACCTGCAGGAACTCCACATCGGTGCAGAGTGACGCCTTACAGCCTCCATCCATAGATGAGACAGTGCCATGTCCCAGACTTGCCTGTACAGTATAAATAATTCAATCATTGAATGAAAAATGGTAATTAACTACTTTCAGCATACAGCAAAAGCTTTAGATTCGTAATTAACAATATTGTACATTTTTCAAAGATGTGACTCTTTCTATTCCCAGTCAACATTCTATCCCATCCTTACTATTCACAACAGCACAGCAACAACGTAGCTTTTACGTCACATCTCTCGATGTCTCTCGATGTGAAGTAAAAGTGGTCATGGAACACACAATGAGGACACATCAAGGCACGAGCAGATCCACACACACACACATCACACTTTCACTGTACCTGCATATTGGCAGGTAGCCAAGGAGAACTAAGTCCTGCCAAGGTGTAACCTGCCACAACAGCTTGCAGTTGCCCACAAGCCTCGTCACCAAACAGCTCACGCTCGAGTTGCTCGAGAGAGGCAGGAGACGCTGGAACCTTGCGGAGGTATCGAGCCACAGCCGCCACAGGAGGCTCACCCGGAGATGCACAGCGTCTTCTAAAGTAGGCTCCTCTTTTTTGATCTACGACATCATTACCCATGAGGCAGGCTAATACTGGCAAGTCAGAGATGCGAATGCGGAGGTGCTCACATAACCGCCCTCGCACGTACATTACGGTAGTAAGAGTCTCCAGGTCTAGACTGTTGATGGACAGGTATGGTACCGTATCGTAGACCAGATAGTCCGTGTCTTGGCCTAAGATCCCGATGCAGTTTTTACTTCGTGCAAATTCGGCCACTTCGTAGTCAGCCTCCCGTGTCGTGCGGATAACCTCAGCTCCCAGGGCCTGGAGGGCAGCCCTCGTAAAGCTGCAGAGACCAGACGGGATGACAGACATGTTGTCCAGGGGCTGCTGCCCTGTCTGCTGGATGTGCCTGAATATGCATGATATTTCGCGGCTATTCTGGTGCCGGCGGCGAGCCCACTCCTGCCGCTTGGGTTGCTGCGTTGACCCATCGAAGAAGAATACGAGGTGCAGTCCGACGTCCGCCAGACGGCGTAAGAAGTTATCCAGGCTCTGCAGGTACTCCTTCCACTGGCCACCCTGCACCCAGCGCTGGGGAGTGTACCAGAAACGTATGCAGCAGGGAGCATCCACGACAAGACAAGGCGTTTCTCCCGGACGCTTTATCTTGAAGCTCTCGGCGAGGTCGGCAAGGCGAACTGGCTCGCACGCACCAGGAACGCAGCCCTCCACAAAGCTCTGCAATCCCTTTACTCCCATTGTGCAGTGTTGCGATTCCTAGGATAAAACAAAGTTAAGATACATTAGCTCAATCTGTGGCATATAAAATCCACAAGCACTGCTCCAAATATTCAAGATCTCACTTTTTTTTACATGGAGTTTAAGGTAGGCAATATTCAGCTAAGATGTTCAAATACTGCCCACTATACAACTTGTTTAGGTGCATCATTCATAGGGGGTTGTTTGGCCATTCTTCACCAACCTGGCCGGTACAGGCTGTTTACGCAAAGTTAATTGGCTGGGATAGGACTCATCGCGAGACGGGATGATGGCCCATGGACGAGACTGGTGATGGAATGACACCCAAAGGGCAGCACGGCCAACGCAGATGTGGAACGGTGGCATTAGTTCATGTGTAGAAGAGAGGTGGATGGTGGCAGTGCTGAGGAGGTGACGGCATTGGGGTGGCCTTCATTCAGAGAACAGACAATGGCTGATCACGATGATGATGCAACAAATGAATATGACAAAGTGTCATCTTTTGCTGGTTGCTTTCTTTGTTTTATTTTGCTACCAAAGATGTACTAATCACAAAACATCCAAAATTTCAGTTATTATCTGGCCAAACACACATTGACATTGAGGGAAAATGTCGTATCAAAACCGACCAACATTTTTCTGAAGCAAAAACACGTGTTACATATCCACATTGGATATTTCACCCAATTTTTTTGATCTTCATATGGGAGAAATTACAATTTTAATCAAGTATTCAGCAAACCATCGGCGTCCTATCTCAGCTTCAAATAACTCACATTTTATCACAATGTTGACAAATATGTTCATGAAGGCTGATCATATTGTAGTTACACTGCAGCAATTATACCCACATATGGCTCTTAGTAACGGTGGCTAGGAATCGACAATAATACTTGAAGTCCCACTATTAGGTATGTTAAAAATGCATTGATTCATCTATTAATTTTAATTCTGACACGAAAGCTACTACTCGTTTAAATCGTGAGAATCGCTGCACTGTTACGTACGCAATCACGCTAATTCAAAGTGGCACACCGCAGGCCCAAAGAATATCGCTTCGAATTATGGATCAATAACTTATCAACATCTCGGGCACTGAAAAGCTGCAGATGTTGGTGAAATATGAGGGCTGTAGACATAGAGACATAGATGAGGCAGATATACAAAAAAAAATGCGAGCGTGTATTCGGGATATTTCGTGCACCGTGATGTCCCCTTCAGCTACATGGGGCCCCTTAGCATTTGGCTTGGGTTGCAATGCGGAGAGAGCCACCTCTGGCCGTAATGTCCAAACGACATCGAAGATAATCGATTATCCCAATGGGCTAGAGACTAAAATCGCAACATCACCCACCCGGTGGTTATTATTGTAGAGACTCCGGAAGACATTTACTCCCCATGGCAAAGTGTTCCAAATTCCCTGGATGAGATCAAAAAACAAAATGAAGATGCATCAGCTTCAACCCGTGGCACATAAAACCCACGAGGCACGCTCTAAAAAGAAAACAATTACACGCAGTTTCAAGTTAACAAGGATTGTGGCACAGACTCTTAAGCCTCTCAGGGGGGATTATAAGAAGGCCCGCACGCACAGAGGCTGCGGAAGTCCAGTTTAGATCTCGCGTGGAGACTCGCCGCTCATCTCCGTGATGCAGCTCAAGAGGCTTTTGTGGCAATTCCACGTTACTATGGCCCGGCTGGTGGGGTAGGGAGGGGTGGGGGGCGCAGACGACGGAGACAGCTGGAGGGGAGACGGCAAGAGGGATGAGACAAGCTTTGTGGGCAGACACGGGGAGCGAGACGAGTTAGAAGAAGAAGAATAATAATAAGAGAGAGGCAGACCCGAGGGACAACGAAGGGAGGGACAGAACCAGTGAGATAGATACGTTAGAAGGAGCGAGAGACAGACCAGAGAGAGAGACAGACCAGAGAGACGGTCGAGGGAGAGACAGACAGACAGAGAGACAGAGACAGACCGAGAGACAGAGACAGACCGAGACAGAGACAGACAGACAGAGAGAGACAGTCGAGGTAGAGACAGACCGAGGGAGAGACAGAGACAGACCGAGAGACAGACAGAGACAGACACAGATAGAGAGACAGAGACACAGCGACAGACCGAGAGACAGAGAGAGACAGACAGACCGAGAGAGAGACAGAGACAGACAGAGACAGACAGAGACACAGAGACAGACAGAGAGACCGAGAGACAGAGACAGACAGAGACAAACAGAGACACAGAGACAGACAGAGAGACAGAGAGCCAGAGAGAGACAGAGAGACACAGACAGAGACAGACCGAGAGACAGAGACAGACAGAGACACAGACAGAGACAGAGAGAGAGACAGACACAGAGACAGACAAAGACAGACAGACAGAGACAGACACAGAGACAGACAGAGAGAGACAGAGAGACAGACAGAAACAGAGAGAGAGACAGAGACAGACACAGACAGACAGAGACAGACAGAGACAGACACAGAGACAGACACAGAGACAGACAGAGACAGACAGACAGAGACAGACAGAGACAGACAGACAGAGACAGACAGACACAGACCAGTCAGTCAGACACACAGAGACAGACAGAGAGACAGACAGAGAGAGAGAGACAGACAGAGACACAGAGACACACAGACACAGACCAGTCAGTCAGACAGCCGCCCGCTGCTGCTGCTGCTCCTGAAGCCGCCGCGCTTCCTCTGTCGTCATGGGCGCGTCAGAGCGCAGTCCCCACCCCCCACCCCCCATCTGAACCACCATCGTCTGAACCACCATCGTCTGAACCACCATCGTCTGAACCACCATCGTCTGAACCACCATCGTCTGAACCACCATCGTCTGAACCACCATCGTCTGAACCACCATCGTCTGAACCACCATCGTCTGAACCACCATCGTCTGAACCACCATCGTCTGAACCACCATCGTCTGAACCACCATCGTCTGAACCACCATCGTCTGAACCACCATCGTCTGAACCACCATCGTCTGAACCACCATCGTCTGAACCACCATCGTCTGAACCACCATCGTCTGAACCACCATCGTCTGAACCACCATCGTCTGAACCACCATCGTCTGAACCACCATCGTCTGAACCACCATCGTCTGAACCACCATCGTCTGAACCACCATCGTCTGAACCACCATCGTCTGAACCACCATCGTCTGAACCACCATCGTCTGAACCACCATCGTCTGAACCACCATCGTCTGAACCACCATCGTCTGAACCACCATCGTCTGAACCACCATCGTCTGAACCACCATCGTCTGAACCACCATCGTCTGAACCACCATCGTCTGAACCACCATCGTCTGAACCACCATCGTCTGAACCACCATCGTCTGAACCACCATCGTCTGAACCACCATCGTCTGAACCACCATCGTCTGAACCACCATCGTCTGAACCACCATCGTCTGAACCACCATCGTCTGAACCACCATCGTCTGAACCACCATCGTCTGAACCACCATCGTCTGAACCACCATCGTCTGAACCACCATCGTCTGAACCACCATCGTCTGAACCACCATCGTCTGAACCACCATCGTCTGAACCACCATCGTCTGAACCACCATCGTCTGAACCACCATCGTCTGAACCACCATCGTCTGAACCACCATCGTCTGAACCACCATCGTCTGAACCACCATCGTCTGAACCACCATCGTCTGAACCACCATCGTCTGAACCACCATCGTCTGAACCACCATCGTCTGAACCACCATCGTCTGAACCACCATCGTCTGAACCACCATCGTCTGAACCACCATCGTCTGAACCACCATCGTCTGAACCACCATCGTCTGAACCACCATCGTCTGAACCACCATCGTCTGAACCACCATCGTCTGAACCACCATCGTCTGAACCACCATCGTCTGAACCACCATCGTCTGAACCACCATCGTCTGAACCACCATCGTCTGAACCACCATCGTCTGAACCACCATCGTCTGAACCACCATCGTCTGAACCACCATCGTCTGAACCACCATCGTCTGAACCACCATCGTCTGAACCACCATCGTCTGAACCACCATCGTCTGAACCACCATCGTCTGAACCACCATCGTCTGAACCACCATCGTCTGAACCACCATCGTCTGAACCACCATCGTCTGAACCACCATCGTCTGAACCACCATCGTCTGAACCACCATCGTCTGAACCACCATCGTCTGAACCACCATCGTCTGAACCACCATCGTCTGAACCACCATCGTCTGAACCACCATCGTCTGAACCACCATCGTCTGAACCACCATCGTCTGAACCACCATCGTCTGAACCACCATCGTCTGAACCACCATCGTCTGAACCACCATCGTCTGAACCACCATCGTCTGAACCACCATCGTCTGAACCACCATCGTCTGAACCACCATCGTCTGAACCACCATCGTCTGAACCACCATCGTCTGAACCACCATCGTCTGAACCACCATCGTCTGAACCACCATCGTCTGAACCACCATCGTCTGAACCACCATCGTCTGAACCACCATCGTCTGAACCACCATCGTCTGAACCACCATCGTCTGAACCACCATCGTCTGAACCACCATCGTCTGAACCACCATCGTCTGAACCACCATCGTCTGAACCACCATCGTCTGAACCACCATCGTCTGAACCACCATCGTCTGAACCACCATCGTCTGAACCACCATCGTCTGAACCACCATCGTCTGAACCACCATCGTCTGAACCACCATCGTCTGAACCACCATCGTCTGAACCACCATCGTCTGAACCACCATCGTCTGAACCACCATCGTCTGAACCACCATCGTCTGAACCACCATCGTCTGAACCACCATCGTCTGAACCACCATCGTCTGAACCACCATCGTCTGAACCACCATCGTCTGAACCACCATCGTCTGAACCACCATCGTCTGAACCACCATCGTCTGAACCACCATCGTCTGAACCACCATCGTCTGAACCACCATCGTCTGAACCACCATCGTCTGAACCACCATCGTCTGAACCACCATCGTCTGAACCACCATCGTCTGAACCACCATCGTCTGAACCACCATCGTCTGAACCACCATCGTCTGAACCACCATCGTCTGAACCACCATCGTCTGAACCACCATCGTCTGAACCACCACCGTCTGAACCACCACCGTCTGAACCACCACCGTCTGAACCACCACCGTCTGAACCACCACCGTCTGAACCACCACCGTCTGAACCACCACCGTCTGAACCACCACCGTCTGAACCACCACCGTCTGAACCACCACCGTCTGAACCACCACCGTCTGAACCACCACCGTCTGAACCACCACCGTCTGAACCACCACCGTCTGAACCACCACCGTCTGAACCACCACCGTCTGAACCACCACCGTCTGAACCACCACCGTCTGAACCACCACCGTCTGAACCACCACCGTCTGAACCACCACCGTCTGAACCACCACCGTCTGAACCACCACCGTCTGAACCACCACCGTCTGAACCACCACCGTCTGAACCACCACCGTCTGAACCACCACCGTCTGAACCACCACCGTCTGAACCACCACCGTCTCAACCACCACCGTCTCAACCACCACCGTCTCAACCACCACCACCACCATCTCAACCACCACAATCTCAACCACCACCACCATCATCTCAACCACCACCACCATCATCTCAACCACCACCACCATCATCTCAACCACCACCACCATCATCTCAACCACCATCATCATCATCTCAACCACCATCATCTCAACCACCATCATCTCAACCACCACCACCATCATCTCAACCACTACCACCATCATCTCAACCACCACCATCCCCATCTCAACCACCACCACCCCCATCTCAACCACCACCACCATCTCAACCACCATCATCTCAACCACCACCATCATCTCAACCACCACCACCATCATCTCAACCACCATCATCTCAACCACCACCATCATCTGAACCACCATCATCTGAACCACCATCATCTGAACCACCATCATCTGAACCACCATCATCTGAACCACCACCACCACCATCTCAACCACCACCACCATCATCTCAACCACCACCACCATCATCTCAACCACCACCACCATCATCTCAACCACCACCACCATCATCTCAACCACCACCACCATCATCTCAACCACCACCATCTTCTCAACCACCACCATCATCTCAACCACCACCACCATCTGAACCACCACCACCATCATCTCAACCACCACCACCACCATCATCTCAACGACCACCATCATCTAAACCACCACCATCTCAACCACCACCACTACCACCATCTGAACCACCACCACCATCTCAACCACCACCATCTCAACCACCACCATCTGAACCACCACCACCATCTGAACCACCACCATCATCTGAACCACCACCATCATCTGAACCATCACCACCATCATCTCAACCACCACCATCATCTCAACCACCACCACCATCATCTCAACCACCACCACCATCATCTCAACCACCACCACCACCACCACCATCATCTCAACCACCACCACTATTTTCTCGACCACCACCACCATCATATCAACCACCACTATCATAATCTCAACCACCACCACCATCATCTGAACTACCACCATCATCTCAACCATCACCACCACCATCATCTCAACCACCACCATCATCATCTGAACCACCACCATCATCTCAACCACCACCACCATCATCTCAACCACCACCACCATCATCTCAACCACCACCACCATCATCTCAACCACCACCACCATCATCTCAACCACCACCATCTCAACCACCACCATCATCTCAACCACCACCACCATCTGAACCACCACCATCATCATTGTAACCACCACCATCATCTCAACCACCACCACCATCATCTCAACCACCACCACCATCTGAACCACCACCATCATCATTGTAACCACCACCACCATCTGAACCACCACCACCATCATCTCAACCACCACCACCACCATCATCTCAACGACCACCATCATCTAAACCACCACCATCTCAACCACCACCACTACCACCATCTGAACCACCACCACCATCTCAACCACCACCATCTCAACCACCACCATCTGAACCACCACCACCATCTGAACCACCACCATCATCTGAACCACCACCATCATCTGAACCATCACCACCATCATCTCAACCACCACCATCATCTCAACCACCACCACCATCATCTCAACCACCACCACCATCATCTCAACCACCACCACCACCACCATCATCTCAACCACCACCACTATTTTCTCGACCACCACCACCATCATATCAACCACCACTATCATAATCTCAACCACCACCACCATCATCTGAACTACCACCATCATCTCAACCATCACCACCACCATCATCTCAACCACCACCATCATCATCTGAACCACCACCATCATCTCAACCACCACCACCATCATCTCAACCACCACCACCACCACCACCATCATCTCAACCACCACCACCATCATCACCATCTCAACCACCACCATCATCTCAACCACCACCACCATCTGAACCACCACCATCATCATTGTAACCACCACCATCATCTCAACCACCACCACCATCATCTCAACCACCACCATCATCTCAACCACCACCATCATCTCAACCACCACCATCATCTCAACCACCAACACCATCATCTCAACCACCACCACCATCATCTCAACCACCACCATCATCTCAACCACCACCACTATTATCTCAACCACCATCATATCAACCACCACTATCATAATCTCAACCACCATCATCTGAACTACCACCATCATCTCAACCATCACCACCACCATCATCTCAACCACCACCATCATCATCTGAACCACCACCATCATCTCAACCACCACCATCATCTCAACCACCACCACCATCATCTCAACCACCACCATCTCAACCACCACCATCATCTCAACCACCACCACCATCTGAACCACCACCATCATCATTGTAACCACCACCATCATCTCAACCACCACCACCATCATCTCAACCACCACCATCATCATCTGAACCACCACCATCATCTCAACCACCACCACCATCATCTCAACCACCACCACCATCATCTCAACCACCACCATCTCAACCACCACCATCATCTCAACCACCACCACCATCTGAACCACCACCATCATCATTGTAACCACCACCATCATCTCAACCACCACCACCATCATCTCAACCACCACCATCATCTCAACCACCACCATCATCTCAACCACCACCACCACCATCATCTCAACGACCACCATCTCAACCACCACCATCTCAACCACCACCACCATCTGAACCACCACCATCTCAACCACCACTATCTCAACCACCACCATCTGAACCACCACCAATATCTGAACCACCACCATCATCTGAACCACCATCATCTGAACCATCACCACCACCATCATCTCAACCACCACCACCATCATCTCAACCACCACCATCATCTCAACCACCACCACCATCATCTCAACCACCACCACCATCATCTCAACCACCACCATCATCTCAACCACCACCACTATTATCTCAACCACCACCACTATTATCTCAACCACCACCACCATCATATCAACCACCACCATCATAATCTCAACCACCACCATCATCTGAACCACCACCATCATCTCAACCATCACCACCACCACCATCATCTCAACCACCACCACCATCATCTCAACCACCACCACCATCATCTCAACCACCACCACTATCATCTCAACCACCACCACCATCATCTCAACCACCACCATCATAATCTCAACCACCATCATCTCAACCACCACCACCACCACCATCATCTCAACCACCACCACCATCATCATCGCAACCACCATCTGTCGTGTCCCTCACATCATCACTTCTCACCTCATTCCTCGCATCAGCATCCACGTCATCGCCTCTCACAACATTACCCCTCACCTCATCACTCGCATTACCTCATCATCCCCTACCTCATCGTCCCTTATCTTATCCACATCTTCACTCCCTCACCTCATTCTTAACTTTATTTCCTTGCCTCATCATCCCTTAAATTATCCCTCTCCTCATCATGTGCCTCATATACAGTGAGGGAAAAAAGTATTTGATCCCCTGCTGATTTTGAACGTTTGTCCACTGACAAATAAATGATCAGTCTATAATTTTAATGGTTTGTTTATTTGAACAGTGAGAGGCAGAATAACAACAACAAAATCCAGAAAAACACATGTCAAAAATTGTATAAATTGATTTGCATTTAAATGAGGGAAATAAGTATTACCCCTCTGCAAAACATGATTTAGTACTTGGTGGCAAAACCCTTGTTGGCAATCACAGAGGTCAGACGTTTCTTGTAGTTGGCCACCAGGTTTGCACACATCTCAGGAGGGATTTTGTCCCACTCCTCTTTGCAGATCTTCTCCAAGTCATTAAGGTTTCGAGGCTGACGTTTGGCAACTCGAACCTTCAGCTCCCTCCATATATTTCTATGGGATTAAGGTCTGGAGACTTGCATAGGCCACTCCAGGACCTTAATGTGCTTCTTCTTGAGCCACTCCTTTGTTGCCTTGGCCGTGTGTTTTGAGTCATTTTCATGCTGGAATACCCATCCACGACCCATTTTCAATGCCCTGGCTGAGGGAAGGAGGTTCTCACCCAAGATTTGACGGTACATGGCCCCGTCCATCGTCCCTTTGATGTGGTGAAGTTGTCCTGTCCCCTTAGCAGAAAAACACCCCCAAAAGCATAATGTTTCCACCTCCATGTTTGACGGTGGGGATGGTGTTCTTGGGGTCATAGGCAGCATTCCTCCTCCTCCAAACAAGGCAAGTTGAGTTGATGCCAAAGAGCTCCATTTTGGTCTCATCTTACCACAACACTTTCACCCAGTTGTCCTCTGAATAATTCAGATATTAATTGGCAAACTTCAGACGGGCATGAATATGTGCTTTCTTGAGCAGGGGGACCTTGCGGGTGCTGCAGGATTTCAGTCCTTCACGGCGTAGTATGTTACCAATTGTTTTCTTGGTGACTATGGCCCCAGCTGCCTTGAGATCATTGACAAAATCCTCCCGTGTAGTTCTGGGCTGATTCCTCACCGTTCTCATGATCATTGCAACTCCACGAGGTGAGATCTTGCATGGAGCCCCAGGCCGAGGGAGATTGACAGTTATTTTGTGTTTCTTCCATTTGCGAATAATCGCACCAACTGTTGTCACCTTCTCACCAAGCTACTTCACAATGGTCTTGTAGCCCATTCCAGCCTTGTGTAGGTCTACAATCTTGTCCCTGACATCCTTGGAGAGCTCTTTGGTCTTGGCTATGGTGGAGAGTTTGGAATCTGATTGAGTGATTGCTTCTGTGGACAGGTGTCTTTTATTCAGGTAACAAGCTGAGATTAGGAGCACTCCTTTTAAGAGTGTGCTCCTAATCTCAGCTCGTTACCTGTATAAAAGACACCTGGGAGCCAGAAATCTTTCTGATTGAGAGGGGGTCAAAAACTTATTTCCCTCATTAAAATCCAAATCAATTTATAACATTTTTGACATGCGTTTTTCTGGATTTTCTTGTTTTTATTCTGTCTCTCACTGTTCAAATAAACCTACCATTACAATTATAGATTGATCATTTCTTTGTCAGTGGGCAAACGTACAAAATCAGCAGGGGATCAAATACTTTTTTCCCTCACTGTAATTCCTCATCCCTCATATCATTATCCCTCACATCATCATTCACATCATTGTCATCTCACCATCACTTCTCAGCACCTAATCCCTCATCACTCCTCAAATTATCATTTAGATCGTTATCTTAAATTATCATCCTACACATCACATCTCAACACCTCATCCTTCACCTGTATCCCTCACCTCATCATCCCTAACGCCCACCTCATCACCCCTCACTTCATCCATCGCATAATTTCACCCCCCCCCCCCCCCGCACCGTTTTATCCCTCATCTCCGTCGATAACAGTGCTGTCACAGTAAGGTCGCATTCATTACACACAAAATGAACCACAATACTTTGCCGATCTCGTCAAGCAGCGTAAACCATGATGCCAACTCCGATCATCCTCAGAGCAGCAGCGGCTTCTCATTCACCATCGAGCAAAGACGGTCACTGCAGCATCGCGCGCTTTCCCATGCACCGTTTCTGTGGCCGTCTGGAATGCCTTCCTTCTGACATTAGGAAGCCACTGGAGCTACGCACTTTTAAATCTAGTGACGTAATCGGACATGTCATCAAAGGGTGACATGCTGGTCACGGTTGGCAAGCATTGGTCCATGTGGAGTCCAACTGAGTCGCAGACGTTATCTTGGGAGCAACACTATTTATTTTGCAACTTCAACACAACATCACACAATCTACGCTCGGCTCTCGAATGCCCATCTAACCACGCTACGGTAGAACTAGACACGGTTCGCTATCCCGGCCCAGACCACAAGCTGGGTCCTGGACTGCATGGCTAGAGGCTTCTTCTCCCCGACGTGGATCTTCATCACCAGCAACACGAAGAACTCCGAGCCCCTCACGGGGCCCCCGTTATATCGGCCTGGGCTGGGGCTGGCTCCACCCCTCGCCCCGCCTACCTTCTAGATCTCTCGAGCTCTTTCCCGAAGGTTCCCGAGAGCTCTTGTATACCACGTGACCGCCCAGCAGCCCCCGTCCACCGGTGGCCCCCCTCCAATATCATCCGGTCTCGTGTCAGCAGGTCAACCAACGTATCGTGCCCCAACATAACCCTTGCTGGCTGACGCTCCCTCTCGCTCCCTCACCGGGAGCCCACACCGCACACTGCACGTGGTGCTTCCGCGCTGACCAGCGCTCACCCAAGCCCCGCTAGGGCTGTACTATGCCCAGTAAGCGGGCTACATGTAATGCCAACACGTTATCCGCCGTGGCTTCATAAGCCCGGCACCACACAGTGACAATCACAGTCACTACAAATGTGTAGTGTTTATAATGACGAATAAACTTCTTATGAGGCACACTCTGTTTATTGTAATACTTATCTTTACACAGTCCTTAACACATAGAGGGGTTTTCGGTCCCCTCACCCGATACCCTAAGAAGGCACAGACTCCGGACTTAGCGTGACCTACACACAGGTCTCTTCCTAACCTAAGGAGGTACAGCCTCCTATCTTGGCAGGACTTACTCACACGTCTACCACTATCCTAGAGTCCTCCGGTTGGGACCTAGGGGAGGCTATCTGACCCACCGCTGGCCCGGCGGGCCTTGACCACTGGATACGCCGAGCCTTAGCCCTCAGAAGGGCTGGAAGGCTGGGTCCAGGGTCCTGGCTATCTTCAGCCCGGGCTTTGGTCTTCGTGTAGGGAGAGAACTCCCCGCGCTCTGCGCGGTCACCCTTCTTATACCCGTTGTGGCCAGGTCGAACCAATCCCACATTCCCACGTGGAACTGTCTGATTGGTTCTTACCAAACTGTGGCTACATCCACTTCACCTCGTCTGACCCCAACCGTTATGTTCACAGAGGTAACGCTGCACTGCCCCTTTGATACACAGTGGCAATGGAGGTTACCGAACAGTGAGTAGTTAACACCTCTACACATGGACTACTGCTGTGTGTTGATGCACTCAATTGACCACTCACATCTCCTGCTCTTTCAGCTGACGATGCATGACCATTACCATAGAGAGCAACCAGTGCTGAAGAACATGGTTTCCGATCGATGTATATACATGCAGTGTGACCCTTTGGTTGCAAGTGTGAGCTTGCTCACCGTCGATATAATCTAGTATTCTTGTACCCACATCAATCTTACATCGGAAACAACAGTTATCATTCACCAACGATATTCGTGACATCCCAATGGTGCTCGTGGTAATCCAAATGGACTCTGGGTCCTTATGGCAGAAGATCAAAGCAAAGGTCTAATTAAATATGTCGGTGTGCATGTTAGATTCATCACCTGAGTTCACCACTGTGCCGCATGTGTTTTGCAAAGTTTTAGCTGCTGGATGCCCTCGTGCCGAATAAGGATTATGACGAAAGGTATAACGCGGTTAAAACAAATACCTCGCTGACCGCAAGTATTTCAATGTTTACATTAACCTAAACTATCAGCTCCTCTGATGTTGAGATGGTTCCTGAAAGTTGCAGCCAGACTGCTAAAGGAACGCCTGCCCAAAGTCACGCGTTGGGAGTGAGGAACTATGAGGTAGCTCTGTGCTGTAGATCTAACACACTCGGCAAGACAATAGTTCTCGAGAAGGGGGCAAGCAATGCCACTTGAAGTCCTGTCTGTACGTTACCAGAAGGATGTTAAATACAGCTCGGAAGTGGACCGATAGCGAAGATGCGCTCTCGACGGAGAGATATGCTCCCAACGGGCCTTGCCTGTCAAATCTCGAGCAGCTGCATGATGCCCTAGTTGGAGACGAGTTTGGGAGTATAATGTAGTCCAGCATACAGGGAATGACAACATTCAAGGCCTAGAAATGATAAAAGTGTCGAGGCACAGTATCTCTGCATCCCTTTCATTTTCAAATTGACTATAAATATTAGGGTTTAAAAAAAACACTACTTTAACTGAAGTCAGTTGGGCTTTGTTGATGTGACCGTGGAGGCAGGAAATAAAGGAACCATTCTCTCGAACTCTCAGCTCTGGGCTCCAGGCATCCGAGAGCTCCAGTGACCTCAGCTCCATCTCTGCTTCAGATTCGGAGCACAACACAGAACATTGGAAAGCTGCTTTGGCTCTGGAGGCCCTCAGAGCTGGAGCTTGGCCAACCCTACCATACATATTGAGTTACATTTAACAAACATTGTTTTATTGGTTTCTCTGGCCTTCCACCGCACACATGTTTAGTGTCCGTTGCCCCAGAGCGATGCTGATAATGTTGATGGTGGGGGAGAGGGTGATTAGCGTGTAGATGATGTTGCATTAGTGGTGGTGATACTGATGATGGTTACTATTGTACTGTACTGTTGATGGTGGGGGAGATGGTTATTATAGTGTAGATGATGTTGCATTAGTGGTGGTGATACTGATGATGGTTACTATTGTACTGTACTGTTGATGGTGGGGGAGATGGTTATTATAGTGTAGATGATGTTGCATTAGTGGTGGTGATACTGATGATGGTTACTATTGTACTGTACTGTTGATGGTGGGGGAGATGGTTATTATAGTGTAGATGCTGTTGCATTAGTGGTGGTGATACTGATGATGGTTACTATTGTACTGTACTGTAATAGGATTGGCAGGGATGACGACTGTAAAGAAGATGGTGGAGAGGCGATGATGATAGGCTTAGACCATACATTACATTGCTCTACGCATTTACCAAAGGTGACGTTTTCTTAACATATTACATAATATTGCAGCGTTAATCCATAGCATAACATCGTTAATTTTCATTCATACATAATTTTTTTACAATGTTTGATTTATCTGCGGTGTTATACATTTTTTAAGGAGACTTTCATAATTCAACACGAATATGAATGAATCTCCTGAAACAAATTGCGGAAATATATTTGGAAACGTGTTTTCGGTCTATTACAATTAATATCACCATCACACCTCCATCATTATCATCACTACTATCGATGTTAACAGCGCATTTTTGGCGCCTGTTATGCAGGAGGTCGTGGGTTCGACCCCTACGCTGACACCTGCTGTATATTTGAAGTTTGCGGTGTCTTTCTCCCCGTGGTCGCGTGGAATAACCACCGATTCCTCCGGTTTTTTAGAAACATTGCGTTTAGAGTATTTGGCTGCAATAGATTTCCACGTAAGAAGTCACTTCGCCGAGTTATTATTTGTGGCCGGGTCGCTTCTGGTCTTACCTGGTAAAATAAAAAAATAGTGGAAGTAATAGTAAATGCTGTTCATGATAATAGTAAACGAATGAAAAAAAACATCATCTACGTTACCCCCATTATTACCACTACTATCCACAGAATTCTGAGTGGTGCAAAAAGTAAAAAACAACTCGATGTGAAGCGTGTATAATGTAAAGTGATGAAAATGTGAAAGCACATGTCCTGAATTGGCTGTGTAATGGCTTGACCTAAGTCCCTCCCAAGAAGGCTTAACAGCATCGTTGGAACAAAAATGCGTTTCGTGTGACAGGAGGAAAAGTTTAAAAATAGGATGGATTTCATTCACTTTACTTTTCCAACACTGTATTGTCGAAAAAGTGCACCGTTGGCAGAAGCCCCCTCCAGCACAGGGACATTTAGAGAACATCTGTGGCCAATTCTTCCACTTGGTCAGACGCCTTGAACGAAACCGATGTACGCTGTACCCGTTGCTACTGCTTGGTGGTCCGAGGCGAGGGTATTTCAGGAAGCTGCTCGTTGCTTCAAGTGGCGCGTCAAGAGATCAAGACGGCGACCTCTGGATCGCAAGTACAGCGTTGGTAACCATTATACTACCGCAGCATCCTGCAGACGTAATTTTAGAGTCCTAGATACAAACAACAACAAGAACGGGGCCTAATTTCAGATGGAGCTATCCGGGGATGAGCTCTCGAAAATATCCCCTGAGGGTGGTGGGTGGGTGGTGGTGGGTGGGGGGTGGTGGGTGGTGTCCGGGGAATTGGACGTTGAGGGGCCCGAAATATTTTGGGGGGGAAAGTGAAGTACTGGACAATACCATGTAAAACTTTGCACAAAGAAGAGTGTACCGATGAAGACGAAATAGAGGGCACTCGTTTAATGTAATCACGTTCGCGAAGCCAAACACACATTAAATTCACACTCACATTTAAGAGCTTTATTATTATGAACAGTTTTAATTAAATGTGCGTTTGACTCTCAAATGGAATTTCCACCTACACCGAATGTGTGGGATGAATATTAACACGTTTCATTCTCGTTATCATCGCGACAATTTTGATCATTGTCGATAAAGAAGCCTCGCCAAGCCACCAGACGGAACACTTTGGAAAAGTGCAGCCCCTTTGTCAAGCTACTGCTGGATGAGAGCCTCCCAAAACGGTACGGGTCGTGACGGTTATTTGACTAAACTTCATCACGCTGGTGGTCAGTGGCAGTCGGGGGAGGAAGGGGATCAAATACGTGGGAGCATACAGAGTACAGTACAACAATGGATTTTGCCACCGCTGATCAGTGCACGTGTGAGCAGCACCACGGACAGCGAAGGCATGGTGCCATCAGAGCCCGCAACTCATCATCATCAGCCATGGTTAATCCACTGCTGGATGAAGGCCTCCACATGCAACCGCCACTACAAACTATAATGCGATGTAGTAACCCACCAACCACATCCACGCAACATTGCGGAAGGTTAATGCTATCATTCAAACCGTTAAGCAAAGTAAGTGGGCTTGGTCAGGGCACGTCGCTCGAAAGGATGATGATGATGGACGATTGTCAAGAATAGTGGCGGGGGTGGCTGCCTAGGGACGGAACGAGTCCGAGAGGAAGTCCGTCGGGGAGAGATTGAGGGGTCAAATCAGCTCGGTGGATTGTTGCATCGCAGGCTCGTCGTGGATGGCGGCGGCTCGGAGGAGGCACTTCATTCAACAGTGGATCGACCATGGCTGAGGGATGATGATGATGATGATGGCGACTTGCAACAAGAGGCAATAATGAGGCGCTCGGCCGCGTCCCGTCGGAGAGTGGTGCGCTATCTCGCACGGCAGACGGCGCAGCCTGCTTCCCCTCCCTGCCGCTCGCTAAGTCCGCCTGTGTTTGCTCGAGAATTAATGCAGATTGAACACCACGGGGGGGGGGGCGAGAAGGAGGAGTGGGGGGGGGGGGAGCAAGGGATGAAGATTCCCACCACTCTTCTAGCTGTTATGATAGCCCCGCACATCTGTCGACACCTACCGCCAGTTATTTAATTCAGACGCCACTGCGCTAACAGCGGCGGTGGTTATTGGTGGTGGTGGTGGCGTATGGCGTCAGCTGGCGGCGTGGAGGATGAGGAGGAGTGACCACGCGGACCGGCCTCCCCGCAGTGATTGGGCTGAACGCGGAGCCACTGCCTCTTAAAGCGTGGGGGGGGTCGCGGGGCAGGGCTCACAGCGAGCTCACGCACGCACGCACACGTGCTGCTGTGAGCTGAGCGCTGTCATCACAGCACCACGAGCGCGCGCGTGTCCCTTCCCTCCCTCCCTCCCTCACTCCTCCTCATCCACGCGTCGTCCTCCTCCTCCTCCTCTTCTACTCCCGTCATCATCGTGACGGCAGCCTGGCTTGTACCGAGCAGCGGCCAGCCTGACTCATCAAATCACCGAGCCGTCCGCTGAGCGCCTTGGCTGCTCCTGCCCCACCGGGAGGGTGGTGCCTTGTGAGCCACGCTCAACGCGCCCGGCGGCTCCGCCGGATGACACAGGCGGCATTGGCTTACAGAGGCAGCGCAGAGCGCGGTCGCGTCATGGATGTGTTACCGGAGGCTGTGCTGCGACTGTGGATCGTCTCCTTCGTCATCTTCCCCATGCTACTGCTGCAGCAGGTAGCGGCGCGTCTCTCTCTCTGTCTCTCTCTCTCTCTCTCAAATCCTCACGCTCCATCGCATCGCTCACTCTGCTCTATTCACCCCCACTCGGTGGTGTTCATCTGCAATGCAACCCTGTAGCGTGATCTTGTTTAAAATGTGTGTGTGGGGGGGGGACACAGTCAACGTTAAACTTTAAGCACATGTTACACGCTACACATCACGGGTATTTGGTATGACCTCTGATGCGTTCTGATCGAGCTCTCGCCCTCGTTGTGAATGAGGAGAGGTTGCGATCCCTGTCCCACTCGTTATGGGGGGATTTGATCGAGGCCACTCCAACTATTGCAGACGGTTTGTTGGAACAAGCGAAGCTGGCAAATTAAAGCGAATACCGCAGCAGATCAGTCGGTTGTGTGAGCGATCATTAAAAGTGCGTGTGGTGGGACACAGTCGTTATCACAGCTGGCGAACTTAGAAGAAGAAGAAAAAAATCGCCACCGGTGTTCAATATTATGCCAGTATTTTTTGACATTACTACGAAAATAGAAACGTGTTTGAGCTTTACAGCAGGGGACCGAGGGATCAGCCTCCCGCCCCGGGGCTGGTCTCAAGCTCCGTCTCGCATCACGTCTGGCATGTCAACCCCCCACCGTCGTCTCTCCGTCTCGGTCGTGATCCGACGTTTCGCGCGCAGGCTGCGTGCGCTGGGATCTTTGAGCTGAGGCTGCAGGAGTTCACGAATGATCAGGGACTCCTCCTGGATGGCGCCTCGTGTGGGGCGAGCGCGGAGTGCATGACCTTCTTCTCGGTCTGCCTCAAGCACTATCAAGCCAGCATCATGCCCGATCCGCCCTGCACCTACGGCAGTGTCGTCACCCCGGTGCTGGGTCTCAACTCATTCGCCGTGCGCGATTCGGACCGCTTCCAAAATCCCATCCGCTTCCCCTTCAGCTTCACGTGGCCGGTAGGCGTCCATCTCGCGCTCGTTATTCCGTTTTCCAACCTGCCACAGATACAAAGGATGAGTCGTTACGCGCTGCACGTGCCCGATCGTTGTTAAACACGTATCGGCGCTCACTAAAATTCGATACGCACGGACACACGCGCGGACACGCGCGCAGGCGTGCACGCGCTCACACAACACGATCTCCGTCGTAATTATGAATCAGCGCTGTCTGCGCACGCACGCCACGCAGCACGCGTTTAGCAATCATCGGGCGCGTGCAAGTGCGTGACGACTTACCCACAACAGAGCTAAACAACAACAAGAGGGTGACGTGCGGCGGCGAGGACAGATGCTTGCGAAAATCACGCACTCACCGCACTCACCGCACCCAGACCCCCTTCACCTCCATCGCGCGCGCCTCACCTCACCCCCCCCCCCCCCCCCGTGGTGTTCTGCAGGGAACCTTCTCGCTCATCATCGACGCTTGGCACGCGGAGGCCGACGGGGACCTCACCACAGGTGGGGGGGGTGGGGGGCCCCACGCGGCGCCGTCGCCGCTGAGTTGGGCCCGCGCCGCGCGCGTTGCGTCACCCCGCGGCCTCCGCTGCGGAGCGCCCTGAATGAAGGTCGCGCTCCGCACGTGTTCGCGGGCTGTGCCGCTCAGCACCGATGTCCGACTCCCCTCCCTCTCTCTCTCTTTCTCTCTCTCTCTTTCTCTCTCTCTCTGCACGCACCGAGAGCTTCCTCCACGCCGCATCGCAGCACCGGCGGCACGCACGGTCAAATAACCTCCACGACTCGCCCGTGGTGCGGGGAGACCCTCATTCAGCAGTAGCTTGACAAACGGTGGGGGGAGTGCTGTGCATGCTTTTGTTCCTCTATCTCGTGCCTTGCGGCACTTGTATGGAGAAAACGAGCACATTGCAAAGATGACGACGACGATGACGACGATATCAAACGTTAAAATACTCATCCCAATTGCATTCGCTGTATCCCACACATCCACGGTACAAGCCGAAAACACATCGGGATGATCTACAACAGCAACAACCGCGAACATCTATGCGGAAGGTCGAACTGCGCGGTGGAGGAGGGCGTTCGTGGCCCACAGTGAAACCGTGCACCGAGTCCATTGACCCTCACGGTTTTCGCAACATTTGAGGGGGCCGTGCAGATACCAATTGAACTGCCAGGGGGGTGGGTGGGTGGTTGGGTGGGTGGTGAGGGAGGACACACTATAAGCCTGCTCCTGTTACCGAGTTAATCACACAGATACACACACACACACACGCGTGCCAGCGCGCCCCCCCCCGCCAGACCCCCCAGCGTGGGGCTGCATTGAGGGAGCGTCAATGATGCCCCGAGATGTCAGCACGGGCCACTGGACGGTAAAGATGCGTGCAGGACGAGGACGCAGTAAACACGCAGCGTGCGTGCACTCGGAAGGACGCGGGCAACGTGACCGTCTGCACCCACAGAGGCGGGCAGCGTTCTCTAAATTACGTGGAATTTAAACTGCGCGCAATTTAATTATACTGTGTGTGTGTGTGTGATTCATAACTACATTGTTCCAGCCCCTTTGACAATGGACTCTGCTCAATTAAGGGCTCCCCACCGTGATCGAGGTTGTTTGACAACAATACTCACCACGCTGGTCATTGCGGGGGGGGGGGGGGGTAAGGCGGGGGGGTTAGCGGTGGGTGGTGGTGGATTTGACCGGTGTAGATGTCACGCGGCATTGATGTGACCGCACTAACCACCGCGCCGCGGCTCCACCGATATCTAAATTTCACACCTTAAAATTAGTTTCAAACGTGTATTTTTACTCATGCGAAATACGATACTCCGACCTCTTCCAAGATGTGGAATAGTGAGCAAAATACCCTTGAGACTAGAGGTGCCCTCTACAGACTGTCTCCAGCAGAGGCTATTATTTATACTAGCAGTGACACGATCAAGTAATTGCAGACCTACGCCTTTTCACCTTTACGGACACCCGGTAACGTCTCTATCCATTAGATCTCTTGGCGTAGTAACGGCGACATTATCAGCTCCGGTGGGGGTGCGTCAATCGGTCAGGAGGGGCACCAATATTTAATTCGTCTCTCGTAGTGTTTGTCAAAGGGGGGGGGGGGCCCAACTCGTGTCTTCGCCTGCCCCCCACCCCCGTGCTTAATCGCTCGGGCAATTTGTAATTCCGCTGGCCAATCCGCAGATGACCCGGCGCGCCTCGTCAGCCGCCTGGCCACGCAGCGCCACCTGAGCGCGGGCGATGACTGGTCCCAGGACACGCACGTGGCGCGCCACGCCGCGCTGCGCTACTCCTACCGGGTCGTGTGCGCCGAGAACTACTACGGAGAGAGCTGCTCCGCTATCTGTCGCGCCCGGGACGACGCCTTCGGGCACTTCACGTGCGGAGACACGGGCCAGAAGGTGTGTCTACCGGGCTGGAGGGGGCCCTACTGCGCTGAAGGTACGAGAGCCCCCCACCCACACCCCCAAAACCCCCAGACCTACCCACGACCACATCACTCACCCTGCCACCCCCTCCCGATGATCCGCTCCCCCTCGGCGTGGGAAAGCGCCAGATCGCCCGCCCGCCTGCCCGTTCGGGAGTGGGTGAGTGTGTGGGTGAGTGAGTGAGTGGGTGAGTGAGTGAGTGGGTAGGTGAGTGAGTGAGTGGGTGAGTGAGTAGTGGGTGAGTGGGTGAGTGAGTTAGTGGGTGAGTGAGTGAGTGGGTGAGTGAGTGAGTGGGTGGGTGAGTGAGTGAGTGGGTGAGTGAGTGGGTGTGTGAGTGAGTGAGTAAGTGAGTGGGTGGGTGAGTGAGTGGGTGAGTGAGTGAGTGAGTGGGTGTGTGTGTGAGTGAGTGGGTGAGTGAGTAGGTGGGTGAGTGGGTGAGTGAGTGAGTGAGTGGGTGAGTGAGTGAGTGGGTGAGTGAGTGAGTGGGTGAGTGAGTGAGTGGGTGTGTGAGTGAGTGAGTAAGTGAGTGGGTGGGTGAGTGAGTGGGTGAGTGAGTGAGTGGGTGTGTGTGTGAGTGAGTGGGTGAGTGAGTAGGTGGGTGAGTGGGTGAGTGAGTGAGTGGGTGGGTGGGTGAGTGAGTGAGTGGGTGAGTGAGTGAGTGGGTGAGTGAGTGAGTGGGTGTGTGTGTGAGTGAGTGGGTGAGTGAGTAGGTGGGTGAGTGGGTGAGTGAGTGAGTGGATGAGTAAGTGAGTGGGTGTGTGTGTGAGTGAGTGGGTGAGTAAGTGAGTGGGTGTGTGAGTGAGTGAGTGAGCGAGTGGGTGAGTGAGTGAGTGGGTGAGTGAGTGAGTGGGTGGGTGAGTGAGTGAGTGAGTGGGTGAGTGGGTGGGTGAATGAGTGAGTGAGTGTGTGAGTGGGTGAGTGAGTGGGTGAGTGAGTGGGTGTGTGTGTGAGTGAGTGGGTGGGTGAGTGAGTAGGTGGGTGAGTGGGTGAGTGAGTGAGTGGGTGGGTGGGTGAGTGAGTGAATGGGTGAGTGAGTGGGTGAGTGAGTGAGTGAGTGGGTGAGTGGGTGAGTGAGTGAGTGGGTGTGTGTGTGAGTGAGTGGGTGGGTGAGTGAGTAGGTGGGTGAGTGGGTGAGTGAGTGAGTGAGTGGGTGAGTAAGTGAGTGGGTGTGTGAGTGAGTGGGTGAGTGGGTGAATAAGTGAGTGGGTGTGTGGGTGAGTGAGTGGGTGAGTGAGTGAGTGGGTGGATGAGTGAGTGAGTGGGTGAGTGAGTGAGTAAGTGAGTAGGTGGGTACGTGAGTGGGTGAGTGAGTGAGTGGGTGTGTGAGTGTGTGAGTAAGTGAGTGAGTGAGTGAGTGGGTGAGTGAGTGAGTGGGTGGGTGAGTGAGTAGGTGGGTGAGTGGGTGAGTGAGTAGTGAGTGAGTGGGTGAGTGAGTGAGTGGGTGTGTGTGTGAGTGAGTGAGTGGGTGGGTGGGTGAGTGAGTGAGTAGGTGGGTGAGTGGGTGAGTGAGTGAGTGGGTGGGTGGGTGAGTGAGTGAGTAGGTGGGTGAGTGAGTGGGTGAGTGAGTGGGTGAGTGAGTAGGTGGGTGAGTGGGTGAGTGAGTGGGTGGGTGAGTGAGTGGGTGAGTGAGTAAGTGAGTGAGTGGGTGAGTGAGTGGGTGAGTAAGTGAGTGAGTGGGTGGGTGAGTGAGTAAGTGAGTGAGTGGGTGAGTGAGTGGGTGGGTGAGGGGGTGAGTAGGTGAGTGAGTGGGTGAGTGGGTGAGTGAGTGGGTGAGTGAGTGGGTGAGTGAGTGGGTGAGTTGGTGAGTGAGTAAGTGAGTGAGTGGGTGAGTGAGTGGGTGGGTGAGTAAGTGAGTGAGTGGGTGAGTGAGTGAGTGGGTGAGTGAGTGAGTAAGTGAGTGAGTGGGTGAGTGAGTGTGTGAGTGAGTGGGTGAGTGAGTGGGTGAGTGAGTAAGTGAGTGAGTACATGAGTGGGTGAGTGGGTGAGTGAGTAAGTGAGTGAGTGGGTGAGTGAGTGGGTGAGTGAGTGAGTGGGTGAGTGGGTGAGTGAGTGAGTGGGTGTGTGTGTGAGTGAGTGAGTGGGTGGGTGGGTGAGTGAGTAGGTGGGTGAGTGGGTGAGTGAGTGAGTGGGTGGGTGGGTGAGTGAGTGAGTAGGTGGGTGAGTGAGTGGGTGAGTGAGTGGGTGAGTGAGTAGGTGGGTGAGTGGGTGAGTGAGTGGGTGGGTGAGTGAGTGGGTGAGTGAGTAAGTGAGTGAGTGGGTGAGTGAGTGGGTGAGTAAGTGAGTGAGTGGGTGGGTGAGTGAGTAAGTGAGTGAGTGGGTGAGTGAGTGGGTGGGTGAGGGGGTGAGTAGGTGAGTGAGTGGGTGAGTGGGTGAGTGAGTGGGTGAGTGAGTGGGTGAGTGAGTGGGTGAGTTGGTGAGTGAGTAAGTGAGTGAGTGGGTGAGTGAGTGGGTGGGTGAGTAAGTGAGTGAGTGGGTGAGTGAGTGAGTGGGTGAGTGAGTGAGTAAGTGAGTGAGTGGGTGAGTGAGTGTGTGAGTGAGTGGGTGAGTGAGTGGGTGAGTGAGTAAGTGAGTGAGTACATGAGTGGGTGAGTGGGTGAGTGAGTAAGTGAGTGAGTGGGTGAGTGAGTGGGTGAGTGAGTGAGTGGGTGAGTGGATGAGTGAGTGAGTAAGTGAGTGAGTGGGTGAGTGAGTGGGTGAGTGAGTGAGTGAGTGGGTGAGTGGGTGAGTGAGTGAGTAAGTGAGTGAGTGGGTGAGTGAGTGGGTGAGTGAGTGGGTGAGTGGGTGAGTGAGTGAGTGGGTGAGTGAGTGGGTGAGTGGGTGAGTGAGTGAGTAAGTGAGTGAGTGGGTGAGTGAGTGGGTGAGTGAGTGGGTGAGTGGGTGAGTGAGTGAGTGGGTGAGTGGGTGAGTGAGTGAGTGAGTGGGTGAGTGAGTGAGTGGGTGAGTGAGTGAGTGGGTGAGTGAGTAAGTGAGTGAGTGGGTGAGTGAGTGGGTGAGTGAGTGGGTGAGTGAGTGGGTGAGTGAGTGGGTGAGTGAGTGAGTGGGTGAGTGAGTGAGTGAGTGGGTGAGTGAGTGGGTGAGTGAGTGAGTAAGTGAGTGAGTGGGTGAGTAAGTGAGTGAGTGAGTGGGTGAGTGAGTAAGTGAGTGAGTGAGTAAGTGAGTGAGTGGGTGAGTGAGTGGGTGAGTGAGTAAGTGAGTGAGTGGGTGAGTGAGTGGGTGAGTGTCTCGCACATCTGGTCCGGGTTTTGTGCGTCTCGTCAGCGTGGCGTGCGGGAGGTCGGGCGGTGAAGGAAGCCGAGTTTGTGTTGTGGAGGCCGTGACTAATCGTGACTAATCGTGACTAATTTCCACCCCGCGGTTTAACCGGACAGGAGAAAGGGGGGGAGGGGGGGCTAGACGATGACATCTTCATGACGATCCACAACACAGCTCACTCTGTCAATCCACTGCTGGATGAAGATCTCCCCTGCGCACAGAGCTGTCACTCGCTCACGGACTTTGTTTGATTCGCCTTGCTTTACCACGGCTGCTGTCGTGGTAAAGCAGGTCCAAGTACCGATTTTAATCGCCGCTGATGTTAGCCGTGGCAGGAAATTAAACAAACTTAACAGCGTTAACTCTCAACCTATTTACACCTTCAGCAGCGCCGTTTGTTGCGTGGCCTATGGGGCTGTGCTCAACGACTGTGACTTAGAATATGTATATATGCTGTAATAGATCCACGGCAAAAGTGTGCGAACCAGTCGAGAAGCACTCACGGTTTTCACGGCCGTCTCTCTGAAGGCGATAGCACCGCGTGTGTCGACGACTATGGACATCCGTTGCAACAGACTTGGCGCTAGACACTGCAAACCGAGCTTCTCGTTAAATCGCCGTGTCACACCATTTGGTGGCCGTGGGTATTAGCGAAAGCCCCCCCCCCGTCCCCGATTATTTAATCTCCTTGTTATTGAATGTGTGGCGCAGTGTTGAGCGCGCTGCGCTGCGAACCCAACCATCTTGAGTTCGATTCCTGACCGTTGGCACGTCTGGATGGTGAATGGGTCGGTAGGGAGAATCCATAACCTTACTCTTACGTGAAACATGTGGGCCGGAATGTGATTTTTTGTTATTTTAGACTCGAGAGGCACCAAAGCTTTGACCAAACTTGATGTATTACCCGCCATGCCTAAGCGTCGTAATGTCACTCGAGTATAATGTGTCTGGTCTAGTCTCCAGACTCACATAGAGAAGAGCCGTGATGTGTATTATAGATTACGTTAAATAAGGCATCGAACAAGTAGGTGAATCTCTTAAACGTGTCGGGTGAGTATTTTTACCAACCCGCATTGACCAGTGTGGTGAAGTATGGTCACATATATGCCCCTCCTCCCACGCTCCCTCCATGGTAGTGCAACCTGAATCTCTGTCCTCGGACACATCCATTTCTCATCTCATCATTCATGATGACAGCTCCAAACAGATGGAATCAAGCTCGTGTGGCTGGAATTTAGGTGAATTATAATTCAATCTTGATTTAAAGCTTTCGTGACTGCAGGTGTTCCATACTCTTTGGTTCTTTCGGTAAAGTCACGTGGGTATAAAATCGAATAAATCACGAGCGGACGCTTGTGTTGCGCCCGAAACGTCGTGATTTCTTTTATTTTATACCTACTACGTGACTTTACCGAAAGAACCAAAGAGTATGGATTATTTTTTAATTTCGCTGGATCGTGAGAGATGGCGGCAGATTGGGGAGGGAGGACGTCATCCAGCAGTGGATTACAAATGGTTGCTGCCGATGCTGATGATGATGAGCATTGAGCAGTCAATAAGTGGTTCATGTGCTGTTCGTCTTCGTGTTGTTCTTGTTGAGAAGGCAAACAGGGGAGTTAAGAAATGAGTAAAAACTAAATTTCGATTTAAAGCTTTCGTGACTGCAATGATTCATCTTCTTTGGTTCTTTCTGTCCTACCAGACAGTCTCGCTCCCTTCACCTGATGAAGGCCGCTTGTGTTGTGGCCGAAACGTCGTGAGAATATTATTGTGTTATTTTATTTTATCAATTTATTATTTTATTCTCATTCTACGTGACTTTACCGAAAGAACCAAAGAAGAGTAAAAACTACTTGGGCACGCCATGCGGCATAGATTCTATACTACGGCATGCCACTGACTTCGATACATGTACTGTGGACTATCTAATCATACGTTCATTCATAAAAGGGTAAATATTGCTTCAGGTGCCCGAATGAAAATGACAGATTACATACGCGCCACTAGAGGGCAGCATTATTAATGTATGTTTATACTGTGTACTGCCTAATTATAAATGCCCAGTTGGCTTATCAATTAATTAACAAAGAAACGTACTTTTATCTACAAAAAAACATTACACACGTGTCAAACAGCCAGGTTAAGGTTCGGCCTTTCTAAGACGTGATATCGACAAGACCCAAGTTATATGAATCTTCGACAAGCCTTGTCGAAGATTCAACGGTGGATTAAATAAACAGGACAATTAGGGGGGGAAACAACGTTGTGACCAACTCGTTATTTAATGTTGCTCGGGGTTCAATTTCAACCGGAGCCGTCCTGGGCTGAGCTCTAGAAAACTGTTGTCAAGGCATTGTAGGTGCAGGGTCCAGGACATTGGGGTAGGCAGGGGCAGAAAATATTCCTCGATTCTAATTAAGCGCTGATGCTGCTGTTGCTGCTGCTGCTACCTTCTGCATCGATGGAAAAGGAGGGGTCAGGTTTGTGCCAATCGTGTCATGTATAGCGGAAACACTTTTCACATTAAAATTTTACAGGGTTCGCTGTTCTATGTAATTTGGTCCCGGTTGTAGATTTCATATAGCCTAGAGCAGGGGTGGCCAATTTGTAACAGACCGAGAGCCACAAAATACCCCTGAGTATATATACAATATATCATACAACTTATCGCACAACTTTAATTAAATATTATTTGTAACTGTAATACGTTGTGCCCCTTCGATATCAGATGCGTGCGGTGGATTCAAGAGCCGTGGATGGCTCTGGGGACGCCAGTTGGCCATTGACGCTCGAGAGTCTGATACATTTTCTAACTTGGCCGGTATTTTTACACGTGTTACGTGTTTTTTTTTTATATATAATGTGAGTGCAGTATTATATTTGCAATCTTGATGAGATGCTGCTGGACTTTAATCACAAGTTTAAGGTATTCATTGTCTAATTCCAGTCTGGGGGTCGTCTCAGCCTATAGTCCCTTCAGGGTCGATAAAGTTAGTACTGTGTGGGAGGTCAAAAGTACTGTAAGCATTCTATTGATGGACAGTCCTCAGCATGGCAATGCGGAATTTCCATCATGCTCAGGGGATCCGACGGGGCTGGGTACAGCCCAAAGCCCTTGTGATCGGGGAGACTTTTCCCTATGCTGTACGTCCAATACCCTGGGTGGAGCGGTGGTGCAGTGATTAGTGCACTGCGCTGCGAGCCGGAAGTCCATGGCTAACATCGATAGTGAGTGAAATCTGAATCGCTCTTCGGCCCCCGAAATCACAAACGTGCACTGACTAGCACGGTGAAGTATATTCGGACTATGATCGTAACAGCGTGAGGAGGCCTTCATCCGTATGTATGTTGAACTTCTTTCGCACCGTACATAGCCAACTGGTGCTGATCCGAGTTCCAGCAGTAAACTAACAAAGGGGCTGATGAATAGTAAACTGTATCGTGCACAGCATCCAAATGGGACCGGAGTTATTGTCATAATTCCATAAGAATAATGCCCAGTTTAGCCGTGTCGTTATTTCGATTGAAACGTATAGTCTCGTTCATTAAAATCGGTGCAATGCCTCTACTTTCATTAAAACGCATAATTAGATCTTAAAAAGACGAAGGTGTGAAGGGACGGGTGGTGTCAGTGATCAGTGGGGTTAATGCGTTCAACAAACACCATGCCGAGCCGCGCCGGGGGGGCCTGGGGTGGGGGGGGCAGGGTGGGTGGGGGGTCGCCTGGGTGGGGCTGGGGGGCGGGGTGGGTGGGGGGTCGCCTGGGTGGGGGGGGGGGGCCTGGGGGGCGGGGTGGGTGGGGTGATGCTCATGGCTCTGTCGCTGCAGCTCCCTGTCCGACTCTTTCTCTCTCTCTCTGTCTTTCTCGGTGTCCACCACTCGCCATGTCTGTCGCTGTGTCCAACTCTCTCGCTGGCTCACTCTTCCGCTGTCTCTATTCGCCAATACTACTCCCTGTCTTTCTCCCAGTTCGACTCTTTCCCTGTCTCCATCTCCAAAACTCTCCCTGTCCGATTCTTTCCATGTCTCTCTCTCTTCCTGTCACTCTCCGTGTCCGACTCCCACTCTTTCTCTCTCTCTCCATCTCTCCCTGTTTGTCTTTTGCCACGTTTCCCCTTCTCTCTCCACCCCTAATTATATCTCTCTCTCCCCGTTTCTCTCGCTCTCTCTGTCTTTCGCCTCGTTCTGAATCTCCCACTGTCTCTCCCCGTGTCCGAATCTTTCCCTGTCTCTCTCCATTTGTGTCTCCGCAGCTGTCTGCATATTTGACGGCAACTGGCTTTGGCCCTGCGTCTGACGCTCCGTCTTTCTCCGTGTTGTCTTTGTGATTTGTATCTATATCTTCTGTGCCTTATTCGATAACAAACATCACGATGTGCAAGTGTTAGTCATGAGCAAGGCTGATGCACACAGAGGTGGCCTGACAGTTAACAGGTTCCGATGAGGCCGTCAGAGATCTGATAACTCGCACCCACCCACACTTCTCGGCATCTGTGTTTACCCTAAACAAATACAGTACATTGTATACACAGCCAATGGTTGTGTACACAGACAAATGGTTTCATTATTTTTGCTTGTGTTTCTGCCTGCAGGACACAGCGTAGAAATAAAAAAACATGGATAATGCATTAACTGTGGATGTGTTTGTAAAGAAACCTGATTCGAGGCACAACTCTGTCCAATATCAGTTGTGTTTCGTAGACCTTCAGTGAGAACTCTCGACAATTGGAACATGCTGCTACCCCACGTTACTTCCACCGCCGCTATCACTCGCTAGATTGTGCGAAAAACACCATTCGAGGATGTTAATTGATAATTTTGCAATGAAGGAAATCTCGAAAATTAATCTCCGGTGTTAATTTCTCGCACCTTTTGTATACCCACTGTGCATATCCTTGCTATGCTAATATATTTATTTAAAAATATATATATATTGGTTTTAAAAAAATGTATCACACAAACAAAAACACATGGTCCAATTTTGTTCGTAGGCCCTGGTGTGCTGTAGATGCCGGGTGGATTATTATTACATCACAGGATGGTGAGAGGTGGCGATGGCTTGGAGAGGGAGGGAGGACCTTCATCCATTCAGCAGTGGATTGATCATGGCCGATCACCGTGATGATGATGTATTAACTATCAGTTTTTCTTTTTGCAAAGCGAAGGAAAGTGGCTGGTTATGTTTCACTTGGTGACGTTGGATACCTCAATCAGGGGAGGAGGGTGGGGGGTCTCGGCAGGGTTGGGATTTGATTGACACTTGACACGAGGTCCGTGGGTGCTCCGAGGAGCGTCAACCCCAGTGGGCTGTCGAACGCCACAGCCCTCTGCACGGCGGTGGTAGGGGCGGTCAGCGAGCTGCACTATCAACCCGGCGACAACAAGTTCGATTCCCGCTCACGGTCAAGACCGGTGATGGTTATTCGAAACCCGTCCTGGGCCACCCCTAGGTCGACTCAGCCTCAAATGAGTACCTGGTGCAGTGTGTAAATATCGCCACTGGGGAGACAAAAACGGGCCGTGTGTGTTGCTGGCCACCCAGCCCCGATTGTGCCGGTTCTGGCCTTCATAGGTGCTCGCTAGCCGCACTTGCCCCAACAATCTGTGAAGGCTACACGGGGGATCTTTGTCTTGGGTGCTAGGCCCATAACGTGGGAGCTGACGGAGCACAGCATTTTTGTCTAGCTCCCCATGCAAGATGCGTTCTCGGGTTCTTGCAGCGCGTTGTTCGGCACGATGTCCGACGTTTCGCTCCACGTCTGGGGAGCTTCTTCAGGCACTGCATCTTAACAGCACGTGGAGCGAAATTGAAATCTTATGGGGGAAAAAACCCCGAACCCTATTGTGCACTGCGAGACGCATATTTATATTTTTGGGGGGAGGGGGTTATAAACCAAGTGAGGATCATCAGAATATTTATCCTGGAAGAATCCGATGAGCTATGAAGCTCTTTTTCACAAAAGTCCAGTAGGGGCGGGTCAGCGAGAGACAGATATATATCATGGTGTGGTAGACATTCACGAAGCGGCTTCATTTCTTCTCGTATAACGCATAACAATAACAATGTACAACCACTTTGTCAATCCACTGCTGGATGACGGCCTCCTTAATCCGAATGAACCATGAAAAAGGGGGGGGGGGGAGTGTGTGGGTGGTTGTTTACCACGTGGTTGTTTACCACGTGGTTGTTTACCACGTGGTTGTTTACCACGTGGTTGTTTACCACGTGGTTGTTTACCACGTGGTTGTTTACCACGTGGTTGTTTACCACGCGTTATCACTCGCCGCTGAATTTTAGCCGTCAGTGGCCACGAATCAATCTCAGGTCAGCGGGTTCACATGCCCGCAACGTGCTAACAATTCGCCGCGTTACCGCTACCACCACCACCACCAACCACCCACCCACCCCAGCCACTAATACCCCCCGCCTCCTCCACCACCACCACCAACCCGTAAAACACGTGCGCCGCATAAAATGGCCCCGAGTGTTTGGACAGCGCCGCAGGAGATAAGTGGACGTGCGCCGGGCGCGATAATGCAAAGCGAGGAGGACGGTCGCGAGAGATAGCGGCGAGGCGAGCGGGTCGAGCGCAGCGCTCAGCGAGATTACGGGGCCCAGCGCCAGCGGGAGAGGGAGGGAGGGAGGAGAGGGAGGAGGAGGAGGGAGGGAGGAGGAGGATGGAGAGGGAGGATGAGGAGGATGGAGCGTGGAGATGGAGCCTGGAGAACGGGACGGCAGCGGCACAATAGCGCAGCTGACCAGCGGGGGGTTTCACCTCTTCCACCACCTCCTCATCTCCTCCTCCTCCTTCCCAGCTGCCCCACTCACTGCAGGCTTCATCGTCACCTTCGTCATCGTGATCGTCATCGTCATGAGTAAATTTTGAAAAAATATCGTCACAGGCCCAAAGGGACCGCAACAACAAGCGGGCAGCAACAAACAGCACTATTGTCGTGTAATAGATGCGAGTTAACACGTTTCTTTAAATTGGGAAGGGTTGCAAGAACTTAGTTTAAAGAAGACGGCATGGGAGGGGAAGTCCAAAGTGGAGCAGTGCGAGGGCAGGGACAGAACGAGAAGCGTCGTGACCTGCAGTGTGGTGGTAGGACACAGTGTGATGGTAGGACACAGTGTGGTGGTAGGACACAGTGTGGACACAGTGTGGTGGTAGGACCCAGTGTGGACACAGTGTGGTGGTAGGACACAGTGTGATGGTTGGACACAGTGTGGTGGTAGGACACAGTGTGATGGTTGGACACAGTGTGGACACAGTGTGGACACAGTGTGGTGGTAGGACACAGTGTGGTGGTAGGACACAGTGTGGTGGTTGGACACAGTGTGATGGTAGGACACAGTGTGGACACAGTGTGGTGGTAGGACACAGTGTGGTGGTTGGACACAGTGTGATGGTAGGACACAGTGTGGTGGTAGGACACAGTGTGGTGGTAGGACACAGTGTGGTGGTAGGACACAGTGTGATGGTTGGACACAGTGTGGACACAGTGTGGTGGTAGGACACAGTGTGATGGTTGGACACAGTGTGGACACAGTGTGGACACAGTGTGGTGGTTGGACACAGTGTGGACACAGTATGGTGGTAGGACACATTGTGATGGTAGGACACAGTATGGTGGTAGGACACAGTGTGGACACAGTGTGATGGTTGGACACAGTGTGACACAGTGTGGACACAGTGTGGTGGTTGGACACAGTGTGGACACAGTGTGGTGGTAGGACACAGTGTGGACACAGTGTGGACACAGTGTGATGGTTGGACACAGTGTGACACAGTGTGGACACAGTGTGATGGTAGGACACAGTGTGGACACAATGAGGTGGTTGGACACAGTGTGGACACAATGTGGTGGTTGGACGCAGTGTGGACACAGTGTGGACACAGTGTGATGGTTGGACACAGTGTGACACAGTGTGAACACAGTGTGATGGTAGGACACAGTGTGGACACAATGAGGTGGTTGGACACAGTGTGGACACAATGTGGTGGTTGGACGCAGTGTGGACACAGTGTGGACACAGTGTGGACGAGCCGATAGTCGGTCTGGTCGACATGGGTGGAGGAATGAACGAGTGACGTTCACTGGAAGTGACGTTCACTGGAACAGTGATGGCAGCAGTGACGCTGACACACGCGGCGACTCCCGTTCCGTCGACTGAAAACTCATTCGAGAGCTGATTTCCGCGTCTTAGTTTGTTGACCTTTACCCCCACACCTCCGATTAGCGCCAGTTGGCTATGTACGGTGCGAAAGAAGTTCAGCATGCTGTACATACACAAGTCTGCACTACGCCCTCTCAAATGCCACACTCTCGATTCAAGGACGCGCCGTGACCTGCAATGTGCGACGACACTGAACGCATTTACTTTTGCGCGCACAATTTGGAGTCCATTGATGTTGTGACGCGCAATTGCCATCTTTTATTTGCAAGTTCGCACGCGATTGCAATTGCAAGAAGCATGTTTTACTCTTTTGTGAGTTAATCGTGGTCACGCAGAAACATAACTTACGGAGTTTTTGGGGGCTTTTGCCAAAAACTATTATACTCGTCGATGTTATTTTCACGAGAAGTCTTCCTTTTGATGGTGGGGAAGGTCTTTCAATCTGCTATAATTGTGTCATGTTCATATATTTTCACTACGTACATCGATGCAATTGCTGTTAGCCTCACCCACCACGTAAACATGCAGAACCTTAGCCCTTAAATATTTGTACGTCTTAGCCTTGATTGTTGGACTGACCGCTGCAGCTGAGACGTATTTCGATTATGAGCGTGTGTGTGTGTTTGTGTCTACCTGTGCCCCGTGATTTCAGCCGTGTGCTTACCTGGATGCAGTGGGATTTGTGACAAGCCTGGTGAGTGCAAGTGAGTGTCCAAATTATTTATGCATTCAGTCCATACACCTAGTATCGTAACAAGTACGGCGTACGATGCGCCACTCGATAAAGAGCAATCAGAATACACCAAAACCCAGTTACACCTGCTGTATGAATACATCGGAGCACAAGCCCGCTCGGGGTGGTGACACGGATGAGCGGCAGCTCCTTTTTGCCGCCCGTTTCTAGATATTCGCAGTTCGAATCCAGCGGCCCGCCCTGGTAAAATAGCTGTGGCTGTCTTCAATAAAAATGCGCGCCGTTTGCCTCACAGTGGATGTTGAAGATCCCGTGATGTTGTCCGTGTGTGCCGGCGTCACGGACGAACTTTTCAACAACAACAAAAATCACTCGCCAATTGCCTAATTGAATAAATACAACGAGCAGCATCATTGCTCAGCGTTAAACTAACGACTGCAGACTATGATAAAACCGTGAAACACAGCGCCTCTGTGATCGCCTGGCGCTGTAAGAGTGGTACAAACACCAAATGTAATGATGACGACGATTATGATGAGACTAATTCGGATTTGAATTAGCAAACCGGTGGAGCTCAACTGTGCTAATCGTTTTTCCTTCCGTTGCCAGATGCCGCGTCGGGTGGCAGGGCCGCTACTGCGACGACTGCATCCGCTACCCGGGCTGCCTGCACGGCACGTGTCAGCGGCCCTGGCAGTGCACGTGCCGCGAGGGCTGGGGGGGCCTCTTCTGCAACCAAGGTGAGCGACGGAGCGAGCGCGCGACCCCCGTGCTGCCGGTCCACCCCTTTTGTCTGCACCGCAGCGCGCGGGCGCGAAACCGCCGCAACCGCCGTTGCCTCTGCGTTGCTCGCCACGTAGCACACTCGTTTTGAGACGTCAGTAAGTGTGAGGAACGCACCCTGTTATTCCTCATTGTCGTCGTTTGCCGTGGTCAACCCCGTCGCTCGATGAAGGCCTCCCCAAACCGCCACATCGCCTCTGATGATCCTGCGAAGTAACAATCCACACCGGTACCTGCGCACGAACTGTCCTTATTGCTCCTTCTCCTTGGTGGACATCCTCCCCGTACACGTTCCATACCTTGACTGGAATGCATGGAGCGATGAGATCAGCTTTAGGTCTCAATAAATAGATTGAACTGATTAAACAAATATATATATACATCCATTCATGGGCATGTACTGAATATTATGCTACATTTTTTTCAAGTCTGTCAACATTCTTTCCCACACACGCGTGCCAACGTGGAACCAGGGCCAGCATTCCATCACAGTGTGAGGATTCATCATTGTTATGGAACCATTTGCCAACATGATCCTGAATCGCAGTGTAATGTCCCAAAATGTTGCCCGTATAAGCCGTCCTTCAGAGGGCCAAACAGACGAAGATCTGAGGGTGCCAGATCTCGGTTGTACGGAGGATGGGGCAGCACAGTCCACACGAACTGTGCATGAGCTTCTCTTGTTCTCATGTGCAATATTTACCTATAAAATCCTCACAGAGTCTGGAGACTCGTTTTCAGGATGGTCTTGTTTTTGGGGATGATTGGCCAATTCTATCAACAAGTGTTTGGCATTTGGGTGGACAAATGCCAGAGAAAGCCCATGTGCACGAGGGAATAACACTCAAAACTGGCGCCGCGCATAGTTTGAATTCACAGCTGAAGAAATTAAATTTCACTCTTTGCGTGGACTGAGTTCATTAGAATCACCACGTCTCAATTTCAGATTATTAAAAGCAGAACTTTTCACTATAAGGAATTTGGATTTTTCACCATAAGCGTTAATTGTATGCATACATCTCAATTCAAAAGCTGATGCACTTTAACCGTCACACCTTGAGGAGCAACTTACTGTTCTTGAGAATGTCAGTGTGGTTATTTTCTTTGACTCTAGGATGTGGACAATTATAAATTATAGTTCCCTTTCTCTAGTTAATTCAGTGTTTGTAGTGGACTTTATTTTCAATGGTGCGCATTATATAATTCCACGCTGCATTGCCCCGAAACTTTAAACGGCACGCAAAAAAACACGCTCAACACTTTTAACACTAAAATTAAACCAAAAATACTGAGCAAGTGCGACACGTGTGTCACAAAAGCTCCTCTTCAGTCCTTTGGTGGCAAAGGGAGTTGGCTCACAAGGATTCGGGAAACTGCCAATCCCATTTGGGCTATGAGGTGGCCAGCAACTGATAGCACAGGTACAGAAGTGTACGTTCGAACATGTATTCCTAAATCCATCTGTGTGGAGCTGTGAGTGTTGCATGGGGTTTCTCTCTGGCAACTCTGGTTCCCTCCCACGTATGGGATGCTGTGGTGGCTAGATTTTAACTACCTCAGCTGTTTAACACGTAGGCTTTCGCGGCCAATATTATTCATAATAAAGGTGTTTTGGGTGAGATCGCGTCATTTATAGATGTGTTGTAACCCTCCACCACCCGACATGGCCAATCAGTAAAAAAATGTGTCACGTTGACAAAAGACAGATAGTTCACTACTTTAGCCCACCCGGTGTGTTGAAGAGTGAATCTACAACATTTGCAATGTTTTAGTACAACGTTTCGCTGGTAATTACATCCAGCATCATCGGGCAATTTGCCAGAATAGTGAAGCCCTCCACTTGCTCCCGGTCTTAAATAGAGCAGCAGGGTGACGTCATCATCATTTAACCCAATCAGATGCAGAGATCAGAGGCGGAGAGGGGGGGGGGGTATTGTAATTATATAATAGATTAGTAATCAGTTAATTGTTATTATTAGTAATCAGTTGTAGATTAGTTGTAATGTGTTTTATTTAATGACTAAACCCAATCACTATACCCAATCATGTGCAGAAATCAGAGGTGGCGTACGGGGAGGGGCTGGGGGAGTATTGTAATTATATAATAGATTATTAATCAGTTAATTATTATGATTAGTGATCAGTTGTAGATTAGTAATTAGTTGTAATGTGTATCATTTAATAACTGAACACAATCACTATACCCAATCTGGTGCAGAAATCAGAGGTGGCGGAGGGGGGGTTATTGTAATTATATACTACGTTAGTAATCAGTTAATTATTATGTGTTTCCCCTATAAGCCATTGTAATTGTAGTATGTATTATTTAATAATACGCTTCCAGGCCGCACTAAGCCTGTAGCTGTCAGAGCGATTAAAGTTATTTCTATTTCTCTCAATTTCAATGGATTCTCTAATTAGTCTTGGCCAGTAATAATTAGTTTTACACAACACTTCAACGTTATCAAAAGCAATTGAGTGGCCTTGTTGGTAAGCATGTTCTGCAACTGCCGACAGTTGTGTTTGAGATAATGTAATATTTCTTTGGTGTTCTTTTAGTCGTACGCTGATGTTACGTCCCGTCTGTCCAATATACCTGGTATGCAGGAGGAAGTGGGTTCAATCCCGACCCTTAATGCCTGCTGTATATTTGGAGTTTGCATGTCTCTCTCCCCTTGGTCGTTCAGATTTTTCTCCGGATCCTCCGGCTTTCCCCTCCACATATAGAAACATGCGTTTAGAATATATTTTGTTGCTATACATTTCCATGTGATGATACGCCTTTGTTGAGCTATTATTTGTGGCCAGGTCACTTCTGAAAAAGAGCTTAATAGCTCAGCAGGCCTTACCTGGGAACGTTAAGTTTAGTTTTAGTAACGTGAATGGAATTTCCCAAAGCGTCCCAATTGGGGACACTCCAGTAAAAGGAGTCTTGAGATCAATGGAAACCTTTCTGGATAAAGGGCATTCATTATTATCCACCTAAAATAATTTCATTTACAATGAGAGTATACATTTACTATAATCACAGCCACTTTCCAATTCATTCTTTGGTTCAAATAAATTATTTTTAGTTCGTTCAAATTGTTTGTAAATCAACAGGATGCATACGACACGCATACATCCTACTAAATAAGTATCCTGCTCTCAACAAGGCTAAAAATGTACACTTCCTTTTTACATACAAGTAAATATATATTTTTGTTGAGTAAATACATTTAGGATGTGGTGATTGAAAGGTCCCTTACTATTTGCAGCTTATCTCAAAAGTGGGAGAGGGAAAAACGAACATCCTGTGGAGGTTTCTGTTGATCAGCAGACAGCAGAGTGGTCAGCAGAGTTTGAGTTTGGGGGGTGTGCGGGAGGGGCAGTGGAGGGGGAGGGAGAGGAGGAAGGAGAGACGCTGAAAGCCCGATTGAGCTCCAAGCTCAAGCGCGTGTTTTTGTGGTTGTACCACTACGTGTTGTTCGGCACAATGACCAACGTTTCGCTAGACGTGCCTAGAGCTCCTTCAGGATTTGAACTGAAGAAGCACCCCCCCCCCCCAGTACATGGACATCTGTGAAAAATAAAGCTTCATAGCTCATCAGATTCTTCCAGTCTCAATACATTTTCTGATGTTGGACTCGAAATCCGCGCGCGATGCAACCAGAAATCGCATCGGACAGCTAGGCCTGAGCTCCCTCTCCACTGCTGGACGGTGCCACCATCTCATCTCGTTTTTCTACACTCCCAACAACAACAATCCAGGGACTGGGGGCATGGCTCCCCCTGTAGCTGCCCATCGCCGATGTATCAATGGGCTGTCCTGGCCAGTGCCCTGGGGTCCACCTGTAACTTTGCTTGTAAGCTGGGATCTACTGCTTTCATTTGCGGCGACCCCTGCGCATGGCCCCCACCCTCCGGACCTCATTGGCAGTAGCATGCGCGGCGTCACTGACGATTTCATGCATCCAGAGACTCCCCTCCTCCCCCAATGAGTAATGAGGTCTCTGTAATTGCCAGGGTAAGGTGCTCACCCAGGTGATAACCAGGGGGCCACTTAGTGACTCTCAAAATGCCCAGCCAACACTCAGTCACTCATTACTGCACTTGGTGACCTGACCTAGATAGCTCTCATCAGGAAGCCTACTTGGATAACAATGAATACATCAGAGTGCTGTTACGGAGGACTAATTCCGTTGAAGGAAATGGGAAGTTACTCAACTTAAAATAGCAAAAAAAAAATCTTCATTCAAATAAGTCGAGTTATATGCCCCTGCAAGTTGCCATGCAGCGTTGAACGCATCTCGCCCTTTTGATTGTGAACGTCTTCTCGCTGATTTTCTGTCCAAACTTCCCTACGCCTTGCTCCTTTAAAGGATATCGAGATCGCGTAGGTTACCACGCCCATGCGAGTACTCGGAGCGATTTTTGGAGCAGAAAATAATTAAAAAAAAAAGGACTGAAGCCCAGTGCTCAAACCTCAGACTTCAAACGTGCTCAAAATTGTAGCCACTTCCTCTTTGAAGCTGTTCTGGCATTCAAGAAAGGCCACTTGAGAATACCGCAACTCGTGTCAAGTCAAAGCCAAGAATGTTTTGCGTGGAAGGCCACGAGTAGCTCTGTGATGTCACCTTCCAGAAGCTGTTCTCCCCTGTGGGGTGGCGCTCCACCGGTTTTTCCGCAGGAGTTCTAAATAAAAGGCTCTTCGTTTATCCCATGACACGGTGCCAATAGCACAATTATCATTCGACAAAATAGACAATTGCCCATCGCCACGTATGTGACCTTGTTGTCACAGCTCTCTCGCTGGCTCAGCAGTTCCACTGCTGGATTTATTTTTTTCCCGCCTGAGGACGGCCGCTTGGGGTTGCGATCGATACGTCGCGATTTATTATTTTTTGTTTTATTTTAATTTCTACCTGCGTGACTTTACCGAAAGAACCAAAGAGCATGGACAATAAGTGTTTGAATGCTTACGGTAACTATTGGAAAAACTTTTTTTTTACACAAATGTTTATTGTCGGGGGAAAAGCGAAGAACCGCGCGCTTTTTGTGCGTTTAAATATTCGCGCGCGTGCCGTGCCTATTGCTGGCACACGGTAAGTCAACGACGAGACCTTTGTTGCCTTTGCCTCTGTCACTTTTTGCCTCTGGAGATCTCAACTACTGCACGAACCACAGGCCGTGCCAGAACGGTGCCACCTGCACCAACAGCGGCCAGGGAAGCTACAGCTGCACGTGCCAGCCTGGCTACTCGGGCATCAACTGCGAGTTCTCGGTGAACGAGTGCAACGTCAACCCCTGCCGCAATGGTGGCAGCTGCACGGTAACACGCGCACACACCTGGACCACGTTCTTGTTCGTGTTTTGAGTTTTTTTTGTTTGTTGCGGTTGTGCCCGAATCAAGAGCCGAATGGCTCACAGGGCTCTACCAAATACGAATGAAACTGAAACCACGCAGGTCCACTACACTGGCGCGTGTGAGGGCGACTGTGAACTTCTTCTCCACTGTACCTATCACTTGTACTGTGTTGTACCTACCACTTGTCCTGTTTGCACAGTCACATAGTCACTTTAAGATGTGTTTCTTGTTCGTGTTTTTTGTTTGTTGCGGTTGCACCCGATTCAAGAGACAAATGGCTCACAGGGCTATACCAACATAAATGAAACTGAAACTGTACCTACCACTTGTACTGTGTTGTACCTACCACTTGTTCTGCGAGTTATTTCAATGCGTCATTCTCCGAGGTGTTTTCGTGTTGTTCGGCATGATGTCCGACGTTTCGCTCCGTGTGCCGGGCGCTCCGTCTGTTCATGAATGATAGATTTCACATTGCCCAGTTTGTATGTGTTCTCGTGAATCCCATCTTCACCGTATACTAGGAAGCTCCATTTCCGTATTGTAAGGTGAATGTTACGTCATGGAAACACTTATTTAGCAAAGTAATTTTTATATAAAATATGTAATGAGACAACAAACGTGCCTGGGAATGTGGTGACGTATTTGTTTGTATGACCGCATGCTTCGCTGTGAAAGTTAGTTACCAACCTATGCCAACATTATAACTGGGTATCCTCCTCTTCCTCATGCATATTCAAGCGCCTCTTCCCAAACGTCTTTGTTCTTTCTCAATTCCCAGTGCTGTTCCTGTTGTCAGTGCCTCCATTACTGCTTCACTCTTTTTTCCTCCCTCCTGAGACCTTCTCACAATGCACCGTTTTAACAAAAAATGTCGCAGCGTCTATTAGTCACCCCCCCCTTTTTGCGGATGGTCATCGAGGCTCCTGCAAATGTTCTGTCCATCGTGGGGAAAGCAATGTACAGTAGAGGCTAGAACAAACTACCGTGGCACCGGTTTGTTTGCTACTGGGCAGTAGCGTGGGGAGGCGTAGAACGGTTTTACAAGTGTAATGACGACTTTACACACTTCTCTCGAGATGGCACTTCATTGAAGACACGTTCACTTGACATCAGGCGGACACCCCCACTGCAACAGCCCCGAATCTCCCGCGCATCTCCCCCTTATATACCAACACGAGGCCATGCCCCCCTTCCCGAACCTTCTAGCTGACTCTGGAAGCTCCCTCCACCGGCAGACTCTACCGTCCGTATGGGGCAGGTGGAGGGTATAGATGCACTTTTGTCGTGTGTGTACCCCAGGTAAGACAATGCTGTATCCGAGGGTGTAATACACTAAAAGATCGACATGCAAAGCACTTCGCTTTGATTCCCTACTTCAGTATATTGTATAAAAAAAACACGGATTTTTTACACAAATAAAATAATCATTTACAACTGCGTTATGAAAATGAATGTACAAGAACACAGTTGCTTTGCACTGTTAAAAAAAAAAACCTAAATCGTGACCTAACGGCGTACGGAAACCCGTGGCTATTGGGTGCCAAGTGAGGCCCCCTCCCCCACCCCTCGATGTGTGACTCCCCCGGCTACAGCGTCTCTCCAACGGGAGACGCCCTTGTCAACTTCAACAGCAAAGTGATGTACTTACAACAACACTGGCGGGTTTTTTTTTCACTGTTATAACCCTCAATTGGCTCGAATCCCCCTTTCCACTAACTCTGGTAATCGCCCACGGGGCACATTTAACGGTGGAACTCAGTGCTTTTCTCCCCCCCCCACTTCCCCCCACCACCTCCCCCCCCCCACCATCTCACCCCCCCCCCCCACCATCTCACCCCCACCCACGGTCTGCCACGTTGGGGGCAATAGGGCCCCCCTGCCCTTCCTGTGGTACCGCCTATGGGAAACAGTGCAATACCTTCCTGGTGATAGTTAGGTGCTCAGGAGTTAAGGACATTTTAAAAAGGCCACACTTCTCAAGTGTTCTTTTGGCCGGTCGACAGGAATGAGACTTTGACGCAGGGTGCACGCACACCGCGTTTGGGGGGGCAGAGGACAGTTCACGGAAATCTGTTCTACCCTACTTCCATGTTCGTGCTCCTCACTTTCAACAACCTGGACTTATTGGCATGTGCCAAGTTTGGATAAATAGTAGTGGAGTAACAGAAAAAAAAGGGCATTCACACGTGTACATATGCACCAACACAGGGCAAACAGAATGTAGTGGTGTCTCCGCAATGCCTTTGTTACATGTATGGATTTGATAAGAGCAATTGGGTAGTAACTTTCGCGTGTAAATGTGACTTGGGAGTTGCTGGTTTCTATTCACTTTCAAAGGATACCTGAAGGCATCGAGGGGAGTGTGCACGGTTAATGCATGCCTTTAGCTACCAAAGATTGCTCTTATTGGTCGCTCACAGATAAACATTCCCACTGTCCACATCCTTGCGCAGGATTATGCGGCTTCCTCTGCACGATTGGGATGAGACCGGTTAAGGGGCTCTCTTGATGGACTGCAGTGACATTGTAATGTCATTTCAGACGCACGTTTTTAACACTTTGCTCTGATTTTTTTTTTGCTCAGTTTCTTTTTTCATTGTGAATCTTGGCAGCGCTTCCAGATGAATCATGTGCATGGTGGCTTTCCAGGAAGGAAGGGTGTGTGCTGTCTTAGCGCTCTGTAGCAGCCAGCACTCGGGCAATGCTGGGTCAGCATAGCAGTTGTGCACAAGTTGTGCAAAAACAGGGGGACGAGGGTGTGCGTGATAAATGTGTACGCCTTAATGCCAACAAGGGGACTTTGGTGGTCGCCAGCTTGCGATGAATAATTCGTGTTAACGAGCCTGCTGCATGTAAAGTGCCATCAGATTTACACGAACAACGCTCATTACACCTACACGCCACCCAGATGCCTTTCACGCTCAGCATCAACTCACGCCTTCCTGCGACTATGAGTTTCATACGCCTCGGTCAATTTTATTACCCGAGGTGTGGGCCGTTGAAATTTGACATTTACCTTTCATGCTGATATCTTCCAGTTCTTCTATTTATCATGTTATGTTTGCCCCAGGTGAACAACGCAAAAACGCCACTTTAAGGCTTTGTTCAAGCGTTTGATTTGAGAAAAAAAGGACTGTAAAAATACAAATAAAGAAGTTGAGGAAAATATTAACCTTTTTATATTCTATGGTTCTTTCGGCAAAGTCACATAGAAAAAATAATAATAAAGTGATATTTTAAATAAAAAATAAAGTGATATTTTTTATCACTTTATTTTTATTATGATTTCTTCCAAAAGAACCATAGAATATGAATTCATGCAGTCACAAAATTTTTAAGTCAAAAAATAAAATATTCCCCCTTAACCTCCAGGAATGTACCTTTCTCAATGTGTCCTTTGACCTCAGAACGCACCCTGTGTTATGCCCCCCTCCCTCCCCCCTCCAAGGTTACCCTGCCGGCTTTATCCGTGTCAAAACTGCGGAAGGGAGGCGGAGTTTTACCCAACAGTCTTGGTAAGTTAATGTTAATTCGTGCGTGGACGTGCATGACTTGCAGGACCTGGAGAATGACTACAGCTGCGTGTGTCCGTCTGGATTCTTTGGTAAAAATTGCGACATGAGCTCCATGTCGTGCGACGACACACCCTGCTTCAACGGAGGCCGCTGCGCCGACGACGCGGAGGGAGGCGGCTACTCGTGCCACTGCCTGCCCGGCTTCTCCGGGTTCAACTGCGAGAAAAAGGCTGAGCACTGCAGCAGCAATCCCTGCGCCAATGGTGAGGAGGAGTCCGAAGCCTTTACGCATTACATGTTTGTGATCATCGTGGTCTTTAATGATATAGAACAAGAACTCATCACATTTGGGTGTGTCGGCCATTGGCTCATCTCCTTGCTACGAAGAAACGGCCTATTGCCCAAATCATCCCATGATATGTTTAATTCTCGGGCAGTGTCATTTACTAATGTGTTAAGCCTGTGTTTATTTGTGCCCGTGAAGTACTGCCAATGCAGTGCCCCAGCAAATATTTTCGTCACACTCTTTGGTTCTTTCGGTAAAGTCACGTAGGTAAAAATAAAAAAACAAAGTTAATCAAATCACGACGTTTTGGAAGCAACACAAGCCTCCGTCATCAGGTGGGATAGTCGCGGCAAATTACTTCTGGCTGTGTGGCTTAGCAGTCACAGCAGACTTGACACCCCTGAGATCCTGGGGTTGGAATCCAACTTTCATTCCCCCCCAAATTAAACAGGGCTCTCAAGTGCAGAAAGTTGATGATAGTAGCAGCCTGTTGACCAATGCCTACGCAATACAAAAAAATATCACGTAAAAAGCGGCGTTCCATTTTACGTATTTAATTCCAGATCTGAAACTTAAAACATTGAAGTTTGCTTGTCATTACACAAACACTCTTTGCAGGGCATATTAAACACGTGCAGCTCTTCGTCATTTGATGCCGAAAACAAATTTGCAATATGCTCGGGGTGAAAAGCGGCGTGATAAGTTTTGAACTTTGCTTGTCCCTTGCACTTGAGTAACCCAGAGTCACAAAAAGTTCTGCAATATGCAGCAACTCTCCTGTCAGATCACGTTATGGTTGAGTTAAGGGCCCACACAGAATTATGGGAAAACCCACAGTATCATGCAAAAACTAGGCCAGCAATGATTTGCTTCCCTTGCGATCTAATGGATTGTCACAATTCAAGGCCACGATTAGATTGTATAATCCTGAACGGGTTTATAAAGACAAATAATGTGCAGTATAATGAAGGGCAAAATAAGGCGAGATGGAAATGGCGTGCTAAAATGCATTCCAGGGAAACAGTGTTCCGGACTGTTATGGCTGAAAATAAGCACTGAATAGAACCAACAGCTTCAAAAGGCTAAAAATGTCACCTTCCGACAATTCCATGCTTTCACGTAAGTTGGACATCCTCTGTTCAATGTGAGTGCCATTAGGGGTTACCAAAACAAGGCGTGTGGCCGAAATATTTTTCACGTTTACAATCTCTGCTCTGGGCTGCGCTAATTGGTGAAACCCTTTGTTCAGATAATCATAGCCTAATAAAAGAAAAATAAACAAGATTTCCAGCAGGAGGAAGTGGGGGGGAGAATGGGGAAAGAGGCTGCAGGGGAAAGGCCAGACTAAGCAGGAAGACACCAGGGGTCAGGCCAGACTGAGCGGGATGACGCAGGACATGGGCCAGACTAAGCAGGTAGAGCTGAGAGCAGCGTCCGGGGCAACGTGATCATGTGCAGGCCACTGAGCTCGGGACATTTCCTTAAGAAACATCAGTGGTTCCCGCGTCCAAAAATCTAACGGACATCTGCGAAGACTGCCGTACACTTATACTCTTTGTTCTTTCGGTAAGGTCACGTAGAAAATGTTCTTGCTGTGGTTTTCACACCTGATGATGACTGCTTGTGTTGCAGTCGAAACGTCGTGAGAATTTTATTGTTTTATATTTTTATTATTTTATTGTTTCCCTTCTACGTGACTTTACCGAAAGAGCCAAGAATATGAATCCCTGCAGTCACGAAAGCTTTGAATCCAAATTTACTGTACATTTGTGAAAAAAGAGCCTTATGCAGTGAGGGAAAAAAGTATTTGATCCCCTGCTGATTTTGTACGTTTGCCCACTGACAAAGAAATGATCAGTCTATAATTTTACTGGTAGGTTTATTTGAACAGTGAGAGACAGAATAACAACAACAAAAATCCAGAAAAACGCATGTCAAAAATGTTATAAATTGACTTGCATTTTAATGAGGGAAATAAGTATTTGACCCCTCTGCAAAACATGATTTAGTACTTGGTGGCAAAACCCTTGTTGGCAATCACAGAGGTCAGACGTTTCTTGTAGTTGGCCACCAGGTTTGCACATATCTCAGGAGGGATTTTGTCCCACTCCTCTTTGCAGATCTTCTCCAAAAAATTAAGGTTTCGAGGCTGACGTTTGGCAACTCGAACCTTCAGCTCCCTCCACAGATTTTCTATGGGATTAAGGTCTGGAGACTGGCTAGGCCACTCCAGGACCTTAATGTGCTTCTTCTTGAGCCACTCCTTTGTTGCCTTGGCCATGTGTTTTGGGTCATTGTCATGCTGGAATACCCATCCACGACCCATTTTCAATGCCCTGGCTGAGGGAAGGAAGGTTCTCACCCAAGATTTGACGGTACATGGCCCCGTCCATCGTCCCTTTGATGCGGTGAAGTTGTCCTGTCCCCTTAGCAGAAAAAACTCCCCCAAAGCATAATGTTTCCACCTCCATGTTTGACGGTGGGGATGGTGTTCTTGGGGTCATAGGCAGCATTCCTCCTCCTCCAAACACGGCGAGTTGAGTTGATGCCAAAGAGCTCCATTTTGGTCTCATCTGACCACAACACTTTCACCCAGTTGTCCTCTGAATCATTCAGATGTTCATTGGCAAACTTTAGATGGGCATGTATATGTGCTTTCTTGAGCAGAGGGATCTTGCGGGCGCTGCAGGATTTCAGTCCTTCACGGCGTAGTGTGTTACCAATTGTTTTCTTGGTGACTATGGTCCCAGCTGCCTTGAGATCATTGACAAGATCCTCCCGTGTAGTTCTGGACTGATTCCTCACCGTTCTCATGATCATTGCAACTCCACGAGGTGAGATCTTGCATGGAGCCCCAGGCCGAGGGAGATTGATAGTTCTTTGGTGTTTCTTCCATTTGCGAATAACCGCACCAACTGTTGTCACCTTCTCACCAAGCTGCTTGGCAATGGTCTTGTAGACCATTCTAGCCTTGTGTAGGTCTACAATCTTGTCCCTGACATCCTTGGAGAGCTCTTTGGTCTTGGCCATGACGGAGAGTTTGGAATCTGATTGATTGATTGCTTCTGTAGACAGGTGTCTTTTATAGCGGTAACAAGCTGAGATTAGGAGCACTCCCTTTAAGAGTGTGCTCCTAAACTCAGCTCGTTACCTGTACAAAAGACATCTGGGAGCCAGAAATCTTTCTGATTGAGAGGGGGTCAAATACTTATTTCCCTCATTACAATGCAAATCCATTTATAAAATTTTTGACATGCGTTTTTCTGGATTTTTTTGTTGTTATTCTGTCTCTCACTGTTCAAATAAACCTACCATTAAAATTATAGACTGATCATTTCTTTGTCAGTGGGCAAACGTACAAAATCAGCAGGGAATCAAATACTTTTTTCCCTCACTGTAGCTCATCGGATTCCTCCACTATAAATAAATATTCTGATTCTGAACTTCAATTTAAGCAGTTAACTGAAGTATGATTAAGCAAGCACTCTGGTTATTTGTCTCGGTGTATACCAGATTTTTGTTCCAGTTGACGGAGGTTCTCAACAGCTGAGAAGTTGTTCTCATGAGTAACTTTCACAGTAGTTAGCTGTGGCGTACAGGTCACGTGGGTGGCTTTCTCAAGATTCAAGGTAGGCAAAAGGTGGAAGCCGCCCTGCCATTCGCTGGCTCACGCCACTAAGAGAACCGCTCCAGAGGGTCCCTTTATCGACTCTTCCATGCTGGCCAGACTTCTTGGAAGAGAGGGAAATACCCAACACTTTACCCCACCACGTGCGACCTACCGACATAGTTCACTGCATTTGCACCCATTTATACTGCTGGGTGAACAGGGGACGATGGGAGTGGGGGTGGGGTGGGGCGGGGTTAAGATTTTTAATTGCAATAGGATGGCTTGCTTGCGCTTATTGGTGGACTGCGACGCGTTCACACAGGCGCGCAATGCTTGGACCTGGAAGCCACCTTCAAGTGCCGATGCAAGCCCGGCTTCAGCGGGAACCGGTGCGAGATGAACGTGGACGACTGCGGAAGACAGCCCTGCCTCCACGGTGGCACGTGCCGCGACCTTGTGAATGGGTTCACATGCTCGTGCCCAACGGGCTACGAGGGCAAGGACTGCGGCACCCCTGCCTCCTATTGCCAAAGTGGGCCGTGCTTCAACGGTGGAGTCTGCGTCCTTCAGGGCGGCGACGGTGGCTACGCTTGCGAGTGCAGGGTCGGCTTTGGGGGAATCGACTGCGGCGAGCTGGTGCTGACACGCACAAACACCGCGATCTCGAACGTGCCGAGCAACTTCAAGCGCCACGAAGGCTCTGGGGAGGCATTCCCCTGGCTGGCTGTGGGCACGGGGCTCGGCATGGTGCTGCTGCTGCTTGCTGGTACCATTCTGCTCCTGGTATGTCGGCGCCTCAAGCAAAGTCAGAGCGGCCAGATAGAAACGGCCGACGGTAATAATGGCATGAACAATCGCAACGTCTGCGAGAGGGAAAAGGAACTCGCCGTGAATCTCTTAACCGGTGTGGAGCTAAAAAACACGAACAAGCAAATGGACGTAGAGCCTGAGGGTTGCTTGCTCAAGTCAGGATACCGGCTGAAATATCAGGACATGGATTACAACATGATCCTGGAGACGGCTGCCGAAGCTGCTGAAGACCACGCGAGTGGGGACAAGTGCCAGGAGGCCAACGACAATCCCCAGAGTAGCGGCGAGGCCTCCTCCCCATCGGAGGCCAGCTGCACGTCCGTGCACATCAGCTGCCCCGAGCAGGCCGAGCAAATAGTAGCCACAGAGGTGAGTGTGCATCCTGCGCATACGCGACGACCCGCAACACGCCCACGTTGCATTTGACCAGAAACGCTCGGCTTTGTAACCACCAGACGCTTCCTCTGTCCTGTGTTGCAGGTATGAGACCGCCGAGATTGTCGTGGAACCTGAAGTACCCAATGCTTCGGACGGCCACGTACCAAGAATGTGCTTTGCTGAGAGTGTGCCATGGGCCATGAAGGTTGTTTCGCCACGCTTCCTTTTGCTGTTTGCGGAGTGGACGTTTGAACTCTGCTGCCCTTGAAACTCTCCCACCACAGCCGCGCGTCGTTCTCACAGCCCGTTGGAAATGTTGCCACGACTGGAACGTACAAGCCGGCTGGGGAGCTTATACAATACCACAGAATGTGAATGGGAGAAGTTGTAAATGGAAAGAGAGCGGGGCAACTTTTGTTACACGTATACATGTATACTTTTTTTTGTATATCTAATGACTGCTGTGACCAGCATGTCTGGTGTCTTTGCACTACTTTTGTGGAATTGTTCTTCCCGCTTGGTCGAATTCCAGATCGTCATAATTCAGTGTTGTTCCCATCGAACTGAAATGTGTTCCTCCGTTCATGGAGACCCTAACGAATCCGTTCATGTAAATTGGAACTTAAACGGAAAAAAAAACCAACAAAAAGTTTCGTCAAAGGCACTACAATTTTGAAAAGGAATCGTTTTTTTTTTCTCCCAAACAAACCAAAACATTCCCATGATTCTACCCACCTGCAGTGCTCCGACTACTGCGTAGCTTTTCACGGTTGTGCTGTACAGCTCTCCGGCGTGCTTTGCGGTTGTGCCGTTGTTCGGCACGGCGTTTGCTCCAACGTGATAACAATTAACGTTGAATCGTAAAATAGTAATGTACAGCCCTTTGTCAATCAACTTTTAGATGAAGGTCTCCCAATGCCATGTCGGTCGTAGGGGGAGGGAGGGGGGGTTATTTGACCATACTTCACCACACTGTTCAGTGCTGGTTGAAGGGGACCCCATGACCGGTTCAGACGTCACTTGCCGCTGATGCTCGCCGTAGCCGGGAATTCAACTGAGCTTGCTGCGATCACGGTTAAAAAAAAAAAACGTAGCGACATGGAGAAACTGTGACTTTAACGAAGGCGGGGGAAAACCCAGAAACTTAAAACAAATCTGAAACGACACTTTTCAGTCGTGAAACTGGAACAACACTGCAGCACTCATCACTTTCTGTCCGATATGCAAACCCAGCACCCTTCCACCCTCTCGTTTGCCTCGCCGAATTTCCGCAAGCCCGCTATTGAAAACAAACTGGTATTTTCTACTATTCCCGTTAACGTTGAAGCAATAAGTATTACTTTAAGGTGTAATGTTAATTTATGTATGCAAAGCACTGAAGCTTTATATGTTTGTATGAAAAAAAAGGTGTGTAAATAATGCTTATTTATTAATTTCTTTTGTACAATATATTTATTATTTTTTAATAGATGGAGGTTTTAGAATTTTTATTTAAAATAAATAGCCCGTTTTTTCCATGAAACCCGTGTCCGTGTTTGTAACGGTTTTTGACAAATGATGGGCAGGTGACTCGTGCGGCCACTGCCAGTGAAGTCGCATTGTGCGACAAGCCACTTGGTGGGTGAGCCACATCGAGAAAGCGTGCATGTCATCATGCACCCTCAACACAATTTTAATTGTCACAATGTGTGTGTGTGGGGGGGAGGGGGTCACGATTCAATCAAAAAACAGGCAATTCTCTTTTCCACGGTCTCTTTTGTATTTCCTGCCCCGTATGTTCCGTTGGTGCCGTCCTCGTTCATTCTGTTCGCAGTGTTTCTCAAACGCCGGATCACGCAGCATCCCAGTATAGCCTCCTGTGATCACGAGCCACCAGGCTACTGCATGAACGCACCATTTCAATTTACTCATTAACTTTAGTCGTGGCAAACTCCAGTTGTGCGGTGGGGGGGGGTGCGTGAAGTCGTGAGAATTGGAGTTTGAGAAATACTAAAATCACCCTCAATGTCACATTTGCATATCATCGACACAATTGTATGCATATATCCGAAGAGTAATAATTTACTTTCATGCATGAGTCATTACATGCCTAAGACCCAATACTTATTGTCAAAAAACTACTGATATGTATCGCCAATCATTGTATGAGTGAATTGGTAGAATTTTTTTACTTTTACATTGTGTACAGTCTGGAAGCTACCCACATGCCAAATTTCAAGATTGTTGCATGTCGGGAAGTATGCTAAACATTTCGAACAGACACACATTCACAAATTTCCCTTATATATATAGACTAGCTTTACTACCCGGACTTGGATTCACCACGCCCGGCCGCCTTTGTCTCCCCAGTGGCGATGTTCACACACCACACCAGTTACTCGTTTGAGGCTGAGTCGACGTAGGGGAGGCCCAGGACCGGTTCAAATAATCGTCACTGGTGGTGGCCGTGAGCGGGAATCGAACTCGGGTCGCCGGGTTCGTAGCGCAGCGCGCTAACCACTACACTACCGCTCCCCCCACACAGACACACACACAGCACGCTAACCACTACACTACCGCTCCCCCCACACAGACACACACACAGCACGCTAACCACTACACTACCGCTCCCCCCACACAGACACACACACAGACACACACAGCACGCTAACCACTACACTACCGCTCCCCCCACACAGACACACACACAGACACACACAGCACGCTAACCACTACACTACCTCTCCCCCCACACAGACACGCACGCGTCCATAGGTACACATACACGCGCTAGCTGCAGACACACACAACTTTCAGGGTGCGTACGGCAGTAAACGACTGAAATAATAAAGCAATGCTGTAAGAAGAACGCCTTAGACCTGCAACACATTTGTATGGCACTTTACTCGCGGAGGGTTGCGGGGGGGGGATATGTGACATCAGCAGGCACACTGTGTGACGCCTCCGCCTGCGCGGGTGACACCACAGATGTGACATCACAGATGTGACATCACAGATGTGACATCACAGATGTGACATCACAGATGTGACATCACAGATGTGGCATCACAGATGTGGCATCACAGATGTGACACCACAACAATGATGACACCACCACAACGATGACACCACAACAACTATGACACCACAACAACGATGACACCACAACAACGATGACACCACAACAATGATGACACCACAACAATGATGACACCACAACAACTATGACACCACAACAATGATGACACCACCACAATGATGACACCACCACAATGATGACACCACAACAATGATGACACCACCACAATGATGCCACCACAACAATGATGACACCACAACAACGATGACACCACAACAACGATGACACCACAACAATGATGACACCACACCAATGATGACACCACAACAATGATGACACCAACACAACGATGACACCACAACAACTATGACACCACAACAATGATGACACCACAACAACTATGACACCACAACATTGATGGCACCACAACAATGATGACACCACAACAATGATGACACCACAACAATGATGACACCACAACAACTATGACACCACAACAATGATGACATCACAACAATGATGACACTACAACAATGATGACACCACAACAACTATGACACCACAACAATGATGACACCACAACAATGATGACACCATAACAATGATGACACCACAACAATGATGACACCACAACAATGATGACACCACCACAACTATGACACCACAACAATGATGACACCACAACAATGATGACACCACAACAACGATGACACCACAACAACGATGACACTACAACAATGATGACACCACCACAGTGATGGCACCACAACAATGATGACATCACAACAATGATGACATCACAACAATGATTACATCACAACAATGATAGCACCACAACAATTATGACATCACAACAATGATGACATCACAACAACGAGAGCACCACAACAATGATGACACCACAACAATGATGACACCACAACAATGATGACATCACAACAATGATGACACCACAACAATGATGGCACCACAATAATGATGGCATCACAACAATGATGACACCACAACATTGACACCACAACAATGATGGCACCACAACAATGATGACATCACAACAATGATGACACCACAACAATGATAGCACCACAACAATGATGACACCACAACGATGACACCACAACAATGACGGCACCACTACAACGATGACACCACAACAATGATGACACCACAACAATGATGACACCACAACAATGATGACAACACAACAATGATGACACCACAACAATGATGACATGACAACAATGATGACACCACAACAATGATGACACCACAACAATGATGGCACCACAGCAATGATGACACCACAACAATGATGACACCACAACAACTATGACACCACAACAATGATGACACCACAATAATGATGGCATCACAACAATGATGACACCACAACAATGATGACACCACAGCAATGATGACACCACCACAATGATGACACCACAACAATGATGACACCACAACAATGATGACACCACAACAATGATGACATCACAACATTGATGACACCACAACAATGATGACACCACAACAATGATGGCACCACAGCAATGATGACACCACAACAATGATGACACCACAATAATGATAGCACCACAACAATGATGACATCACAACAAGATGGCACCACCACAGTGATGGCACCACAACAATGATAGCACCACAACAATGATGACATCACAACAATGATGACATCACAACAATGATTACATCGCAACAATGATACCACCACAACAATTATGACATCGCAACAATGATGACATCACAACAACGAGAGCACCACAACAATGATGACACCACAACAATGATGGCACCACAACAATGATGGCATCACAACAATGATGACACCACAACATTGACACCACAACAATGATGGCACCACAACAATGATGACATCACAACAATGATGACACCACAACAATGATGACACCACAACAATGATGACACCACAACAATGATGACATCACAACAATGATGACACCACAACAATGATGACACCACAACAATGATGACACCACAACAATGATAGCACCACAATAATGATGACACCACAACGATGACACCACAACAATGACAGCACCACTACAACGATGACACCACAACAATGATGACACCACAACAATGATGACACCACAACAATGATGACACCACCACAATGATGACACCACAACAATGATGACACCACAACAATGATGACATCACAACAATGATGACACCACAACAATGATGACACCACAACAATGATGAGATCACAACAATGATGACACCACAACAATGATGACACCACAACAATGATGGCACCACAGCAATGATGACACCACAACAACTATGACACCACAACAATGATGACACCACAATAATGATGACATCACAACAATGATGACACCACAACAATGATGACACCACAACAATGATGACACCACCACAATGATGACACCACAACAATGATGACACCACAACAATGATGACACCACAACAATGATGACATAACAACAATGATGACACCACAACAATGATGACACCACAACAATGATGGCACCACAGCAATGATGACACCACAACAATGATGACACCACAACAACTATGACACCACAACAATGATGACACCACAATAATGATGACATCACAACAATGATGACACCACAACAATGATAGCACCACAACAATGATGACATCACAACAAGATGGCACCACAACAACGATAGCACCACAACAATGATGACACCACAACAATGATGACATCACAACAATGATGGCACCACAACAATGATAGCACCACAACAATGATGACACCACAACAATGATGACACCACAACAACTATGACACCACAACAATGATGACACCACCACAATGATGGCACCACAACAATGATGACACCACAACAATGATGACATCACAACAACGATGGCATCACAACAATGATGACACCACCACAATGATGACACCACACCAACTATGACACCACAACAATGATGACACCACCACAATGATGGCACCACACCAATGATGACACCACAACAATGATGACATCACAACAACGATGGCATCACAACAATGATGACACCACCACAATGATGACACCACAACAACTATGACACCACAACAATGATGACACCACCACAATGATGCCACCACACCAATGATGACACCACAACAATGATGACATCACAACAACGATGGCATCACAACGATGACACCACAACAATGACGGCACCACTACAACGATGACACCACAACAATGATAGCACCACAACAATGATGACACCACAACGATGACACCACAACAATGACGGCACCACTACAACGATGACACCACAACAATGATGACACCACAACAATGATGACACCACAACAATGATGACAACACAACAATGATGACACCACAACAATGATGACATGACAACAATGATGACACCACAACAATGATGACACCACAACAATGATGGCACCACAGCAATGATGACACCACAACAATGATGACACCACAACAACTATGACACCACAACAATGATGACACCACAATAATGATGGCATCACAACAATGATGACACCACAACAATGATGACACCACAGCAATGATGACACCACCACAATGATGACACCACAACAATGATGACACCACAACAATGATGACACCACAACAATGATGACATCACAACAATGATGACACCACAACAATGATGACACCACAACAATGATGGCACCACAGCAATGATGACACCACAACAATGATGACACCACAATAATGATAGCACCACAACAATGATGACATCACAACAAGATGGCACCACCACAGTGATGGCACCACAAGAATGATAGCACCACAACAATGATGACATCACAACAATGATGACATCACAACAATGATTACATCGCAACAATGATAGCACCACAACAATTATGACATCACAACAATGATGACATCACAACAACGAGAGCACCACAACAATGATGACACCACAACAATGATGGCACCACAACAATGATGGCATCACAACAATGATGACACCACAACATTGACACCACAACAATGATGGCACCACAACAATGATGACATCACAACAATGATGACACCACAACAATGATGACACCACAACAATGATGACACCACAACAATGATGACATCACAACAATGATGACATCACAACAATGATGACACCACAACAATGATGACACCACAACAATGATGACACCACAACAATGATAGCACCACAACAATGATGACACCACAACGATGACACCACAACAATGACAGCACCACTACAACGATGACACCACAACAATGATGACACCACAACAATGATGACACTACAACAATGATGACACCACAACAATGATGACACCACCACAATGATGACACCACATCAATGATGACACCACAACAATGATGACATCACAACAATGATGACACCACAACAATGATGACACCACAACAATGATGACATCACAACAATGATGACACCACAACAATGATGACACCACAACAATGATGGCACCACAATAATGATGACACCACAATAATGATGACATCACAACAATGATGACACCACAACAATGATGACACCACAACAATGATGACACCACCACAATGATGACACCACAACAATGATGACACCACAACAATGATGACATAACAACAATGATGACACCACAACAATGATGACACCACAACAATGATGGCACCACAGCAATGATGACACCACAACAATGATGACACCACAATAATGATGACATCACAACAATGATGACACCACAACAATGATAGCACCACAACAATGATGACATCACAACAAGATGGCACCACAACAACGATAGCACCACAACAATGATGACACCACAACAATGATGACATCACAACAATGATGGCACCACAACGATGATAGCACCACAACAATGATGACACCACAACAATGATGACACCACAACAACTATGACACCACAACAATGATGACACCACCACAATGATGGCACCACAACAATGATGACACCACAACAATGATGACATCACAACAACGATGGCATCACAACAATGATGACACCACCACAATGATGACACCACACCAACTATGACACCACAACAATGATGACATCACAACAACGATGGCATCACAACAATGATGACACCACCACAATGATGACACCACAACAACTATGACACCACAACAATGATGACACCACCACAATGATGCCACCACACCAATGATGACACCACAACAATGATGACATCACAACAACGATGGCATCACAACAATGATGACACCACCACAATGATGACACCACAACAACTATGACACCACAACAATGATGACACCAGAACAATGATGACACCACAACAACGATGACACCACAACAATGATGACATCACAACAACGATGACACCACCACAACTATGACACCACAACAATGATGACATCACAACAATGATGACACTACAACAATGATGACACCACAACAACTATGACACCACAACAATGATGACACCACCACAATAATATTACCACAACAATGATGACACCACAACAATGATGACATCACAACAACGATGACATCACAACAATGATGACACCACCACAATGATGACACCACAACAACTATGACACCACAACAATGATGACACCACCACAATGATGACACCACAACAACTATGACACCACAACAACGATGACACCACAACAATGATGACACCACCACAATGATGACACCACAACAACTATGACACCACAACAATGATGACACCACCACAACGATGACACCACAACAACGATGACACCACAACAATGATGACACCACCACATTGATGGCACCACAACAATGATGACACCACAACAACGATGACACACAACAACGATGACACCACAACAACGATGACACCACAACAATGATGACACCACAACAATGATGACACCACAACAATGATGACACCACAACAACGATGACACCACAACAATGATGACACCACCACAATGATGGCACCACAACAACTATGACACCACAACTATGACACCACAACAATGATGACACCACCACAATGATGACACCACAACAACGATGACACCACAACAATGATGACACCACCACAATGATGACACCACAACAATGATGACACCACCACAATGATGGCACCACCACAATGATGACACCACAACAATGATGACACTACCACAATGATGACACCACAACAACTATGACACCACAACTATGACACCACAACAATGATGACACCACCACAATGATGACACCACAACAACGATGACACCACAACAATGATGACACCACCACAATGATGACACCACAACAATGATGACACCACCACAATGATGGCACCACCACAATGATGACACCACAACAATGATGACACCACCACAATGATGACACCACAACAACTATGACACCACAACAATGATGACACCACCACAATGATGACACCACAACAATGATGACACCACCACAATGATGACACCACAACAACTATGACACCACAACAATGATGACACCACCACAATGATGACACCACAACAACGATGACACCACAACAATGATGACACCACCACAATGATGACACCACAACAACGATGACACCACAACAATGATGACATCACAACAATGATGACACCACAACAACTATGACACCACAACAACGATGACACCACAACAATGATGGCACCACAACGCTGCTGGCAGCATCCTCTCTGTTGCAACTTTATGGAATGTTTGCGGAATGTTGCCACGGAGGACTCTATACTCATGTTGGCGAATGTCTATGTCCTTCCAATATTTTAATGTAATCCTGCCAACCCAATTCCCAACAATGGCCCATATGTGTAGGGTGTTTGGGCAACGTACAGTATATGTCTGGCACATACTGCAATCGGCAGTCATACCAACTGGCGTATCACACTTAGGGTTGCCACCTCTGAGATACAAAATAAAACAGACTGTCATGGGAATAAGAACATCTCACCATGCCAGAAGTGGGGACAGCTTCGTGTAATTGCATTGCATTGAGGGGTGTATTAGCAAACAACTGACAAGATCCGGTACTTTCAATGTCGCTGGAAGGCTTATAGATTTCCCAGGATAGCTACCTTAAAAATAGGACGATCCTGGGAAATCAGTACAAGTGGCAACCCTCCTTATCACTGTGGCTCACAGGCTGCACTACAGCACCGAGGTGGATGAGCCTAAACCTCTCATAGCCAGCCTGCTATCTAAACTCAGTGTCAAGCTAAACCTCCCTGTTTATGATGGCTCAACATAATTATGTGCATTATATATGTTCAACTTCTTTCACACCGTACACAGCCAACCGCGCCAATCGGAGGTGCCGGGGAAGGGCGACCAACGAAACACAAAAAGCAGTTTTAAAGAGATGAGTTTACAATCTAGAGCTCCAGCGGCTTCCTAATATTGGAAGGAAGAGCATTCCAGACGGCCACAGAAGCGCATTCTAAAGCGAACGATGCAGTCACCGTCTCTGTTCGATGGCCAGAGCATGTGATCCCTGTGCTTGTGGTCACAGTCCGTCTGGTTGTTTTTGGGAGGTGGTTGATGCCAAGTACACCATTGAATATTCCAGTGTTGGGCCACGCCTGGAGCTCACAGAGGCCTCAACATCACGCACTCGTCAATAAACGTAACTTTAAATGGACAACACCAACAATAATAAGTCAATGACTTACGCCAACAAATAACTTCCAACGCGATGCAATGTCCCAGCCCATTTGCAGTAAAGTTTAGCCTCCAGCTCTTGGATTCATCCACGTTCATATATGCAGCCAGCAGGAGAGGAGGTCCCACAGCTTTGTGGAGCTTCCATTTACATCAAAGTACACGCGCCGCCCAGAGCGAATCACCTACTTTAGCATTATGAAAGAGCCCCTCCTTAACCCTAACGCCATGCAGAGTGACTGATCTCCAGCACCCACCCTAGCCGTGGTGAATTCAAGTCCAACTTCGGCAGCAGCTGCAACAAGTGACCCAACACAACCAACAGTTGCAACAGCAGTCAATAACCACAGCAGCAGCAGCAGCAGGTGTCAATAACGGTGGTCACCTGCCCTCCTCTCCAGCCGTTACTGCACTCGGTAACCTCGGTGGCCCCCATTTAGCCCCGCCTCTGGCCCTGCTTGGCCCCATGACAGATTCAGACGTCTTGTGAGGCCAGCATACCACAGTTTGGTCACGGCTTGGCATGGTGAAACAGTCAGTGGAAAAGGGGCATTTAATCTTATCCACGGACAGCCATGGTTGCAATTACATTTTAAACAGGTGGGGTATATCGCTGACGATGTAGCAGGCAATGTACTCGATGTTAACTTAAAACGTAGGTTTCCGTAGACAAAATAATAAACATCCATATTTGTTTTTTTGGTTATGCCACGTAGAAATGTTATCCCAAAAGTATTGTCATTAACCCTTCACGACCCTAAAAGATTATTCGCGTTTACAAATATATTATTTATACGTGCCAATGTATTGATCACATTCTTTCAAATAAAAATCACCGATGGATGAAGAGTTTTCATGTCTAAAATTGACAACAAAATACGATGTATTGTTCAAACGACGTTGAGCTTCTACAGGCAGTGAGCCTGGAAATCCAGTGGGCTACATCAGCTGACTGCACTTACACATCCGCAGGGACATCACTCACTGCCAAACAGAGGACACCTGTTCTAAATGGGTCAATTCCATGTATATGTAACTTAGGCCTGGCCATAAGTTTATTCAAGAACGGTTACGTGCTTCTCAATTGATCACTGAGAATATGAGCAGTGGGGGTGGCTGGATGACTCAAAGGTCGGAACACGAAGCTTACACCACTGAGATCTTGGGTTGGAATCTGGGCAGCTGCCCACGATTCATTTAGTGGGTTCTCAAGTGAGTTGATAATTTCGGCTCGGTCACCAATGGCTGCACATGTTGATGTTGCACTTAATTTGGCTTAATTCCATAAAAATCAAAGATATTTTTTAAGCTAAAATCCAGCTCTAAGAGTTATACATTTCGGTTTGACTGTCATGGGACAATCTCATAGTAGAGTTTATGGGGAAATGCGCCCACCCCCCTTCCGCCCCACGTGTGAAAATTATCTTTAAAATACTTCTCCATTACGCTCCTCCCCCCCCCACACACATCACTCTGAGCGTGCAGGCGAGCCCTGGTGCTGTTTATGCTTCGCTTGCAGTGGCTTTGTCACATTTGCTCACATTTATTTTTGACGGTGACCTAGGCTGAGTGATGTTTGCACGTTTCTGCGTGTTCTTTTAAACGTATGATTTTCCAGCCTAATTTCCTGTTATGATGGGGTAGGGTGGGGTGTCAGTAATTTACATATTTGATTGGTGGCTTTGTTAATAGAACTGTAACGTTTCCTTTGTCTCTTTTAACAACGATTCTTTGACTGCTCCGTCCCGGCTCTGCAATGCTAATGACGGCTGCACGATTGATGATATGGTTTTGCGCGGGTCACAGTTTGCCGACTGCCTGGTTAAACACTCTTTGTCCGCGCTGCTTGGAGACTGGCTGAAAAGCCAAATTTGGTGAAAACATATGGGAGAGGTCCACGCCTGCGAGAAGAGCTGCCGGGACAGCCCACGATTGGACAAGCGACAAATTCAGCCGGATAAAAGGGATAATGAGGCTGCAGGGGGTTCTGTCTCTGCAGCCGTGCTTCGACACTCCCCGCAATCTGCTCCCATCTCGAGCCACAACCACTCTTTGTTTAGGCACGATTGGCTGGCTAGTCATGACTTTGTTAACTCCTGGGTCCACATTCAATCGGCCCGGACCGGGCACTAAAACGAACGCTTTTGTCTCCTCTCGTCGAACAAAAAAAACACCCCCCACCCACCCACCACCTCGCTCGATGAGCCATCACAGCACGAACGAGTGTCTTAGTTGCTAGAATGTTCCAATAATAACAGCAGCAAAAAAAGTCGTGCCTCTGCTAGACGTAAAACATTCGAGTAAATATTATTTGTCGTTGAGGCATGAGGTTTGTGCGCATTTCTCACATTTATCACTTTGATATACGGAAATAAATCCACGACGTGGAACACGCTGCAGGAGTGCCAAAATGCACCGGTTATAGCTTGTTTCGCATCTTCCCATGGGTATCTTCAAGCCACGATAAAAAAAAAACACATTTAAAATCTGATGTGAAGGTACGCACCATGGTCTGTTGCATTTCATCGAGTGTGCAGGCTGTGCAACTGCACCAGGACACCCCGAGCACGACACGCCGCCGCTGCTGTCGGACACAGCGTCACTTCGCACGCGCCTCGACTCCTCCGTTGAGTGTGACGTCAGCGGGCACGGCTCGGCATGCCAAGTGGAAAATCACGGCGCGGCCCCGGCACGGCTCGATTGTGCAGTGGGGGAATAAAAGAGGAGGTTTAAGGTTCAACTTCAGGGCCGCGTTTGTCTGGGCCGTGAGATGATGACCGCGGTAGGATTGCGACTCCCTTTCAACTCGTCACGTTGTCACCGAGGCAGCTTGCATCAACAACAACAACAAACGTACGACACGTTTAAAAAAATAAAAATGTTTCCTTCTACTAACATTATTCTCAATCTCCTCCCATTATCTGCGTTGCTTTTGTAATCGTGTTTAAACAAACATGCTCCTGTCGCTTCCTCGTGCTGTTCTTACCCAGGGCCCGCTCGGCCTCATCACCATCGTGTCTCCTTATTGCTCTGAAAGGCGCGTGCCCGTGCGTGTGTTGGTGTTGTTGTTGTTTTCGTTATTATTTATTGTTTTCACTTTGGCGGCTTCGAACAAGGTGAGCTAAAGACGCAGCCCTGCAATTGTTCGCTCACGGCACTGCTGGCAGAAGATGCCTCGACTTGGAGGGAGCTCGAGAAAAGAGCGCTAGAGGGTGTATTTGGCCTACTCTTCCACGCCGGGCAGACGTCTTTGAAGAGGTAACGAGTTACCGACACTTTACCCCACCACGCGGTTACCGCATTTTACTTGGGCTGGGGTGGACAGAGGCGGCGTGATTTGTGAAATTTTCCCATCGTTTCAACTGCCTGGCGATCTCTGGTTCGCATTGAATGTGCTAAGCATGTGCTAAGCATGTGCTAAGCATGTGCGCGAATGTTGCGCCACGGTGGAGGGATGTTAACGACCTCGCCTGGTATGCAGGAAGTCGTGGGTTCAATTCCGACCCTTGCCCCTGCTGCTGTATATTTGGAGTTTGCGTGTCTCTCTCTCTCCCCGTGGTGGCGTGGATTTTTCTCCGGCTCCTCCGGTTTTTCTCTCCACATTTTAGAATCAACATCGCCACGCGTTTTAGAGTATTTGGCTGAGATACATTTCCATATGATGATGATAAGCAACTTTCGTTGAGCTATCATTTATTGTCAGGTCACTTCTGAAAAAAGAGCTATATATACCTGGTAAAACAATAGTGTAATAAATTGGCTTTAAGCATGAACACTGCCGAAGCATTACTGTGTATAGTGGCCGCTTTTGGCACAATACACATCTCAGTTGTACTTTTAAGAATATATTTCTACTGTATTGGGGTTGCCCAGTCGAAGCGATTTAACTAAACAAAACATGACAATCACTGATCTCTTGGCGAGGAGGGAACCAAAAGAGATGAGCTCCCAGAGATGCATTGCTCACGAAGTAAGTGATTTGACTCGCAAATGAGCAATTTCATGCGGCACTCATTCTCCTGTTTCCATCCCCGAGCCGAGAGTGGAAATTCCACATTCCTATGGAGCAGTGGTTTTTCATACTGCACGGCACTGAACTCGGGCAGCATGGCATACAAGTAGTGTACACGGCAAGAAACCACGGCAGTCGCGCAGCATGTCAATGAGAGTGAATACAGCGATAGTTTACTCAGCTGCCCATTGTACACCGAGACCACTCATTTGCATGCGACCCGGGCGAAACACGAACCCCATTCATTTGCGTGCACCTTCGTAAAAACAAAGGGGGTGCCACTTGGCTCGGCGCGGGGGTGGTGGTGGGGGGGGGAAGACTAGGGTTGCAATCTCTCGAGGTGCAAAACAACCCGGGACACCTGGCGAAACCAGAATCTCACAATACCAGACGACGGGGAGAACTACATGCAAAGGGCATCGTCTTGAGCGGTGTATTGTTACGGCACTTTTAAACGTCCCAAGAAGAGCGTTGGGTTTCCCAGGACAGCTACCTCCTGGGAAACCCAGGTATAGGTGTCAATCGTCAGAGAGTGGCGTGGGTCAGGCACAGGCCTTAACCCCACGTGGTAGGGCAGGCGAAACGGCTGCTTGTGGATGGTGACGGACCCTGCGTGCCTCCACTTGTCTACACCGTTGGGCGACGTGGCACCAGAAGGCCAGCTGAGCAGATCAGGATTATGGATATCGAGGAGAAGAACAATTTTCCCTCTGTCTGCTCATGCAATGGGTGGCACCACGTGGCGGTCGCCATGGTGACCCTTGTAGAAATAAGGAGCAAACAGCATTTACATCACGCGTTCGTGGGAATAAACCTGAATTCCAGGTGAGCCTGACTTTACCCATGGCCTTCGTTACACGCGTGAATTTCAGTTGTTTTTTGTGCTTCTTTTGACCTTATTCGTGCAGTGGGATCCAGCCTGGCAGGATAGGAACAGGTAGTTTCTCCACTGCATGTATGCATGTCGAACGTCTTTCGCACGGGAAGATGCTAACAAAAAAGAGAGACTCGTGCAACATGACGTATTGTTCACGCACTTAGGGCTTCACTGCGCCTTGAACATGTTCTGCGTCGCTCGTAGACTGGAGCAGGCACGCGACTAGCAGCCACAACCATGGAGCGAAGTATGATGGATATGGTGTGCTTTACGAGTTGCTGACTCGAATAGACCTGGCTGGAATTGATATACGGTGCTTGACAGCATTGGTGTACGGTGGTTTTTTTCTGGAAGACTTTGATGTTTTTTTTCCTGGATTTTTCTGTTTGCGCAGAGTCACTTTAAGATGTTTTCTTGTTCACGTTTTTGTTTGTTGCGGTTGCACCCGAGTCAAGAGCCGAATGGCTCACAGGGCTCTACCTAATAAATGAAACTGGGATGAAGCCATGTACTTAATAACATGAGGAATTCAAAGAACATCGGAATAGAGACAAACAGGGTGCACGAGGTATGGTGAAGCTGGTTTATCCCACTTCAGTGTTATGCATTATGAAGGATTACTTGCTTGTGTTTAGGGTCCGTCCATAAATGACGTCACAAAAAGTCAGACCCCCCCTCAAATATGACGTCACAAAGCTCGCCCCCCCCCCTCCCCCAAAAATAAAACGTGCTTCAAATCGCTTTAAACTACTGTCATTGTAGTGCGTATTTAATGTCGCGCTGCACTCTGATGTTGTAGGAGAAAACATTTATTAAAAAGTCTATTTTAATAAAGTAGAACGTGCTGTCTATATTTATTTAAAGTTGCGCATTGTGATGTGACGTCACATTTCTCACCCCCCTCCCCCCTCGTCACACATCGTCACAAATGTCTGACCCCCCCCCCCTCCTAGGTGCGTGACGTCATTTATGGACGGCCCCTTATATAAATAGGCCACACAGGTATGTTGCCTTGCTAGACACCCATTGATTTAATGTAAGGGACATAGGAGTACGAAACATTAAAATCTGCAAAGAAAGATATGAACAGAGAGTAACCCAAGCCTGGAAAGATAAACCACTACATGGAAAAATGGCCTTACACCAAGAATCAAGACCTTTCGTGGATACATGGGAAATAAACTAACAATAAAATGATTTCCACTGGTGGTCGGGCTCAGGATGGGACATTCCCTCTGACGCATCACAGACATGCAATACTGTTCTGAAAAACAACATTTCCCCATTATTTATATTGTCCAAGGTGGAGCGTGAGACTCTTTAACGTTTCAAAATTAGATTCGGATCATCACATATGGACGATCGGTGGTTGTGAAAGCAATTACTTTATGGGTGCACTTCATATGATGATGACAAAGAAGGGTGATCCAGTCGGAGGGAGGACATTTGTTGTCATGCGGCGGTGTCATTTCCGTTCCCTTACACGCCACACCAGGTACTTATTTGAGGCAGAGTTGACCGAGGGGAGGCCCAGGACCAGTTCAGATAATCACCACTTGTGTTGGCCATGTACGTGAATCTAACTCGGTTTGCCGGGTTCGTAGCGCAATGCGCTAACCGTTGCACTACCACTCCCCACGCACACAGAATACACGTGTGCACGTGCACACATTTATTGGTACTGACCAAGCTGACTGCACCCATGGTTTTTAGCCCTGACAACTTTGGCCACAATTTCTCCCTGGACATTGAGCACCATTCTTTTGGTGTAGGATGTGATCAATGTGTGCCGGCAATCTTACTAAACAGACTGGACAGAAGTGTTAAGATTGATTCCGCAGTTGTGGGACATATGCAAGAAGCAAAGAAAACTGAAGAGCTTTAAATAAGAATGAACATCAGCAAAGCAGCCGCAGTCTGGTAAGGTGATGAGAACTGTTTAAGGTCAAACTGTGCAGAGTAGGCGCATGTTGGACTTGACTGAAACAGGCTATTATCAGGCTAATTAGAGAATCCATTGAAATTGAGAGAAATAGAAATAACTTTAATCGCTCTGACAGCTACAGGCGTAGTGCGGCTTGGAAGCGTATTATTAAATAATACATATTACAATTCCTTATAGGGGAAACACATACTAATTAACGGATTACTAACGTAGCATATAATCACAATAACACACATTACAACTAATTACTAATCTACAACTCATTACTAATCATAACCATTGACTGATTACCAATCGATTATATAATTACAATACCCCCCTCCGCCTCTAATCACTGCACCTGATATGAGTTAAGTGATGACGTCACCCTGCTGCTCTAGTTAAGACCGGGAGCAGGTGAGGGCTTCACCATTCTGGCAAATTGCCCGATGATGCTGGATGTAATTACCAGCGAAACGTCGTACTCAAACTGTAAATGTTGTGAATTCACTCTTCAACACACCGGTGGGCTAAAGTAGTGAACTATTTGTCTTTTGTCAACGTGACACTTTTTTTGGCTGTGTCGGGTGGTGGAGGGTTACGACACATTTATAAATCACGCGATCTAACCCAAAAACCTTTATTATGAATAATATTGGTCGCGAAAGCCTACGTGTTAAACTATTATCACACAATTTTAAAAAGGGAATAGAAAACAGTGGGAACTCTTGAAGGATAAGTTTAATTAGTGTTCCATGAATGATGTTTACCAGATTAGAACTGAATGGAATAAATATACTGAAGTGTGTTTAAGGGAAATGTGTCGGTTTGGAGAAGGATGGGTTTTAGTGGCCAGATTTGTTTACTGCCAGGAAGCTTACAGAGAAGGGATACGAGGAGGAGGAGCTCTTTATTTATATTGTAACTTTAAACAGGCAAATGAGCTGACAACCTAAAGATAAGCATTTGCATTTTTCAATGCTTAAATACAATGTGGAAAAGTTCTACACCACACAAAAATAAATTACAAAGCTAGATTCGAAGCTTTCGTGACTGCAAGAATTACTCTTTAGTTCTTTCGGTAAAGTCACGTAGAAACTAAAATAAAATCATAATAGAATATGACGTTTCGATTGCAACACAAGCAACCATGATCAGGTAAGAATGAATGAGAAAAAAAAACATAGTAAACTTAGAAACACAATGCAACACAACACAGAGAGCCGGCCAACACAACAGCCAACACCCCACCTGGCTGACCACGCTCTCCACAGAACGACGACAAACAGAAAGACAGCTCCACTGTGTCGATCATTATGCTCTAAATATTGCCATGCTGGTTTGTTTATAGTCCATTGTCTCTCCTCCGGCCACTAAGGTCCGGAATTCCACTCAACTCTCTCATTGTCCTCTGCCCCCCACCCCCTCTCTCTCTCTGCCCCAACCCCTCCCCCCTGTCTCTATTTAAGGCCTCGACACAGCGGTGCAGTCTTTCTGTTTGTCGTCGTTCTTTGGAGGAGCGTGGTCAGCCAGGTGGGGTGTTGGCTGTTGAGTTGGCCGGCTCTCTGTGTTGTGTTGCATTGTGTTTCTAAGTTTACTATGTTTCGTAGAAGGGAAACAATAAAATAATAAAAATATAAAACAATAAAATTATGACGACGTTTCGACTGCAACACAAGGAATCATCATCAGGTGTGAAAACAACAGCAAGAACATTTTTAAAAAGTGGCAGATCACTGTTATAATTCAGTAGGCTCACATGACATTGACTTCTCCAAGACAGAGGTTCTTTGCAAGCCATCTGGCTACCATGAGAGATTCGTTCATGAGGCTATCCACATATACAAACACAGACAATTTCAACCGAGAAGATGCATTCTGGCTTAGCAATCATTGGAAGGATTTGATAAACCATTTCGGATCTTAATTGATTGTTCACGCTTACGGTGGCTTTCAGACCGCATCCATTATTATCGTCTCCCCCCTCCTCTTTTCCGAACATAGATGGACTCGTCCATCTGAATAACTGTCAAATCGCTCTCCGTGGTGCTGACGTTAAAAAAAACGCCACTTTTTTCAAATTTTCTTGCTGTGGTTTTCACACCTGATGATGATTGCTTGTGTTGCAGTCGAAACGTCGTGAGAATTGTATTGTTTTAGATTTGTATCATTTTATTGTTTCCCTTCTACGTGACTTCACCGAAAGAACCAAGAATATGAATCCCTGCGGACACGAAAGCTTTAAAGCAAAATTTACCATGCTTGTTTTTTCTCATTCATTCTTACCTGATGGTGGTTGCTTGTGTTGCAATCGAAACGTCGTATTCTATCAGTATTTGATTTTATTTTCTACCTGACTTTACCGAAAGAACCAAATAAATATTACAAAGCATTGAAAAGACTTAAGAACAAGAAGGGGAAAGTGTGGGGAGGGGGGACAAGAAAGCAACAATTTGGACAATACTGACCCACATTGCCATGGCAATAGCCATGGCCATGGCAATAGCCATGGCAATAGCCATGGAAATGCAGAAACTAATGAAGTCCTTGAAGACGGTCAAAACTCTAAGCACGAATTTAAAGGTCAGTTCGGTCCACCATCTCTTCGCCCAAACCACACTCACCACCCTGGCCCCACCAACCACAACAACAGTCCTTGCAGTCACCCCAAACAGTTCCATTGGAACCACGAAAATGCATTAGTGGCAGGTCCTGAAAAGATCCCTTCTATCATCATTGCACAGTTGACCACTGGCCTAGAACGGCTTACCACACTGCCACAATTCACAGTTTAGGCTGGCCCAGAAGGGTGCCCACAATGTGGTTCAGGATGGCCCCAAAAAAGGGTCTCCCACACCACACGATGCAAATTAGGCGATGGGATTCGGGCTTGCGTGCAACGCAGCAGTTTAAATCTGCTGCTGCATATAGAGTCACTTGTGAAGCCCCGTGTAATTGCCTCCCAGAGAGACCAACGCCAATACTGTTTTAACCTCAACTGCGCTCCATCAACTTACCATCGTCAGCTCTAGACCTGTGTAATGCTCCAGGATACACAGCCTAGCTATGTCGTTGCACAATCGCAGCAGTTTAGTTTTGTTTTGGTGCGTCTTTCGCAGTGACATAAGACTGCATGTATTAAGGATTATAAGTAGGCAATGGTAGGATAGCGTAAGGGACTTGGAGATTCAGATCGAATGTGGCCACAAGGCATTGTAGATGTAATCAAGAAGACGAAGTTGTACAGGGCTCGTGTGCATGATGAGATTTTTCTTTAATTTGCAATTACAATTGCTTAGTTTTACATTATCGACAGAAAGCTTTACTCGTATTCATAACTAGCTAATATATTTTTCAAGCGAGTAAAAGGGAACAATCACTTTCCCTTGGTTATTTTCTGGTAATATTACTACAAATGTAAAAGAGTAAATGTAAAAATGAATTTTTCATTCGAATATAAATGCATCTTTCTGCTACATTAACCTATTTCTGCAACTCTATGCCTTCAGGGCGTCTTTAAAACAGATGTCCACACACATACCTTGCCTATTCCCACTGCGGAAGTAAAACAGGCTATTACAGTATTTCCATTCTCTTAAGCGTATTCCATGATGGCCAAGCACATGTCATCCTCCCCACTCATCAGTTTTCAGATAAGCGAACCGGAGCCATGCATTGTTACACGTTGGCAAAATTTTGGCTTTTCAACAATGGGGCAAATCGCCAAGCGATGTGTGAGTCGTAATTTTGTGGCCTCAGATGGGAATCTAGCCCAACCTGTATTAAACCACACGAGGCTGCCATTGTGTTACCGGTATTATATGTTAAGAGCTAAAGGTATCTTCACATCTCGTGTGATTTGTCTAACATGCTGCCCTCTGAAATACAAGCAGTGATCAACATCACGCCCCAGATCAAATCATCTTTATCTGTAACCTGCCACTGCAGTGCCAGGCGTCACTAATACAACGTGTCCCTGGCCACATTACGAATTGGTACAATTCGTAATGTGAATTGGTACAATTCGTAATGTTCATGAATTACGTATCGATGGACAATCCATTCAAGCGTTTAAGTACATTAGTTAAATACTTCATTTGAGCCCAATTTTAAGCCACCGCTGGATGACAGCATGTGAGTTGTTTGACAATATTTGATAATGCTTCGTTGCGCTGGAAAGACATCACCCTCCACCGATGATATCTGTGACCAGGAATCGAGGGGCAGTGTGCGAACCACCATTCCACCCCTACTGAGCCATTCAAATGTAAGTATGTTTGAATATATTAAAATAACATATTACGTTACAACAGATATGTTAATACTGAAAACAAATCGGGGTACAAAGTGCACATTCATCACAGACCAATTTGTGTGCTTGACGGAAACATGAATATTGCAATCACAGCATGTAAATTTTAATTTGGATGTTTCTGTATCTGTACATAAACACGGCGCCCGTGCTCAAGTGTGCTGGGAAAAGCGCCATTATCGTTTATTTTGAAGAAAACTCCCACGGTGGGGTTTTTCATGTTATTAAGCAGCAAGGTCTATCTCGGCCAGGAAAAATATTCTTTTGCAAATATTTGTCTTGCCTTTTCCGTGGAGGAAAACAGAGCGCGGACGTGCAGTATTATTGTTGAGGGGTCGCGGAACCTGCGGGTGCCCGGCCCGCCCGTGGCTTCTACTGCAAACACAGGTGGCAACAAAGTCCTAATTCGGGACGAATACTACGCTAGCGCCGGGGAACTTGAGGCCAACAGCCCTCGAAGTCTCCCACCGCCACCGTGATGGCCAACGCAACGGCGCGGTTTGATGGGACGGGGGGAGGGGGGTGGAGGGGATCGTGCGCTAAAAGGGGCATCTGAGAAGAGGGCCTGACCGACGGGGATTGAGAGGGCGATGGAGGGAGACCGGCAGGGTGGGACGCACGGCTCCTGTAATTGCGCTCGCGAACAATCAAAGGAATTCCTGCACGGGAGGCAGCGCGCGCCCTCCGTGGCCCGCGCCAGTCGCCCCCCCCCCCACCACCACCTACGCCACTCCGGCCACAACTCTTAATGAATGGCAATGCGACAATGTTTAACACCCGTTCAACATGTACGCGGTCGTCCAGAACGATATGGATATCATGCATTGCTCACGAATTGGAATGAAACAGCAGTTTGAGCAAGCTGAAAATAATATATACATACGCACGCGCTTGATGTGTTAAAGATTTTAACTTACGAGTTTCATCCCCTTAAACCTCCACATGTCTGCCATCACATTGGCATCTTGGCTATGTTTTGAATGCTTCTGGTATGCGCCATTGAAGACCACGCTTGCCTTTTGGTTTAAAAAAACGTAAGAGCGTAGAGATAATATTTAGTCACCATTTCATTTCAACCACGCAGTTAAAGCTTATTTAAGTAGAGTTGTTTAATGTACGAGGACTTTATGGACACCATCGATGATGCAATGTAATAGCAACAACGCCGATCATGCTGTTTTACGCGGGCTACACAAATCTGACGTAATTTTGTCAAATACTTTATAATTAGCACTTTTTTCCCGTGAGAAATGTTTTCATAGGATTTTTTAAATTTCTAAAACTCATTCACTTTGCTCTGTGTCAAAGCAAACAACTAAATGTAATATTATTATTTTTTAATATAAATATATTACACTCTTATTTAAAGCTCATGGTGAATTTTATTAATTTCCAAGTTGTATCAACCATGGGCTTATTTTGCCATACTTCACCACGTTGGTCAGTGTGGGCGGTTCAAGGCAGGGAGTTAGGGGGGAGGGCAAGGCTGTGGCCGGGAATCAAACTTAACTTGGGATGCCGGGTTCACTTAGGCATGCACTAACTTACCGAACCCGCTTGGAAGAGATTATGCAGAGCCACAAAACACGTTTTATGGGAGCCTTTGCTGTTGTTTTATACTTTTGTGGTTCTCTAGCTTTCAGAAGTACTGCTTTAGCAGTTTGATGCTGGCTCCTGGAAGGAAGTGGACAGGAAATGTGACTGGTTTCCCATGACAGACATGGCAGCATGCCAGAAGCAACTCCAATTGCTCATCGGGCATTTTACAGTGTAACGGTGGCAGTCAAAGCTGATAAATTTGGTTAAAAAATGCAACAAATTTCACGTAACCATTTTTTCCCATAATTTTATCTGCTTTGGTCAAATCCGGTCCTAATTATTTTGCTTATGGCACATAAATCAAACACTGCCTTGGCTTTACTTAGCCATGTCTTTATAAATATACAATGGCAAAAATGTCCAACCGCCATAACTACTATCGTGTATAAAACAACCAAACAACTGTAATTGAGCAATGAAAGGTGCTGACATCACCATTGCACCTGTGATTGGCTTATTGGCCAACAATGACATCACCATTGCACCTGTGATTGGCTTATTGGCCAACAATGACATCACCATTACACCTGTGATTAGCTTATTGGCCAACAATGACATCACCATTACACCTGTGATTGGCTTATTGGCCAACAATGACATCACCATTGCACCTGTGATTGGCTTATTGGCCAACAATGACATCACCATTGCACCTGTGATTGGCTTATTGGCCAACAATGACATCACCATTGCGCCTGTGATTGGCTTATTGGCCAACAATGACATCACCATTGCACCTGTGATTGGCTTATTGGCCAACAATGACATCACCATTGCACCTGTGATTGACTTATTGGCCAACAATAACATCACCATTGCACCTGTGATTGCCTTATTGGCCAACAATGACATCACCATTGCACCTGTGATTGGCTTATTGGCCAACAATGACATCACCATTGCACCTGTGATTGGCTTATTGGCCAACAATAACATCACCATTGCACCTGTGATTGGCTTATTGGCCAACAATGACATCACCATTGCACCTGTGATTGGCTAATTGGTCCAACAATGACATCACCATTGCACCTGTGATTGGCTTATTGGCCAACAATGACATCACCATTGCACCTGTGATTGGCTTATTGGCCAACAATGATCATTGTTATTCTTGAGTGAGGTGTACTTTTAAGTACAACATTGCAGTCTTTGGAAAATCCCGTTAAACGTTACGATTCAAAGAGCATCCCAGAAGGCACGAGGCATCTCTGCAGAATGCTACACATGAGCGTGTTTCACCTTCAAGCGATCTGTCTATGGACTAACAGTGATGTGCCCATTTATACTGCTGAGTGGACAAAGGTGGGGAAATGTAAGAAACTTTGTCATTGTTTCAACTGCCGAACCGGGAGGTCAAACCAGTGACCCCCAGTGTTCTAACCATGACACTACCGTAGTATCCCATCCTATTTGAATGTATTCTCATTGCTTTTGTTTTGTACGGTTGTGTTCACTCCATTTTCCTAAATGGTACAGTGTAATTTGCCTCTAATTTGCATACATTTACCTTCATTGTTGGTACTTTAATACACTGGAAGGATAAAAACTATCCAGTACTGTCACTCTTCCCAGTCACAGGAAATGGCAGATAACAGAATAAACGTATTTATTTTTCTCCAAATAAATATTCTTCTATTCATGCAAAGCATGCAATACAATTCACGGTTGGTGAAACGGATCATACATAACCTGTGAAATGCACAGAAATATAATGGAAAAGTATTCGCTCTCCTCACATTATTTCATGACACTTTAAACACCAGTTGAGTCGACGCGTAACTCCTGTAACGGTACCACATTATGGATACACTGGTTTGACAGAAGTATTGGGGAATTTCATATTTTATTTCTCCCAACAGACAATAAAAGGAGCAGGGCAGGATGGCTTGGGGCAATTCTCCTGCTCCTCTTAGATATTTCTACCAGATCATCTGCTGTAATTGTCACCTTGCAGCGATACGCAATTCTTACATACCAGTTATCAATAACATTAGTATTATTTACATGTCTTAGCTCACGCATGTGCTGGCTTTCTGCTAATGCATTTCACGGTGATCACTTCCCGTGTGCCATCGCTATGTAGCACTGTGACGTGACAAACTCTCCCTTTTGTACGCTTGTTTAAAATAAGCATTTGAAAAATTACGATTTTGTAAACGTTGCATGTGCTCGCGACTTGAATTGCTCATGTCAAAACGAGAGGTCTCAAGCTTCGGTTTGAAATGAACCTGAGAATTTTTTTATGAAGAAGATATGGAGACAGTTAAAAAAAGATTTACAACTGAACACATAACCATCTCGTTGTAAACGAAACTGAAAGTTGATCTATTAATAGAGTATGAACTGAAGATTTAACAAGAAAATAAAACAAATACACAATAAAAAAAATTGCAGCGTTTTCACAGTTTTCCTTCCAATCATCAAGATAAACGCATTGTTCCTTTATAGTGATATCAACTTCTTGACATTCCCCTTCCTGCACAGTCCAGTCAGTCTCTTCTAACGTCTTCTCCTGGAGCTGACCGAGTGCTTCCTTGTGACTTATTTTATTCATGTCCATATTAGTAGTACTCGATTTTACCTGGGCCGATCAGTTGTGACGTGATGTTGTCAACGCGGAATCAAAATGCATGTGTTGCTGTGATATCACTCGCCTAATTCGCCCTCCTAGTCGGGTAAATGTTAAAAATACGTGGACAAAAATTCCAGAAATATTTACACTTAAATAGTATAATCTAACTCACGCCTACATTTAAATTTGTAAAAAAAGAAAATTGAAACATCACTTCCTGACCAACATCCCTGATCCCAGAGGGTAGGGGGAGGGCGGGTTGGTGTGGGGAGGGGTTCCTTAGACTATGTCTCGTCACATCTGTCACCCCAGTGCTGATGTTAGTCCTTGGCCTCGTTCCGAGGACCTGGCTTAGAAGGCACCGGCCTTGACAGTGGCCTCTGCCTAGAAGGGCCGGACAGTCTTGACCAGCCTTGACACTGAAAAGGATCCCAGCTTTGACCTGGGCTTGGGCTTGTGGCTCTCTGTCTCAACCTCGGCCTTGGCCTCGTGGCTGTTTTAGCCTCGAATCCAAGACTGGCTGATGTCGAAGTACTCATTTTGGGTGGAATTGGCAAATAATTGTGACCATGCAGTGGCAGCAGCTGGAAAGTGAAGCCCAATGCATGTCTCTAAATGATCTGTGCAACCACTTAGAACCCCCTGTGGCTCTGGGCCAGGCTTGAGCCCCTTATTGGTGTGCCTGCATGCCCAAATTATTGCAGGGGCTTCATGGGCTGCAGTCCGAGGTCTGGATTTATAATTGTATTTCACATTAAAAAAAACTAGAACTGAAATATCCAAAGTAATAATTGAGTGTTGGGCATGGATGTCGGTAAAACAGTAAAAGGAATTGAAGATGCAATTAGGAGCCCCAAAATGTATAACAGACCAGGGCCCCCTTCAAACTTAATTTGTCCCTGTGTATGTTTTGTAAATGCACACCCCTTTGTCTTGTTACTGGATGAGGGCCTCCCCATTGTCTGAAGGTCGTGGGGGTTATTTGACCATTCTTTACCACACTGATCAGCGTGGGTCGGTGGATGCAGGGGGCATAGATGTGCAACCATACAAGAAAGTACAACAATGGATGTTGCTACATAATTTAGCCCAACGTAGCCTTGCAGCCTATAACACCAATAATGCTCGGTGATTGCACATCCAATCACTATCCAGAGATTGAAAGAATTAGGCGCATTCGAGTTGCGTTGGTAATAGGCTCGAGGCACTGATTGGCTCAGCCCAGTAAATGAGCCGGCAGCTACCTAACAATTCTCTAACACAAAAATATACCTAATTTGTAAATTAAAAGACTGTTGAAATAACAGTTTAAAAAAAGCCGTCAAAGAAATGACAGCCCTATGCCCACCCTGCCCTCCCCACCCAATCATGCTCTGAAAATACAAACTACATTTTTGGAAGGATATAAAATAAGCGCCAAATCTAATGTGGTTTTTTTTCTCCAGAAATGTGCAAGATTTTAAGGACTTTATTCAAGTTCACGATGTTCCTGGCCACCGTGACCTCCGTGCCCAAATCATAGCCTTAGGCCCCTTATCTTAGCGTGACCAGTTGGCCAGCTCAAACCGGGTCGGCCGCTCTCACATCCCGAGCTCTTACCAGACGCCCAAAATGAGACCCTTTTCACACGTCCTCAGTGGGAACTACCCCACCAGCTCAGCTGTACCCCACCAGCCCAGAGCTTCACAGTTTGAGCAATTATCCACCCACGTTCCCTCCAGACAACCCTTATCACCCTCGCTGACAGTTCTATAACCCCCTACCAGTAGGGTTTCCACCTGTCCTGGGGTTCCTAGGATCGTCTTCTCTGTTGAGGTAGCTGTTCTGGGAGAAAGCTGTCCTGGCTTCGCACATCATTAAACATTAAAATTGATACGTTCTGTTTTGTTATTGTATATCAGAGTGAACAGCCCCACCCACCAGGCCTGCACTAGCCTGCTGGTATAACGACCAATCTTTAAAGGGCTGAAAGTGTTGTTTAAGAAAAAAAACATTCTGGCAGTCGAACAAGAGATTACTCGCGTTAAATTTATTATGGATCGTCAGCACGATATAATCTAGTCAGGGGCCATATTGGGTACATGACTCACCATTAGAAAGTTGTGCTTTTGAATCTTGGTCGGAGATAAGAACTCCACTTATCATCCCTCTGTGGTCAATAAAACAAATGCCACTGTGTGGAATGCCCACAGTGCTGTAGTTGTAACACCAATGCACGGGTCCCTTCCTCGGAATGTGTAATTTCCATCACTGGCTCTGGATTTCCTACAAAGTCACCCACGCTGTGGGTAATGCTAACATGCGGACACCGAGTGAAACGTAACCCTCCTACCTCATTGCGGCAAATCCTCAATAACTACTTATGATGCTGCGTAGGTTTTCGCAGTTGTGCTGTATCTCTCCCGTGTGTTGTCGGGTTATACCTCGTGTTGTCCAGTACGATGCCTGATGCTTCGCTCTGGGAGCTTCTTCAGCAACAACATAGCAGCACAACCCGAAAACGTACCGGAGAGCTGTACTACTTGTGGTTATTGTAGAAAACAGTCCTCCACAAAATGCCCTCCACAGAAAAAAAGATGCCGACACAACTTAACGGCTTCGAAATACTCGTTAAGAACATTGAGTCACATGGAGACTACGTTTAATGAATCAATGGAGACTCATTTGGTACCAACATTTGGTACCAATATTTGCAGGCTACACGCACATGTACAGGCAGTACAGCCCTTTTTTCATTCCACTTCTGGATGAGGGCCTGGCCATGTGCAGGTCATGGCAGTTATTCGACCATACTTTACCACGTTTGTCAGGGCAGGTTAGTGAACGTGGGAACCAAACAAGTGGGAGTATAGAAGTACGGCATAATAAGGAATGTTGTTGCCCTGAACTCCTTTGCTTACCCTGTAGGCCCACCGCCTATACCAACTTACTATGCATGGCAATTGCCCATCCGAGCAGTATCCAGGCTCCACAGAATTGGCATAAAACAATACCTAATTATTAAATCAAGGGGTGGGGAGGTGGGGGTGCGCGGGGTGCATTATGTGCATAGCATGGCAGCCTATTGTAGCCATTAACCTTGAAAGGTGTGGACATTTTAAAAGTGTGGACATTTAAAATATTGTGACAGTCACGTCACATAGCAATTGTATATCAATTTCAAACGTACTGCGGGCCACTGCCATGGCACGGACGCCCTTGCATGCATAATTGTGCCTGGTCCTGTGATAGAGAAAACCTGTCTCCGCAAATTTGTGAGCTCGCCATAAAAGGAAGAATGGACACGGTCTTGTAAATCCGGTGGCTATGAAAAGGATACAGAGGATGAACGCTTGGAATTGCATTGAGCGAAAGAAAAGTGTGTGGGCTTGAACAGGGCACGTCGCTAGAAGGGATGCTGACTGATGGTCAAGAATTGTGACAAAGTTGCAGCCAAATAATGGAACGCGTCCCAGAGAATACGTCCACCGGAGAGATGGAGCAATGATATCAGCTCGTGTTGGTGCTAGGTGGCCAGTAACATTACAGAGTGATGAGGGGTTACTTCATCCAGCTGTGACTTCGTGACGTCAGATGATGATCATGATGCACATTCATGCCCGCCGATGGCATTTATCGATTTGTGGATCTATCCAGTATTGCTCCATTACCTACATATTATTGTTTGTCTCACCATTTCTATATTGTATTTTAAATTACAGTAACCGCATGCGCTTGGGGCAATGAAGGGGCTGCCATTTTTGTCTAACGGCTGCTGTGTCGTGCCACTCTGCCTGCTGTGTTGAGGTGCTAATTTTTATGAAAGACTGGTCTTGTCATCACCGTTTCCCAGCGGTGATTTGTGGCCTGGCCAGCCCTGTCTTACAGGAGAACCTTGCCCTGAGCGTGGATAATCCGCCACGTGAAATGTCCCAACTTTTTCCAGTGGGGCAGCCTATCAATCGGAAGTAGCAACATATGTTTCCTGACTCTGGCAGATAGAAACGTGGGAATGGGAATGTCGCGGGGGTTCCATTCGCGGCTAGAGAAATCCGTGCTGGCACCGTGGGCGCCGAGAATGAGAGGGGTTGGGGGGGGGTCAGCCTGGTTGCTTCTGCTAAAGTCATCTTGGCGTCATCGTGCAACACTTGCGCAGGCTTTTCAAACGCACCGTGGACGGGATGTGCGACAGGAGAGGCTGCACGGTGTAACCCTAGCCGGCATGTGAGCCGACTGCGTGGGAAAAGTGGCTCGGTTCTGCAGAGCGGCTTGCGGAAGTGCCACTTTGTTGGGTCCGTTAGGCATCGCGGCTGATGACAGAAGCAGGCAGCATTCAGGAGTCGAATGTCTCTAAAAATGGGCAGATTAGATGGGAGGAAACCACACGCGGGCAAAAACTACAAACACGCATTAGACTAAACATATTTCTCGGCCTGTGTTTACGCATGTGTCTGATTTAAAAATGAATAAACTGTTTGCAGTTAATGCAAATACTAAAAGCTGCCATCGCCCACAAAAGTGTTTAGCTTTGCATGGTGAAGCACTTTAGCTGTTGTTATTTTCAAATCGTGGCACTTTTATTTGCTTTGTTCCCTGTTTTTTTAGACGTTGGGCCTCTTTTTGCGCAACACCGTATCTTGGCATAACATCATCTCTCAGCTTAAGTGCTCTTGCGAACCTGTTAAGGTCTCAATTTTATTATTGCTACACTGCAGTCTGTAAAAGAAGAAAACTGTTAAAGGTGCAACTCTGCAACTTCTTGCTCACGTCACTGCTGGCAGAAGGACCTCTGCAACAGGGAGCTTGAGACAGCCCGCCTAGAAGCAGTCTATAAACATCGCTTAAATTCCGCAGCAGCTAAACTTGTCCTGGACCTGAACGACCATGTTTAGTCAAACCTGAATTTAGTTGATTTTCTTTGGAAAAAGCAAATATTTAGTACATTTGCCTTAGCTTTTTATCGTATTAGTGGTGCGTGTCAAATTTTATGTCGAGATGAATTATTTTGACTCGTTCCCATATTTTTACCTACAGTAAGCTTCATAACCTCTTGTGGACATCGATTGCCATTGAGCAAATAAATGTACGTGACTCACTTTAATCTCTTTATCTCTCAAATGAGCTAACCCCCAAGGGAGCGGCTGCGAGCAGTGGATGAGGAGGAAGAGAGAATGCAGTGCCTCGTGGAATTCGGTGTGGCTGAGGCTCAGAAAGCCAAATTAAATATCTTTCATGCTTCCCAGGGTCTGGCTTCAGCGAGTAATGTGGAGTGAGCCAGATTATTTCACTCAAATTCACGCTCATATGGTTTATTGGCAATGGCCTGTGACCAAACCGCCCGAACGCTCCCGATCTCGTCCAGACGTCAGAAGCTAAGCAGCGTTTTGGCCTGGCTCTTGCTTGGATGGGTGCCCATTTCCCACAAAAACCATGTGGCCTACAGAGGACAGTGCAGCCAAATGCCTTGTTCTGTATTCTCCCCACATTCACCAACCCCCTCTGTGTATAGTCAAAAATGTTATTAATTGCAATTAGCACACGTTCCAAATATAGAACCAACCATTATATTTCATCTGATGCTACTATAATGCTGCATTTAATGTGTTTTACAATACAGCGGTCAGTCGCGTTATCATTTAGAATCGTTTTAATGTCACCGAAACTTGTCCGCGAAAAAAAAGTTCATTGTGAATGGTGTGTCCCTATTTTATTTTCACAAACGGGGATGCCAACGTGGTGTTATTATGGCTCGCACACTGGACTTGCAATCCACAGGTCACGCACGGGTTCCATCTTCCAGAGTGGCAGCTGAAGCGTTAGGTGAGTTTCTGAATTCCCCACCCCTGCCTCCGTTTACCTAGCAGCATGGAATGGATTCACCACATTTAGGTGATCGACAGGGAGCATGTGGCGGGATAAAGTGTGGGTACTCCCACCACTTGCAAGACGCCCGGCCATCCTGGAAGAGTGGGGCCGAATTCGCTCTCGAGGAGTCCTCTTCGAGGACCTTGTGGTAGAGGCCCTTCCACCAACAGCGACGTGAGGAATCGCTACCGTGTTTAATTAACAATAGCCTTCACGGTGTAATTTTCTCACATGGCATCATTGGCAGACACCTCACAGAGCCACGCGCTGATAACTTTCTTCCCCTCCAAGCTCGTGTTCACAAACTCTGACGCATTGCGTTTTGCCTCCACTCTTTCAGTTTCACGTTTCACTACTCAAGGGCAAAAAAATGAATTACATGCCCATTTTATGGGTTCCGCCTAAACAAGAATTTACAGCTTTCATTATTTCAGGCGAGGCGAACCCTGGGGCCGCCTCCCTCCTCTGTGGCACCGTGCGCATCTCTGCGTGGTCATGCAGCAGCTGGGCAGGGGAGCGGCGTTGCAATTGTTTTTCCGCAGCCAGGACTCTGTCGGGTTAATGTAACGAATGGCAGCAGATGAGCCTCGCGGGGTTTTGCATGGCAACGTTTGATTGAAGCAGCAGTGTCTTTTTTTGTTGTTGTAATTTTAAGTTGCTATAGTTTTTACCCTTCTGATGTGCCTCTTTGGAGGGCTAATCTTGTGGAAACCCTTCCACCAGCGGTGGCCTAAGCAAGTCATTGAATACCTTGCGAAGGTTAAACGCTGCCTTGCGCACGTGCACGTTTATGTCCGTTCATCGCAGCGTTGATCTACAAGCACGAACATTTACCGATGAAAAACAGCATGCACGTTACCACAAAACAGTGTGCTTTCTAATTTCAACAAATGTAATATCTACCAACATTCTATAATATCCCCTCTTCCTCAAACAAGGTTGTACACATCCCACGGTAGGTCAATTAGTTCGCTAAAGCTGAAAGTTGTTGGAAAAGTGGACACCCGATTTGGCATTGCAAATACGCAACACACCTAACCCATATTCTTGGTTCTTTCGGTAAAGTCACGTAGAAGGGAAACAATAAAATAATAAAAATATAAAACAATAAAATTCTCACGACGTTTCGACTGCAACATAAGCAATAATCACCTGATGATGATTGCTTGTGTTGCAGTCGAAACGTCGTGATAATTTTAGTGTTTTATATATTTTTATTATTTTTATTATTTTATCGTTTCCCTTCTACGTGACTTTACCGAAAGAACCAAGAATATGAATCCCTGCAGTCACGAAAGCTTTAAATCAAAATTCACATCTAACCCAATTGACATTACAAACCTAACCCAATTGCCATTGCAATACATTTTGGCCAAATCACCGTCTCGAGTAGCTGGAGCACCTTCAAATGGAGGCGCTTTCCGACAGCAGTGGAGTGGTGTGAGAAAATAATCGCAGGGTTGCACCCTTTGGCCCCGTTACCTTGCAGGGGGACCCATATAGTCCCTGCGCTAGTGGGGGTGACGATCGCGCTCAATGCAGCACAGGCGCGCCCCCTAGTGGCCGTTGAGCGTAGTGCGCCACTGACTGCCGGATGGGTGGGGGGGGGCTCATTGCGCCAAGGTTGCAGGGCTCCCACGTTTAATTAAGTTACAGCCCATTTGCAATCCACTGCCGGGATGAGGAAGCTGCCCCACGACCCGTCAGCCATTGGCAATTGTTTGAGCATGCTTCAACACAGTGTTGGTGAAGAGGGTTGGGACCCGAAATCAGTTTCAGATGTCACTCGCTACTGGTGTTCGCCGTGGCCCGGGGGAACGGCCTCGGGTCACGTGCTTCGTGGTGCAGCGCACGAGCCAGCCAACACTACCCCCTCATTGTCAATGATGACTTACGAAACATGTCATGGGACCTCCTTTGCCAGCACCAAAATAGGAGCATAGGTTTTGCCCCTTTTTTCTGGCAACAAAACAGGTGTTAAACCTTTTTACAAGGAATCATGTCTGCATTAACCACAATGCTTGTGGTCAGAATGCAAACAAAAAACATGCTCTGATGATATATGCATTAGTAATGGGTTTTTACCCTTTTATCTGGCACCAAAACTGACACCTTTATACAAGGGATCATGTTTGCAATAACCACAACACAAGCAGTCAAAATGCAAACAAAAATAAAAATATATGCATTGTCTTTGAAACTGATTGATCCACACCAGAGACAGCTTTCTTTTGAGCCTCGTCTCAAAACGGTGTTAGACCAGAGGACGCCAAAAGGTGACCAGCCCAGAGACAATGCCACTATCAGAGTAATGAGAGCTCGGGGTGAGCATCTACATCATATGATAATAGGTTTTTCCCCTTTTTTCTGACAACAAAACAGGTGTTATAGACCTTTTATTATGTTTTAACATTTTACGCAATATTGTTTAGGGGGTTCATCGCGCACGAGATTTGGGGCACTGCAAGTAGCTAGGGGCCTCGAGCGTTTGAAGCCCCACCCAGGACGAGACATTTCAAAACACGATTGCACCCTTCGTGTTTTGATACAGCAAATGTAAGAAAGTTGTCAAATATCAGAAACTAAGTGTTAAATTACATTAATACATATTCAAACTAGATTCGAAGCTTTCGTGGCTGCAGGAATTACTCTTTGGTTCTTTCGGTAAAGTCACGTATAAAATAAAATCAAATAATAATAGAATACGACGTTTCAGTTGCAACACAAGCAACCATCATCAGGTGTGTCTTTGTGTGTGTCTCTCTGCATGTGTGTCTGCCTATGCTGTTCCCGTGTCTGTGTTTTATCATTCATTCTTACCTGATGATGGTTGCTTGTGTTGCAACCGAAACGTCGTATTTTATTATTATTTTATTTTATTTTCTAGGTGACTTTACCGAAAGAACCAAAGATGAATACATATGCTTGGTTCTTTCGGTAAAGTCACGTAGATAGAAAACAAAAAACTAAATTAAAAGCAAAAAATCCACGACGTTTCGATCGCAACACAAGCGGTCTTCATCAGGTGGAGAGAATGGAGGGGGCAAGCCTCCAAATGCAGCTGCTTTAAGGGCTCCAGAGTGAGTGGACGGGGGAAAGGGCTAAGCAAGAGACAGGGGGAGAGAGAGGGGGGGTGGTGCAGAGATAGGGATGGGGAAAACAGAGCTGAAATGAATGGTGATACACACTCCAGAGTGAGTGGACGGGGGAAAGGGCTATGAGAGAGACAGGGGGAGAGAGAGGGGGGGTGGGGCAGAGATAGGGGAGAGGGATAGCGATGGGAGGAGGGAGGAATTGGGTTCGTAGGCAGAGTTAGGCTCATCTCTTCTCGCAAAGTATTCGCCGCTCCAGGTAGAGGGTATTTGCGCCGGTAATAAACTTTAGTTCAGAGGATCGGTGCAGTGTGATTTCTGTGTGTGCGGGGGGGGGGGGGGGGGGTGGTGGAATCTCGGTGCGGTGCTGGTAATTTGAGGGTATGTGTGTGTGGCGCGTGGGTCTTAAAACATACACGGCCGCCGACGACGCTGGCGCGTGTGTGAAACACGAGCGCCTGCAGTGTGCCGCGTGAGTAATTAAGGCGGGAGGGGGGCGATAAACCCTCTCGCCGGCGTTTACACAGCATGTTGACACAGGGACAATAGCAATAAAGGGCCGTCCATAAATGACGTCACGCGATTTTGGACGATTTTTTTATTCCCCCCCCCCTACCCTCTTTACACGACGTCACAAAAAGTCAGACTCCCCCCCCCCTCAAATATGACGTCACAAAGCTCTGCCCCCACTCCCCCCCCCCCCCCCCAAAAATAAAACATGCTTCAAATCGCTTTAAACTATTGTCACATTGTAGCGCGTATTCAATGTGGCCGTCTGAACCGCCCCCAGGCTATTTCCCCCGTGGCCCCTCCCCCCCCATGCTGTGAGTCTGTGTTTAGGGGCGGGAGTGGATCGCGGCGTTTGCGGAGTCGCTCCGCGTTCGAGGCTCCACACGCCTCGCTACGCCCATCCGCACTGCTGACGGCAGAGGTTCACAAGGAAACGCAAATTCAAATCATGACCTATAGTGGTTGCTGACATCTTTCCAATGTTTGCTGAGTTTAAAACCGTTGTCTCGGTTGAAATTGTGTGTTGTGTCTGTATATATGGATGGCTTCGTGAACAAATCTTTGTTGATAGCCACTCGGCTTGTCAAAGTACCATCGTTTTAGAGAAATCAATTTCATGTGAGCCAGCCGCATTCAAGTAGTGGTCATCTACGGCAGAAGTATTGGTCCTGCAGTGTTTCAGATCTGCCTTGTGATCATGAACACGGTCCGAGACATGTCGTTTGGTTTCCCCAATGTAACTGCTGCCGCAGGTACAGCTTAGTTTGTAGACGCCTGGATATTGCATGTCAGGGACCTTGTCCTTCGCAGATGGGATCAGGTCACGAATTTTGCGTACTGTGTTAGAATATGTAATGAGTACAGTATGTAATATATAAAATAGACGAAAAAGTTCAACGTAATTAATTATCAGTAATGTTACACAGTACACATTCGTCAATAATCCAAATATATAAACACCCAGCTCTGTGATTCTGTGATTCTGTCATTCTGTAACTAACGCGGCACGGATTGGTTGAAGTGCGTCACGTGACCGGGACCAAGCAGCCAACCAACGCTTGGCGGGGCTATAGAGGGGCGGGTCAAAGTCGAACGAAACCCCCAGCAAGGCTATTTACTTAACGACAAGAGGAAATTCACACGAAATGTCGTTTTCAATTAAGTATTCCAGATGTAGCTGCGGAGGTGGCCATTGTATTGTGAGAGATAGCATGTCAATGTAAGATCGCAGAGCCACCGCCACATCGTGGAAAACGAGCAACGGTGGCTGTGTTAGTGAGAAATTTAACCTGCTAATGTAAAACCAGAGAGTTGAAAATAACTACTCACATGGGAAGGTAGGATGGAAACATCACAGCCAGTTATGACTTAAACTGGTTAAAAACGTCCTTCCAATGATTCCTCAGTTTGTACCCATCTTCTCAGTTGAAATTCTGTCTGTGTCTATATATTTGGATGGCTTCATGAACGAATCTTTGTTGATAGCCAGTGGGCTTGCAAAGTACAGTCGTCTTAGAGAAATCAATTTTGTGTGAGCCCACTGCATTAAAACAATGATCAGCCAAGCCCAAGGTATTGGTCCTACCGTGTTTCAGATCTGCCTTATGTTCACGAACACGGTCCGAGACATGTCGTTTAGTCTCCCCAATGTAACTTCTGCCGCAGACACAGCTTAGTTTGTAGACGCCGGGGTATTACATGTCAGGGATCACATCCTTCGCAGATGGGATCAGATCATGAATTATTCTGGGATGAATGGTGGTGGGAGTCAGGTTTTAGTTAGGCATTCTTATGGGTGGCTTTCCTATAGACAGAATGTCCCATTGAGCCATCTGGTCTCTTTTCAATGAAAACATCCAAGAATGGCAAATTGCCATCCTTTTCCACCTCCATGGTAAATTTGATGGCTGGGTGTATGGAATTTATGTGGTTGAGGAATTGGTTCAGAGCTGGTCGGCCATGTGGCCAGATGACGAACGTGTCATCTACGTACCTCTCCCACAAGGACGGAACATAGAGTGGATGTCTGGATGGCATCTGTCTCACATTTTTCCATGACAACATTGGCTACAACTGGAGATAAGGGACAACCCATTGGGGTACCTTCAACTTATTTGTAGAATGTTCCATTCCAGGTGAAGTAAGTGTTGGTGAGGCAGTGTCTCACCAGGGCCGGTATATCAGCATTTAGTCCTTGTAGGACAAAATCTTCAATGATTGCAATGGTGTCAATCGCAGGAACTTTGGTAAACAAAGAGACCTCATCAAAACTAACGAGCAAATCACCTGCAGATAATGAGATGTCCTTAATTAACGATACCAAGTGAGCTAAGTTGAGTACAGCTGAGGTGGTCTTACCAGTGAATGGTTGTAAGGTCTCAGACAGAAATTGGGCCAGTTTGTAGGTGGGTGAGTCTGTGATGCCGCCGCCACGGAGACGATCAGCGGGCGGCCCACCTGCGATCTCGCCGCCCCGAGCGACGAGGCCGACATTGCTCCACCCCACCACCTCCCCACCCCCCCCCCACCGGAACACACACGCACGCACTCCCCCCACCATTAGAGCACGTGGGGAGACACCCTGGCCGACAGGTTTTCACCCAGAAGCCCTCGTAAAGGGATAATCTTCACGGTTTCCTGCGGCCAGGGAATTGGACGGTCTCCCCCGACGCTAACACCCACCGTGGCGCCGTGACTTGAGTAGAAGTGACATGTTCACGGCGGGGCTGCCCCGCCACCGCGGTTAGTACGCACCTCACGCACACGGGTCGGCAGGGCAGGTAGGGAGGAGGGCAGAGCCACGAGCGGCGGGAAACAGGGTCGCCCTCTGGCTGGATGGCCGCTGAGCAGGTAAATTTAGATGCGGACGTCGCTGAAAGCAACGGCCCGGGGGATGCTGAGATACAGATGGGCCTACCGATTGGCGGGTGATCCCAGCGAGCTGATTGGCCCGCGAGTCGGCACCAGGTAGCCCTTTTGATGTAGAAAGAATAAAGCGAGTGAGGGCGAAGGAAAAAGGTTCTCTGGCTACTCGAGTCAACCCCAGGCCCGTCCACTCCCGAGTCCAGCCGCGCGAACGTCCGTGGGACGTATCGACGCGCCGCGAGGACCAGCCGGCGGTGACGACGAACCGTGAGTAAGACAGAGAGGGAAAGAGGGAGTTGGGACTTAGCTTAAGAGGAAAACCGGAGAGGGTAAAGGGGAGAAGGACAGGTAGAGTGTAGTGCCGACTATCGAGAGATAGATTGGTCCTGCCCCGCTGATCCCGACTGACTGGGTTAAATAAGGGCTCGCCGACGCGGTGGAATAAATCGTCGGCGGTTACATAACGGACTGGTGTGGTTTTTGCGAGGGTGTGGAAAGAGAGTGGAAGCGTGGGTGCGCTTGCTGTCGCGGTGGTCGCCGCGTGTGTGGAGCGGCGCCGCGTGGAGTGTGTGCGCTACAAACCGTCGGCTGCGGACTCCCACGTTGCGAGCGGATACCCATCTCGCACGCATGCCCATCGCATAGCCCTTTAAACCCGTTTAATCCAATCCCCCCAATCGCCGGAGTGAGTACGAACGACGTCGCTTACCCTCCGACCTTTAACCCCCTGTTACCCGCGTGTGATTGGTGTGTGGGACTGCGCGGGCGGGGAGCGTCGCGTTTGGGTGCGGGCGAAGCGCTAGCGGGTCCCAGGGCGGTCGAGGGTGATGCCTCACCGGCAGGAAACCCGGACTCGGGGGGGGACAGCACAGGGGGGGGAACAGGAGCGCGACGACCTTTCCCCGCCCGGGGAGGAGTGCGGTGGCGGCAGCTCCCACACTAGTGGAGAGTCTGGGAGCGTCGGTACTTCGCGGACAGGGTCGCAGGCAGGAGAGATCCCGGGGGCCGGCGACCATAACAATTTGGCGTCAGAAGCGGTATGAACACCCGCGTTACCCCACGCGAAAATAAGGCATATATTCACTGGCCGGGGCACACCTTCGTGGAAAGCATTTGCCCGCAACGTCCTAGGGGCTAAGGAAATTAATGGGTGGACAGACGTGCAGACGCTACGTCAACTTAATATGAATCTGGATGGGCGGGCAGCCGATTTTGTGGAAGCCCTACCCGCAAGCGCGCAGACACAGCTAGAGGAGCTGATGCGCCGACTTGATCTGCGCTTCGGTACGCGCGATGAGGAGGAGGCAAAAGCAGCCTTAGAGGCACGCCGTCGCCAACCCGGCGAGAACCTGCGCGATTATGCCGAGGATGTGCGTGAGCTAACAAAGATCGCACGCCCGAGGTACACCACGGAAGCGATTGAGGAGCTGGCCGCAGAGAAAATCCAGCGATACTTAACGCGCACGGCGTGGTGGCAGCCAGACGTGAACTGTACGCGCCTCCCCTTTGATGCCCTTGTCGAGCGCGCGCGCAAATGTGAAAGAATTTCTAGCGAACGCGCACAGCTCCGAGGACTGGGACGGGAGCGCACCATCGCAAGTCTGTCCACCGAGGAGGAAGAGGAGGAACAGGAGCTCGCCAGGACGGTAGGGGGTCGGGAAAGGGGGCCTCCGGTATCCCGCGAGACCACCCCGGGATGGGTAGCGGGGATACAGGCGGGCATCGGGGGGATCGACAACAAGGTAACCCAAGTGGACAACAAGGTAACCCAAGTACGGGCACATATGACTACGCTGCAGACTACGGTAGAGACGGTTCAGACCGAGTTGGGAGGGCTGGCTGGGAGGGTAGCCCGACTAGAGGCGGAGTCTGGGCAGCGGCGTACGGGAGGGGAAAGAGGGAGCGGGCGGGGAGGCTCCTACGGGGCCGCCGCCCTTCCCCGAGCATGCTACCTGTGCGACCAGCGAGGGCACCTGGTGAGGGACTGTCCCCAGATCGCTCGCGCTAGAAAGGCGAAGGGGTTAAACGCCAACGCCCCCTAGAGGGTGGACCACCTAGGGGTGCAATCAACGAGGTCCCGACACATCCACGACAGTGGGAATAATGGCGAGCGAGTGATCTTCACACAGGTTCCAGCGACAACGCCCGTGGACACGGTGACTCCTGGCGACTGGCTACGGGAGCTGGTGGCAGGAATCACGGGGGCCACGTCGCTGGTAGAAGGGCAGGTTAACGGAATGCGTACCCGGATCCTGCTGGATACGGGGGCGGTGGCCTCGCTTTTGAGCGCGGCGCACTGCAGCGCGGTCGGGGTCGACGTGAGCCGCCTGCAGGCCCCGGACCGCTCACTGCACATGGCGAGCGGAGCTGGAATGGGGCTCCTGGGGAGGGCCACCCTGGAGGTCCGCGTAGGCCACCAGGTGTGCACCCAGGAGTTCTACGTCTCGAGTGTGCTGTGCCACGAGTGTATCGCAGGTACCGACCTCCTGGAGAAGCTGGGGCTCAACGTGCAGCCCCGACAGCGGTGCGCCACCGTGGAAGGCAGCGGGGAACGGATTCCATTCCTGGGACGGGAGCCGAATCGCCCCCGCTTCACACCCGTGGCCGCTACCCTGACGACGGCCGTCACCATCGGGCCGCTCGCCGAGATGCTGGTGCCTATGGCGACACCCTCCACCGACCCCGCGCACCGACCATCGGGGGAGGTAATGCTAACTCCTCACCCGGAGTTGGCAAAACGATACGGGGTTGTGGGGTCAGCCACGTTGGTAAACGCCGATGGGGGCCGATTGTTTATGTGTGTGTTTAACCCCCACGGCACCCCAGCAATACTACGACGGCGCACCACAGTAGCCACCGTGCACCCCCTACACGCGCGCCACTCCAGCGACTCGGTATTCGCACTCTGGGCGGAGGACCCCGGTCGCCCCGAAGACCAACAGGACCTGGCCTGGCGAGTCGGCCCGACTCCCCACGCCGAGGTCGTCCCCCTTCTTGACGCGGTACACGTACCTTGGGCAGATTTACCCAAGGGAGAGGCCGATCAGCTACGCGGGTTACTGCGGGAGTACGCCAACGTGTTCAGCGAACACGATTCAGACGTGGGTCGCACAGATCTCGTTAAGCACCAAATCGACACCGGGGCCGCCCGACCCATAAAGCTCCCCGCGTACCGCGTGGGCGCACCCGAACGTGCCCAGATCAAAGAGGCGGTCAGGGACATGCTCCGCGATAACATAATTCAGCCCTCGGCGAGCCCCTGGTCTGCCCCGGTGGTACTAGTAACGAAAAAGGACGGGTCAACCCGTTTTTGCGTCGATTACCGCAAACTAAACGCAGTCACCCTCGGCGACTCCTTTCCCATACCGCGTATCGACGACACCTTTGACAGCCTCGCCGGAGCGCGGTATTTTTCCACCCTCGATCTCGCGTCCGGGTACTGGCAGGTGGAGATGACGGAGGAGGATCGGCCAAAAACCGCATTCACCACCCCGATGGGACTATTCGAGTTTCGAGTACTCCCGTTCGGGCTCACCAACGCGCCCGCGACGTTCCAGCGGCTGATGGAGTTGGTGATGCGGGGCTTGCAGCGGGAGCAATGCCTGATTTACCTGGATGATGTGATCGTGTTCAGTAGATCTCTGTCTGAGCACTGGTCCAGGTTACGGGAGGTGTTCCAGCGACTGCGAGCGGCTCATCTCAAGCTCAAGCCGCGTAAGTGTTACATCGCACAGCGCGAGGTGGGGTACCTCGGACATCGCGTCAGCGAGGCGGGGGTGCGCACCGATCCGGACAAGGTACGCGCCGTAGTGGATTGGCCACAGCCAAGAAACCTGACGGAGATAAGATCATTTTTGGGGCTCGCCACCTATTATCGTCGATTTGTAAAGGGATTCAGCGAGATTGCACGCCCCCTCACCCAACTCACTTCCCCCAAGAACCCCTATCAGTGGACGGAGGCCTGCCAGACGGCCTTCACCACCCTCAAAGACCACCTCACACACACCCCCACACTGGCTTTCCCCGATTTTACCACCGACTTTATTTTGGACACCGACGCCTGCAGCAGCGGGCTGGGTGCGGTGTTGTCACAGGTGCAGGAAGGAATGGAACGGGTGATTGCGTACGCCAGCCGGACCCTGAGCGGGGCCGAGCTGAACTACTGTGTGACCCGTCAGGAATTGTATGCGGTGATCTTCGCGTGTAAACAGTTTCGGCCGTATTTGTACGGCAGGAAATGTCGGGTGCGCACGGACCATTATGCTCTGCAGTTCCTCCTCACCTTCAAGGAACCGCGGGGGCAGATGGCCCGATGGCTGGCGCAGCTGCAGGAGTACAACCTGCAAATCGAGTACCGGGCGGGGCGGACGCATGCAAACGCGGACGCATTATCACGGCGACCCGCGGTGTGTGCTGAGACGAGGGCGGAGGAGGCCTGCCCGTGCTTCACGGGGGGACGTTGCCGACAGGCAACGGACCCCCGGGAACCCGCTGAACCTAACCCCCCCCCGGCGAGAGAGAGTGCGATATGCGCCACAGAGACCCCCACAGGTGGAGGCGCGGACCCAGTCGACCGCCCGGCGGGCGCAGGGCCCACGACTCGGGACCCAGCGGACCACCCCGCCCCGATCGGACGGATCCAGGAGGACGTCGGCTGTGCCTTCCCGGGCCTGAACGACGAGCAGCTGAGGCAGACCCAGCAGCGGGATCCAGAGCTGGCGGCGGTGGAAGCGGCCCTGCGGGAGGGGAAAAGCACCCTACCAGGGCCCTGGAGTGGTTGGTATGCCCGGTTGTGTGTGCAGAACGGGGTGGTACGGGAGTTAACCGAGGCCGGCCAGCCGGGGTGCATCTGTGTTCCCGCCCAGGTGCGACCCCAGCTGCTACGGCTGGTACACGACCACCCGCTCGGGGGCCATGACGGGGAACGGCGCACTCGGGAGACTCTGCGTCGCCAGTATCTCTGGCCCAAATTGACGCAAGATGTGGCCGCCTGGGTACAGGGCTGCCGCGCTTGTCAGCAGTGCGGACCGAAACCGGCACGATACCAGGTACCCCTAAGGCCGTTCCGCGTCAGTCGGACGAACCAGCTGGTCGGCATCGATCTCCAGGGGCCGTTCCCATGATCCCACCGGGGCAACCGCTATATCCTCGTAGCGGTGGAATACTTCACCCGCTACCCCGTGGCGGTGGCCATCCCCGATAAAACGGCCCTGGTAGTGGCCCGGGCGTTCGTGGAGCACTATGTACTTAAGCACGGGATCCCGGAGCGAGTCCTTACCGACCAGGGTAGCGAGTTCGAGGCCGACTTGTTTCAGGCGCTGTGCCGGGAGTTCGGAATCCAGAAAGACCGAACCACGGCGTACCACCCCCAGGCGAACGGTATGGTTGAGCGTATGAATCAGACTCTGGCCGGAAAGCTCAAGCGTATGGCGGCCGCAAACCAACGGGATTGGGACGAACACCTCCCCTACGCCCTGTTCGCCTACGCCACCACGGTGCACACATCGACAGGACAAACCCCGTTCCTAATTATGTTTGGTCGTGAGTCTCGTCTACCCGCAGACTTGCTGTTCGGCATTCCTCCACCCCAAACGGAGGAAGGGAGTCGCCCCGTGGAGCATCTGATGGAGACCCTACAAGGGGTCCGGGACCGGGCCTACCCGCAAGGGGAGGCCGCGCATCGGCGACAGGAGCAGAGCACCCGACCCCGCGTGGAGCCCCCCCTTTTCTTGACAGGCACCAAGGTGTGGCTACACACCCCTCGCGTCGGGGCCGGACAGGTGGGGAAGCTGACCACCTACTGGTGGGGACCCTGGACCGTGGTACGGCAGATCTCTCCCTGGACGGTATTAATCCAGGGTGGAGAGAGGGGCCGAGAAACGGTGGTTAACGTCCGCCGCTTAAAACCATGGAGGGCAGCCCCGGCGGGGGAGAACCTCGCCGCCCGAGTACCGCGAAATCCCGGTGCCCCTGCGCCACCCGTGCTCGGGGGCCTCGCGCACTACATGGGCCCCGCCGGGCTCCCAGCCCCGAGGCGTCCCGGCCCCGCCAGAGGACGGCGGGGACGCCGCCCCTTAAACCCCGCTGCCGCGGAGTTTGTCCCCCAGCCCCCAGGTGCCGAGAGACAGAAGGAGCTGCTGGAGTGGAGAAGGAGACCGCCGCAGGAAACCCCGAGGACGGAGCCACCTCCCCCGAGGCCAGCCACGAGGTCCGGGCGGATCCCCCGGACCCCGCAGCGCTACCTCGTGGGCGCGGCCCAGGCGAGGTGCTCCAGTCAACACGGGACGGGGACTGGCACCTCGGGGGGCTATGTGATGCCGCCGCCACGGAGCCGATCAGCGGTCGGCCCACCTGCGATCTCGCCGCCCCGAGCGACGAGGCCGACATTGCTCCACCCCACCACCTCCCCACCCCCCCCACCGGAACACACACGCACGCACTCCCCCCACCATTAGAGCGCGTGGGGAGACACCCTGGCCGACAGGTTTTCACCCAGAAGCCCTCGTAAAGGGATAATCTTCACGGTTTCCTGCGGCCAGGGAATTGGACGGTCTCCCCCGACGCTAACACACACCGTGGCGCCGTGACTTGAGTAGAAGTGACATGTTCACGGCGGGGCTGCCCCGCCACCGCGGTTAGTACGCACCTCACGCACACGGGTCGGCAGGGCAGGTAGGGGGGAGGGCGGAGCCACGAGCGGCGGGAAAGCAGGGTCGCCCTCTGGCTGGATGGCCGCTGAGCAGGTAAATTTAGATGCGGACGTCGCTGAAAGCAACGGCCCGGGGGATGCTGGGGTACAGATGGGCCTACCGATTGGCGGGTGATCCCAGCGAGCTGATTGGCCCGCGAGTCGGCACCAGGTAGCCCTTTTGATGTAGAAAGAATAAAGCTAGTGAGGGCGAAGGAAAAAGGTTCTCTGGCTACTCGAGTCAACCCCAGGCCCGTCAACTCCCGAGTCCAGCCGCACGAACGTCCGTGGGACGTATCGACGCGCCGCGAGGACCAGCCGGCGGTGACGACGAACCGTGAGTAAGACAGAGAGGGAAAGAGGGAGTTGGGACTTAGCTTAAGAGGAAAACCGGAGAGGGTAAAGGGGAGAAGGACAGGTAGAGTGTAGTGCCGACTATCGAGAGATAGATTGGTCCTGCCCCGCTGATCCCGACTGACTGGGTTAAATAAGGGCTCGCCGACGCGGTGGAATAAATCGTCGGCGGTTACATAACGGACTGGTGTGGTTTTTGCGAGGGTGTGGAAAGAGAGTGGAAGCGTGGGTGCGCTTGCTGTCGCGGTGGTCGCCGCGTGTGTGGAGCGGCGCCGCGTGGAGTGTGTGCGCTACAAACCGTCGGCTGCGGACTCCCACGTTGCGAGCGGATACCCATCTCGCACGCATGCCCATCGCATAGCCCTTTAAACCCGTTTAATCCAATCCCCCCAATCGCCGGAGTGAGCACGAACGACGTCGCTTACCCTCCGACCTTTAACCCCCTGTTACCCGCGTGTGATTGGTGTGTGGGACTGCGCGGGCGGGGAGCGTCGCGTTTGGGTACCGGCGAAGCGCTAGCGGGTCCCAGGGCGGTCGAGGGTGATGCCTCACCGGCAGGAAACCCGGACTCGGGGGGGGACAGCACAGGGGGGGGAACAGGAGCGCGACGACCTTTCCCCGCCCGGGGAGGAGTGCGGTGGCGGCAGCTCCCACACTAGTGGAGAGTCTGGGAGCGTCGGTACTTCGCGGACAGGGTCGCAGGCAGGAGAGATCCCGGGGGCCGGCGACAATAACAATTTGGCGTCAGAAGCGGTATGAACACCCGCGTTACCCCACGCGAAAATAAGGCATATATTCACTGGCCGGGGTACACCTTCGTGGAAAGCATTTGCCCGCAACGTCCTAGGGGCTAAGGAAATTAATGGGTGGACGGACGCGCAGACGCTACGTCAACTTAATATGAATCTGGATGGGCGGGCAGCCGATTTTGTGGAAGCCCTACCCGCAAGCGCGCAGACACAGCTAGAGGAGCTGATGCGCCGACTTGATCTGCGCTTCGGTACGCGCGATGAGGAGGAGGCAAAAGCGGCCTTAGAGGCACGCCGTCGCCAACCCGGCGAGGACCTGCGCGATTATGCCGAGGATGTGCGTGAGCTAACAAAGATCGCACGCCCGAGGTACACCACGGAAGCGATTGAGGAGCTGGCCGCAGAGAAAATCCAGCGATACTTAACGCGCACGGCGTGGTGGCAGCCAGACGTGAACTGTACGCGCCTCCCCTTTGATGCCCTTGTCGAGCGCGCGCGCAAATGTGAAAGAATTTCTAGCGAACGCGCACAGCTCCGAGGACTGGGACGGGAGCACACCATCGCAAGTCTGTCCACCGAGGAGGAAGAGGAGGAACAGGAGCTCGCCAGGACGGTAGGGGGTCGGGAAAGGGGGCCTCCGGTATCCCGCGAGACCACCCCGGGATGGGTAGCGGGGATACAGGCGGGCATCGGGGGGATCGACAACAAGGTAACCCAAGTGGACAACAAGGTAACCCAAGTACGGGCACATATGACTACGCTGCAGACTACGGTAGAGACGGTTCAGACCGAGTTGGGAGGGCTGGCTGGGAGGGTAGCCCGACTAGAGGCGGAGTCTGGGCAGCGGCGTACGGGAGGGGAAAGAGAGAGCGGGCGGGGAGGCTCCTACGGGGCCGCCGCCCTTCCCCGAGCATGCTACCTGTGCGACCAGCGAGGGCACCTGGTGAGGGACTGTCCCCAGATCGCTCGCGCTAGAAAGGCGAAGGGGTTAAACGCCAACGCCCCCTAGAGGGTGGACCACCTAGGGGTGCAATCAACGAGGTCCCGACACATATCCACGACAGTGGGAATAATGGCGAGCGAGTGATCTTCACACAGGTTCCAGCGACAACGCCCGTGGACGCGGTGACTCCTGGCGACTGGCTACGGGAGCTGGTGGCAGGAATCACGGGGGCCACGTCGCTGGTAGAAGGGCAGGTTAACGGAATGCGTACCCGGATCCTGCTGGATACGGGGGCGGTGGCCTCGCTTTTGTGCGCGGCGCACTGCAGCGCGGTCGGGGTCGACGTGAGCCGCCTGCAGGCCCCGGACCGTTCACTGCACATGGCGAGCGGAGCCGGAATGGGGCTCCTGGGGAGAGCCACCCTGGAGGTCCGCGTAGGCCACCAGGTGTGCACCCAGGAGTTCTACGTCTCGAGTGTGCTGTGCCACGAGTGTATCGCAGGTACCGACCTCCTGGAGAAGCTGGGGCTCAACGTGCAGCCCCGACAGCGGTGCGCCACCGTGGAAGGCAGCGGGGAACGGATTCCATTCCTGGGACGGGAGCCGAATCGCCCCCGCTTCACACCCGTGGCCGCTACCCTGACGACGGCCGTCACCATCGGGCCGCTCGCCGAGATGCTGGTGCCTGTGGCGACACCCTCCACCGACCCCGCGCACCGACCATCGGGGGAGGTAATGCTAACTCCTCACCCGGAGTTGGCAAAACGATACGGGGTTGTGGGGTCAGCCACGTTGGTAAACGCCGATGGGGGCCGATTGTTTATGTGTGTGTTTAACCCCCACGGCACCCCAGCAATACTACGACGGCGCACCACAGTAGCCACCGTGCACCCCCTACACGCGCGCCACTCCAGCGACTCGGTATTCGCACTCTGGGCGGAGGACCCCGGTCGCCCCGAGGACCAACAGGACCTGGCCTGGCGAGTCGGCCCGACTCCCCACGCCGAGGTCGTCCCCCTTCTTGACGCGGTACACATACCTTGGGCAGATTTACCCAAGGGAGAGGCCGATCAGCTACGCGGGTTACTGCGGGAGTACGCCGACGTGTTCAGCGAACACGATTCAGACGTGGGTCGCACAGATCTCGTTAAGCACCAAATCGACACCGGGGCCGCCCGACCCATAAAGCTCCCCGCGTACCGCGTGGGCGCACCCGAACGTGCCCAGATCAAAGAGGCGGTCAGGGACATGCTCCGCGATAACATAATTCAGCCCTCGGCGAGCCCCTGGTCTGCCCCGGTGGTACTAGTAACGAAAAAGGACAGGTCAACCCGTTTTTGCGTTGATTACCGCAAACTAAACACAGTCACCCTCGGCGACTCCTTTCCCATACCGCGTATCGACGACACCTTTGACAGCCTCGCCGGAGCGCGGTATTTTTCCACCCTCGATCTCGCGTCCGGGTACTGGCAGGTGGAGATGACGGAGGAGGATCGGCCAAAAACCGCATTCACCACCCCGATGGGACTATTTGAGTTTCGAGTACTCCCGTTCGGGCTCACCAACGCGCCCGCGACGTTCCAGCGGCTGATGGAGTTGGTGATGCGGGGCTTGCAGCGGGAGCAATGCCTGATTTACCTGGATGATGTGATCGTGTTCAGTAGATCTCTGTCTGAGCACTGGTCCAGGTTACGGGAGGTGTTCCAGCGACTGCGAGCGGCTCATCTCAAGCTCAAGCCGCGTAAGTGTTACATCGCACAGCGCGAGGTGGGGTACCTCGGACATCGCGTCAGCGAGGCGGGGGTGCGCACCGATCCGGACAAGGTACGCGCCGTAGTGGATTGGCCACAGCCAAGAAACCTGACGGAGATAAGATCATTTTTGGGGCTCGCCACCTATTATCGTCGATTTGTAAAGGGATTCAGCGAGATTGCACGCCCCCTCACCCAACTCACTTCCCCCAAGAACCCCTATCAGTGGACGGAGGCCTGCCAGACGGCCTTCACCACCCTCAAAGACCACCTCACACACACCCCCACACTGGCTTTCCCCGATTTTACCACCGACTTTATTTTGGACACCGACGCCTGCAGCAGCGGGCTGGGTGCGGTGTTGTCACAGGTGCAGGAAGGAATGGAACGGGTGATTGCGTACGCCAGCCGGACCCTGAGCGGGGCCGAGCTGAACTACTGTGTGACCCGTCAGGAATTGTATGCGGTGATCTTCGCGTGTAAACAGTTTCGGCCGTATTTGTACGGCAGGAAATGTCGGGTGCGCACGGACCATTATGCTCTGCAGTTCCTCCTCACCTTCAAGGAACCGCGGGGGCAGATGGCCCGATGGCTGGCGCAGCTGCAGGAGTACAACCTGCAAATCGAGTACCGGGCGGGGCGGACGCATGCAAACGCGGACGCATTATCACGGCGACCCGCGGTGTGTGCTGAGACGAGGGCGGAGGAGGCCTGCCCGTGCTTGACGGGGGGACGTTGCCGACAGGCAACGGATCCCCGGGAACCCGCTGAACCTAACCCCCCCCCCGGCGAGAGAGAGTGCGGTATGCGCCACAGAGACCCCCACAGGTGGAGGCGCGGACCCAGTCGACCGCCCGGCGGGCGCAGGGCCCACGACTCGGGACCCAGCGGACCACCCCGCCCCGATCGGACGGATCCAGGAGGACGTCGGCTGTGCCTTCCCGGGCCTGAACGACGAGCAGCTGAGGCAGACCCAGCAGCGGGATCCGGAGCTGGCGGCGGTGGAAGCGGCCCTGCGGGAGGGGAAAAGCACCCTACCAGGGCCCTGGAGCGGTTGGTATGCCCGGTTGTGTGTGCAGAATGGGGTGGTACGGGAGTTAACCGAGGCCGGCCAGCCGGGGTGCATCTGTGTTCCCGCCCAGGTGCGACCCCAGCTGCTACGGCTGGTACACGACCACCCGCTCGGGGGCCATGACGGGGAACGGCGCACTCGGGAGACTCTGCGTCGCCAGTATCTCTGGCCCAAATTGACGCAAGATGTGGCCGCCTGGGTACAGGGCTGCCGCGCTTGTCAGCAGTGCGGACCGAAACCGGCACGATACCAGGTACCTCTAAGGCCGTTCCGCGTCAGTCGGATGAACCAGCTGGTCGGCATCGATCTCCAGGGGCCGTTCCCATGATCCCACCGGGGCAACCGCTATATCCTCGTAGCGATGGAATACTTCACCCGCTACCCCGTGGCGGTGGCCATCCCCGATAAAACGGCCCTGGTAGTGGCCCGGGCGTTCGTGGAGCACTATGTACTTAAGCACGGGATCCCGGAGCGAGTCCTTACCGACCAGGGTAGCGAGTTCGAGGCCGACTTGTTTCAGGCGCTGTGCCGGGAGTTCGGAAATCCAGAAAGACCGAACCACGGCGTACCACCCCCAGGCGAACGGTATGGTTGAGCGTATGAATCAGACTCTGGCCGGAAAGCTCAAGCGTATGGCGGCCGCAAACCAACGGGATTGGGACGAACACCTCCCCTACGCCCTGTTCGCCTACGCCACCACGGTGCACACATCGACAGGACAAACCCCGTTCCTAATTATGTTTGGTCGTGAGTCTCGTCTACCCGCAGACTTGCTGTTCGGCATTCCTCCACCCCAAACGGAGGAAGGGAGTCGCCCCGTGGAGCATCTGATGGAGACCCTACAAGGGGTCCGGGACCGGGCCTACCCGCAAGGGGAGGCCGCGCATTGGCGACAGGAGCAGAGCACCCGACCCCGCGTGGAGCCCCCCCTTTTCTTGACAGGCACCAAGGTGTGGCTACACACCCCTCGCGTCGGGGCCGGACAGGTGGGGAAGCTGACCACCTACTGGTGGGGACCCTGGACCGTGGTACGGCAGATCTCTCCCTGGACGGTATTAATCCAGGGTGGAGAGAGGGGCCGAGAAACGGTGGTTAACGTCCGCCGCTTAAAACCATGGAGGGCAGCCCCGGCGGGGGAGAACCTCGCCGCCCGAGTACCGCGAATCCCGGTGCCCCTGCGCCACCCGTGCTCGGGGGCCTCGCGCACTACATGGGCCCCGCCGGGCCCCCAGCCCCGAGGCGTCCCGGCCCCGCCAGAGGACGGCGGGGACGCTGCCCCTTAAACCCCGCTGCCGCGGAGTTTGTCCCCCAGCCCCCAGGTGCCGAGAGACAGAAGGAGCTGCTGGAGTGGAGAAGGAGACCGCCGCAGGAAACCCCGAGGACGGAGCCACCTCCCCCGAGGCCAGCCACGAGGTCCGGGCGGATCCCCCGGACCCCGCAGCGCTACCTCGTGGGCGCGGCCCAGGCGAGGTGCTCCAGTCAACACGGGACGGGGACTGGCACCTCGGGGGGCTATGTGATGCTGCCGCCACGGAGCCGATCAGCGGTCGGCCCACCTGCGATCTCGCCGCCCCGAGCGACGAGGCCGACATTGCTCCACCCCACCACCTCCCCACCCCCCCCACCGGAACACACACGCACGCACTCCCCCCACCATTAGAGCGCGTGGGGAGACACCCTGGCCGACAGGTTTTCACCCAGAAGCCCTCGTAAAGGGATAATCTTCACGGTTTCCTGCGGCCAGGGAATTGGACGGTCTCCCCCGACGCTAACACACACCGTGGCGCCGTGACTTGAGTAGAAGTGACATGTTCACGGCGGGGCTGCCCCGCCACCGCGGTTAGTACGCACCTCACGCACACGGGTCGGCAGGGCAGGTAGGGGGGAGGGCGGAGCCACGAGCGGCGGGAAAGCAGGGTCGCCCTCTGGCTGGATGGCCGCTGAGCAGGTAAATTTAGATGCGGACGTCGCTGAAAGCAACGGCCCGGGGGATGCTGGGGTACAGATGGGCCTACCGATTGGCGGGTGATCCCAGCGAGCTGATTGGCCCGCGAGTCGGCACCAGGTAGCCCTTTTGATGTAGAAAGAATAAAGCTAGTGAGGGCGAAGGAAAAAGGTTCTCTGGCTACTCGAGTCAACCCCAGGCCCGTCAACTCCCGAGTCCAGCCGCACGAACGTCCGTGGGACGTATCGACGCGCCGCGAGGACCAGCCGGCGGTGACGACGAACCGTGAGTAAGACAGAGAGGGAAAGAGGGAGTTGGGACTTAGCTTAAGAGGAAAACCGGAGAGGGTAAAGGGGAGAAGGACAGGTAGAGTGTAGTGCCGACTATCGAGAGATAGATTGGTCCTGCCCCGCTGATCCCGACTGACTGGGTTAAATAAGGGCTCGCCGACGCGGTGGAATAAATCGTCGGCGGTTACATAACGGACTGGTGTGGTTTTTGCGAGGGTGTGGAAAGAGAGTGGAAGCGTGGGTGCGCTTGCTGTCGCGGTGGTCGCCGCGTGTGTGGAGCGGCGCCGCGTGGAGTGTGTGCGCTACAAACCGTCGGCTGCGGACTCCCACGTTGCGAGCGGATACCCATCTCGCACGCATGCCCATCGCATAGCCCTTTAAACCCGTTTAATCCAATCCCCCCAATCGCCGGAGTGAGCACGAACGACGTCGCTTACCCTCCGACCTTTAACCCCCTGTTACCCGCGTGTGATTGGTGTGTGGGACTGCGCGGGCGGGGAGCGTCGCGTTTGGGTGCCGGCGAAGCGCTAGCGGGTCCCAGGGCGGTCGAGGGTGATGCCTCACCGGCAGGAAACCCGGACTCGGGGGGGGACAGCACAGGGGGGGGAACAGGAGCACGACGACCTTTCCCCGCCCGGGGAGGAGTGCGGTGGCGGCAGCTCCCACACTAGTGGAGAGTCTGGGAGCGTCGGTACTTCGCGGACAGGGTCGCAGGCAGGAGAGATCCCGGGGGCCGGCGACCATAACAAGTCAATGGTGGAGACGATAGGATGAAGGGATGTCCCTTCTTTATGGCTTTTGGTAAGCCATACAATCTGGGTGGTGTAGACAAGCAATACCCCGGCATCTACAAACTAAGCTGTGTCTGCGGCAGTAGTTACATTGGGGAAACTAAACGACATGTCTCAGACCATGTTCGTGAACAAAAAGCAGATCTGAAACACGGTAGGACCAATCCCTCGGCCGTGGCTGATCATTGTTTTAAGTCACGAAGGTACTTTGCAAGCCCACTGGCTATCAACAAGACAAAGACAATTTTAACCAAGAAGATGGGTACAAACTGATCAATCATTGGAAGGACATTATTAACCAGTTTTATTCATAACTGGATGTGATGTTTCCATCGACTTTCTGGTTTTGCATTAACAGGTTAAATGTTTCACTAACACAGCCACCGTTGCTGGTTTTCCTCGATGTGGCGGTGGCTCTGCGATCTTGCATTGACTTGCTAATCTCTCACAATACAATGGCCACCTCCATAGCTTCGTCTTACATTGACTTGCTAATGTCTCACAAGACAATGGCCACCTCCACAGCTTCGTCTTACATTGACTTGCTAATCTCTCACAAGACAATGGTCACCTCCACAGCTTCGTCTTACATTGACATGCTAATCTCTCACAATACAATGGTGACCTCCACAGCTTCATCTTACATTGACATGCTAATCTCTCACAAGACAATGGTCACCTCTGCAGCTTTGTCTTACATTGACATGCTAATCTCTTACAATACAATGGCCACCTCCATAGCTTCGTCTTACATTGACATGCTAATCTCTCACAATGCAATGGCCACCTCCATAGCTTCGTCTTACATTGACATGCTAATCTCTCACAATACAATGGCCACCTCCGCAGCTTCGTCTTACATTGACTTGCTAATCTCTCACAATACAATGGCCACCTCCATAGCTTCGTCTTACATTGACTTGCTAATCTCTCACAAGACAATGGTCACCTCCACAGCTTCGTCTTACATTGACTTGCTAATCTCTCACAATACAATGGCCACCTCCACAGCTTTGTCTTACATTGACATGCTAATCTCTCACAATACAATGGCCACCTCCATAGCTTCGTCTTACATTGACTTGCTAATCTCTCACAATGCAATGGTCACCTCCACAGCTTCGTCTTACATTGACATGCTAATCTCTCACAAGACAATGGCCACCTCCACAGCTTCGTCTTACATTGACTTGCTAATCTCTCACAATACAATGGCCACCTCCACAGCTTCGTCGTCTTGGAGGTAGCTCTCCGATCCTACATTGATATGCTAATTTCTCACTTTAACATCACTAGCTCCGCCCATTTCGCTTATGACCCTTGGGCTACACCCATTTCAAACCTTTAAAACAGCCTGCCTCAGCAGCTTTCTTGCTATTTTTTCTCCTGATGACAATTGCTTGTGTTGCGATCGAAAAGTCGTATTTTTTTGTTATTTTTGTTATTTTCTTTGAAACTATCTACGTGACTTTACCGAAAGACCCAATAATATGAATTCCTGCAGTCACGGAAGCTTTAAATCAAGATTTGCAACTACTTTGTTTGGTTATTAACATTTATGGCAAGCTGCAGTAAAGGTTAATAACCACTGCATTATAGTATCACGCAGTCTATTTCCGTGAAAATCGCCGTGTAAATATCTACATTTTCTCAAATAATTATAATTGACCCGTCATAATTACAATGATTCCATTTCTCATTTACATTTTGAATTCGTGATGAGAAAGTGTAACCAAGGCCTTTAATATATGAGTCTGATAGTATCATGTTAACTTCACTGGGACACACTGGATGTGTTCAGAGTTATAACCTTGTACTTTGCATTTCACTTTTAAGACTCTGAAAGACTCTTGTGTTCCGAGTGTTAAAAAGGCTTATAGCTAGAATTTCTGCATAATTTAAAGAACGCAGAAACACATTCTCCATCTCCAGAGGGATGGAAGCCCTGGCATTTTACAAAAAGCACATTCCGTACATTCGAAGGCCGATCTGTGAGCAGCTGCAGCAGCTGCTGTATCATTAACGGAGATTTGTCGATTAACCACTTGGGCCAATGCAAATTGTTTGAATCCTGGTCTTAAAAACTGCCTCATCCGGGGAAGCTCCCATTACCAGTGCGGTTAATTAAGCATGCGGTGTTCATCCATGGCTGTTATGTAAACCCTTGAAAAACGCAACGTACGCCGTGCGAGCCGACGATACCGCATGCAAGAGGATTGCAAACGAGGGTCTCCTGCGAGGCTGCAGGTACTGAGGCAGGGAACTTTGCTTATGGTGAGGGAGAGGTCCCCGTGCCTCAGGTGTGGCTCACGTCAGCGATGCACTCGCCGACAGGAGACCCCTGCCTCGGATCTATCCCTCTCCTCACAAAAAACGCACATTTGCCAAACTCTCCATTACGGTATATATATTTATACTTGTAAGCCACTGGGTCCTCTAAAGCGGAGAGTTAAATTCACATTTAAGCTCCATGTTTTGCATAAGGGGCAATACGCATCATTTATATTTGACGAGCTTATTTGCCCGTCCTAGGACGGAAGCTGTAATATTTACGAAAAAATTGAGCAGAGTAATAATTGTATCTTGTGTAAATTTAATGGCAGTGAATCTTGCACGAAAGTAAGTCATGAAACACTTCACTGCATGTCACTGTAGCACTGTATATAACTGACCTCCAATTTGTCCAAATTCACTGCTCTGATACTTTATTGCCTTCTGCTTTCGGTCGCTGGGATTGAAATAAGTTGGAAATCGATACAATATCTGGAAAATCACCGAAAAATGTCTATTTGACCTTAATGTAGAAGCATAAATGAGACTTACCTTTTGTCTCAAGTGCTGAAGAAATAAATAAAGACACCAAATCCACTTTGTTGCTGTGTAGAATTATTTATTAGATTCACTTTCAATAAAGAAACGTCAAACTTAAAGCGAATTTGCGAAAAAAATGTATTTCCGCTCGACCTTCTGCGTGAGTGTAAAAATCCACCCGCTCATGCAAATTAATGATGGGGGGGGGGGGTGTGCATGTGGGGTGACGTCACGCGCGTTACACACAAACAGACATTCTTGGCTCATTATAGCAGTAACTAGGGGTTATTCGGGGGCGCCTGTGGCACCCCTCACAACCATTTACGGCCTCCGGCCAGGAGTGTCACGAAAAAATTGCACGCGAACGACGCATTCACGCAAGCGCCCGATGCTCCGTTGTGAAGTTTTAAAATGAAACATATTTTGAATTGAATTATGTTTTGAATGAATTAGATCATTTTATTTCTTAATTAAAAGCTTATATCATTTTTCGTCGTCGTGGAGGTAGCTCTCCGATCTTACATTGACATGCAAATTTCTCACTTTGACGTCACTAGCCCCACCCACTTCGCTTATGACCCTTGGGCTACACCCATTTAAAATCTTTAAAAACAGCCTGCCTCAGCAGTTTTCCCGCTGTTTTTTCTCCTGATGACGATTGCTTGTGTTGCGATCGAAACGTCGTAGTTTTTTTTGTTATTTTTTGTTATTTTCTTTGAACCTATCTACGTGACTTTACCGAAAGACCAAATAATACAAAGTAGTTGCACTTACGTGTCCGTGCTCGATTATTCACCTTTCCAAAAATCTGGCCACGTCTCACACCCCCAGGGGGTTCGTGCACCCCATGTTAAGAAGAACCACTGCTGTAATATAATGCCATCATTTCTGACCACTTTTCTCCAGGTTAACACCAGGGCGAATAGCTTCAAATCTGAGCACTGACCAGTTGGACAAGAGCGGCAGGGCTTCTTTTGCGGCTCGCCCTCTGTACACCGAGGAAGGTTTTCTGAGAACGCTTTTGGGCGTGGGAACGACAAAGCGTCTCAGTCTCACAATTATGAACTATGTGAATCAAAAGTTTGGATGCGACATCTGTCAAAAAGATGCACCAAGTGTTGGCAAGATTTGTTAACAGCAACGCGTTGTTGGATACATTGATTACACTCAATGTTTATTTCATAATGGTAAATATATTTTCTTAGCATAAGGCTTCACTCTCATAAGGTCACTGCTACTAGTACCTGTAATGGTAGGCTGGATTAAATACATTACAGTTATATTTATATTGAATCAACCTCATATTCTTGGTTCTTTTGGGAAAGTCACCACGTAGAAGGGAAACAATAAAATAATAAAACAATAAAATTATCACGTTTCAACTGCAACACAAGCAATCATCATCAGGTTTTATATTTTTATTATTTTGTTTCCCTTCTACATGACTTTACCAAAAGAACCAAGAATATGAATCCCTGCAATCACGAAAGCTTTAAATCAAAATTTGAATCAACCTCGTCATCCTAGAATATACTTTTGGTATTTTTTGGGCTGGAAACCTGTTATATTATCTTCTACTTCATATTTCTGTTTTTAAATTAGACTACAGTTTGCACACAAACAGTACCCTGTTTAGTAAGCACCTGTATATGCTTTGAGGCTCCACATTTGATTAATTTATAGCCCATTTCCAATCCACTACTGAATGAAGACCTCCCCACAAGTTGTCAGTCATTAAGGGTTGTTTGACAGTGGTCAATGCGTGTTGATGAATAGGTGGAACCCAAAACCAGTTCAGATATCACTCGCTACTGATGCTAGTCATGCCCAGGGAATGACCTTAGGTCACCTGGTTCGTAGTGCAGCGCACTAGCCACACTATGCGAACGCTACCCCCACATTGTCAATGATGAGTTACAAAACGTTGATTGGAAAATTGTGTTTTAAGAGTTACAAAACTCAGTTTTATGTGTTTGTATGCATCATAACAAAAACTTTAATCAGTTTTTTTGTGAACTGAGGCTAGTTACACAAAGTAATAATGCCGACTTTCACTTTTAATTTTGTATAATTTCAACAATTTGCATTCAAAGCACATGTGCAAACATCATCCACGCCACTACACAGATTTGACAGAGTGCAAGAATTTCACTACCATCATAGCTTGAAAATGTTTCGTTATGTAATCAAAATATATATGAAGTTCACATTTGCAAAGGTTCACATTCTGGGGTACACATGGGAGATTACCCGTTACAAGATTGGTTACTTAAAACAAGAGTAATATAAAGAGAAAATAGGCATACAGATATCTTCAGTGGCAGCCATTATCCCGCATCAGTTGCAGTGGTTAATCCTATGGCAGCTAAAGGCAAGGTCAAGAGGTCATAGTGAATACCATTGATGCCACCACACCAGACTATCGCCATCTTCCTACTACTAGATCCCTCAGCTGTAGCCGAGTAAACACTGAATTTCCCAAATATCGTAACAATTGTTTAATTACTGTGCCTTAAAAGGGAAACAGATGTTTCTTAAAGGGCAATGTTATTGATAAATGTATTGTTTTTAATTGTCATTGTGCACCACTGCCAATGCAGTATCACAATGTTTTGCTAATTTTCCTAAATCTGCCTTTAGTGTTCCTGAGTGGCTTTAGGTATTCCCTTGGTTGCCAACTCCTGGATGCCATTCCAATGCACTTCTCTTGTAATGTTCCAACCTCATCTACTCAAGCACAACCTCGAGCATGCCAATGCTCCACATATGCGCCTTTACTCAACGATGCAAGCGACAAAATTCTGCTGTCTGTGCACCTCTGCAAGTTTCTGCGTGTCACCACTATCTGTTAGGCATTAACTCTGCATTGGCAATTATCAGTTTTAAATATAAAAAAAATATTTACATCAATATAATTATATCATGTGTTTTTCAATTGAAATCAGTCACTTGAGCTAAAACAGATAAAAGATCAAATTAACTCGGGCCCCATTTATATAATTTCACGAGCAGCAGGATCATCTTCCCCAGTCTGACAGGCACAGATATTGGTGGTGCGATGATGTTGGGGTGATTGATCACCATGTCATGCATACACAGTGTCTCTTGACGCACTAGCATGAGCTAGTGGTATAGTAACCATGCTGTCATCAAAATGTCTCTTTAAAATAAGCTCGGTGTCCCCTACCGGTTTCTTCATTAACTTTGACACTCATTCTACAAATCATTGAAGGAACACCATTCAAGATACTGGCCACAATTGCCTAGATGTGCACTCACACTTAACATTGACGGAAAAAAATGTCTACTTCTGATTGGGACCAAGTAGATAACATGACAGCCTCTTCAGCCGCGTCAATGTCAGCTAAATGCAAAGATAACTTGATTTCCAAGTTCAAGCTCCTCTCCAAGAAGAAGCCAGTTCCAGAAACTTAAAAGTTAGATGGTGACAAGATTGTTATCAATCAGAGCAACAGCCCAATTTCCGACAGCCTAAAATCGATTCTAGCTAAAGGGTTTAATTTCGCAGTCACCCCTAAACACATCCCAGTTGATGATATCATTGCCCAGGTCGACGTAGCCCTTAAGGGTTTGGGACACATTTATGCAGACGTAGCAAGATCGGAAATCGCTGCAATCCTCAAAAACGCTAAGACACCTATTAGCAACATAAGCAAGGATGAGCGACTTGAACTCTCACAACTAAAAAAGAGATATGACATAGTCATCCTCTCAGCCGACAAGGGCAAAACCACATACAATAACAAAATTCAGGACCTACTTAATGATGGCAGCTATACCAAAATCAAGAGATCCTACCAACCGCCTGGTTACGAAAACCAACAATATCATCACTGATTCGACATCTTTAATCGAACCAACCAAGCGGTTTTCCTTAAAACCCTCTGCTGCTAGACCACCCAGATTGTATGACTTACCAAAAATCCATAAAGAAGGTACACCACTCCGTCATATCGCCTCCACCATTGGCTCACCCACCTACAAACTGATTTCTGTCTGAGACCTTGCAACCATTCACTGGCAAGACCACCTCAGCTGTACTTAACTCAGCTCACTTGATATCTTCCATTGATATCTAACTATCTCCAGGTTATTTGCTTGTCAGTTTCGATGTAGTATCTTTGTTTACCAAAGTTCCTGTGCCTGACACCATTGCAATCATTGAAGATTTGGTCCAACAAGGATTGAATGCTGATGTTCCAGCCCTGGTTAAACACTGCCTCACCAACACTTACTTCACCTGGAATGGACCATTCTACAAACAAGTTGAAGGTACCCCTATGAGTTCTCCCTTATCTCCAGATGTAACCAATGTTTTCATGGGGAAATTTGAGACAGATGCTATCCAAGCATCCACCCTACGTCCTTATGATACGTTCGTCATCTGGCCACATGGCCTACCAGCTCTGGACCAATTCTTCAACCACATCAATTCCATACACCCAGCCATAAAATTCACCATGGAGGTGGAAAATTATGGCAAGTTTACATTCTTGGATGTTTTAATTGGAAAGAGACCTGATGGCTCAATGGGACACTATGTCTACAGGAAAGCCACCCATATGGATAAATACCTAAAACCTGACTCCCACAACCATCTATCCCATAACAATTCTGTCATCAAAACTCTATACCACAGAGCTCCTTGTATTTCTGACCATCACCACCTAGCCAGTGAACTGGAGCACGTACACCAAACCCTCAAGAGGAATGCATATTTGGACTACACATTCCATAAAGCTATCAACCCAACCGTGGGGAGAGAACCATCTGAGGACCCAATCAAAACCATCGCCTTGCCATAAATATCAGGGGTCACCAAAAAGATTTCCAAAATCATGAGCAAACACAAGATCCAGGTACGATTCAACACAGTACATAAAATTCGTGATTTGATGCCTTCTGTGAAGGATGCAATTCCCGACATGCAATACCCGGTGTCTACAAACTAAGTTGTGTCTGTGACAGCAGTTACATTCGGGAAATTAAGCGACATGTCCTGGACCGGGTCTGTGAACATAAGGTAGATCTGAAACACGGTAGGACCAATACCTCAGCTGTGGCTGATCATTATTTTAATGCTGTGGGCATGCACGAAATAGATTTTGCCAAGACGAAGGTACTCTGCAAACCCACTGGCTATCAACAAAGATTCGTTCATGAAGCCACGCAGATATATAAACACAGATACAATTTCAACCGAGAAGATGGGTACAAACTGAGCAATCATTGGAAGGACGTTATTTGCCAGTTTAGATCATAACTGACTGTGATGTTCCTATCCTACTTATCAGTTATTTTAGATTCTCTGAGTTATATTCACTAACACAACCACCGTTAGCTGTGTTAGTAAATGGCGGCTTGCCATTCTTTACCACCTCCATGTGGCCACTGCGCCATTTTACATTGACATGATAAACTCTCACAATACAATGGCTACCCCCCACAGCTCCGTAGTACCTTCCCCACATTGGCATTAGCTGCCCCACCCATCTCTAAACCTTTATAAACAGCTCTCTGATTGGTGTAGACCAACTGCCGTTGACGGAGACCTCTCCTACATTAACATTAGCTGCTCCGCCCCCATCTCTAAACCTTTATAAACAGCTCTTTGATTGGTGTAGACCAACTGCCGGTGTCGTAGACCTCTCCTACATTAACATTTGCTGCCCCGCCCCCATCTCTAAACCTTTATAAACAGCTCTCTGATTGGTGTAGACCTACTGCCAGTGTGGGAGCCCTCTCCTACATTAACATTAGCTGCCCCGCCCCCATCTCTAAACCTTTATAAGCAGCCTGCCTAGGCAGATTTCCCCCTCTTTTTTCACCTGAAGACAATTGCTTATGTTGCGATCGAAACGTCGTGATATTGTTATTATTTTGATTTTTTTTCTATCTACATGGCTTTACCGAAAGACCCAAAGAATATGTGCACAAACAGTAACTCTTTGAGGTACAAATGTTTCAGAAACCCGTTTGAGAAAACATCTCTCAAGAGTCATATAAGACTGCCATCGAAACGACTGAAAATATCCACTGTCTCCATCAGCCATGGTCAATCCACTGCTGGATGAAGGCCGCCCCAAGCCAACGCTACCTCACACGATCTTGTGATATAACAATCCACCCAGCACCTGCACACACACACTTATTTCATCGCTCTCTCTTCTCGGTAGACATGCCATTGGGCACGTCCCATTATAACAATAATAAACATTTGTAATGCATATTCTATCCTAGGATCCCAATACCTGGACAGCGGTAATATTGATGGTAAATGAAATAAAATGTTGTAGAGTACCAGTGCGTTTGAAGGCAAATGTGATAACTGATCAAACAAATAATTTTCATTAAATTCCCCTTCCACTGGCATGTTTATTCATGCGGGAGGGTCGCATCGTTGTCACAGCCACACGATGGAAGAAAGCCACAACAAGGCTGCAGCCAGGGCTTCCAGAGCAAGTTGTTTAAGGAGAATTGGCTGGGCACCGGCGTGAGACTCTGTTGGTGCGAGGACACGGCCCTCTGGACCACAGCCAGCACCTCCTGGACAGCGGCGCTTGTGACGGCCAAAGGGGAGCTCTCTGAAGGATCGCTTTGCATCTCGAAGACCAGTGGGGGGTCGTGTGTCTGCACAAAGCTGCCGTGGCAGTGGCAAATGACCGTGTTGTAACATCCATTGCTTCCGGCAGGAAAAAAGATCGGCGAAAAGAAATGCACCTTCCAGATGAGCTGGCCTGTTAGGATAAAGAATGAACGTGAATGTTAGGCGTGAAACTTAAATCACTTTTACATAAAGCGGTGAATCCTTTTTACAGAGCAACAACACATTTACTCAATTCCATGATCTTAGATGGTGCAAGGGGTAAGTAAAAATGGTTAAACCGTTGCCATTCATAAAAAAATACTCGCACATTGAGGCGATTATATATTGCTCTTTCCTTTCCACATGAGATAAATTCTAGCATATTCCCATCTAATCATCAAAATTATACATTTCTGTATGCGTTGTAAGTTTTGTTATTTTGTCTTTGAACACCGAACCTGTTGAAGGCCGACAAATGAATGAGGCTTCCAGGCAGACGGTTCAATATAGAAACTTTGTAAAACCAATGCATGCGATTCTTTATATCCTTACTTTACAGGTGAATATATTTTATCATCAGTCATGATCAATCCACTGCTGAATGAGGCCTCCCCAAGTCGTCATCTCTTACAGCACAGCAATGTATAAATCCCACCGCGCACATGAGACCATTTCATCGCTCCCATTTCCTCGGTGGACATCCCCACGGATGCGTTCCCCTCCTTGGCTGCCACCCCAACGCTGTTATCGACGACCGGCCATCGAGCAAAGACGGTGGTCACCGCATCGCACGCTTTCAGATGCGCTTCTGCGGCCGTCTGGAATGCTCTTCCTTTCGATATTAGGAAGCCACCGGGAGCTATGCACATTAAAATAATTTCTTCGTAACTTTTTTTGTTTGCTGTCCTTCCCCGACACGTCCGATTAGTACGGTTGTCTACAATCAGTGCGAAAGAACTTCAACATGCAACATACATCCCTACGAGCAACGCATCCCTACCCCAGCCCACTTTTACTCTTCTTCCGGTGTTTCAGCGTAATTTCTGTGGGAGTGAAATCTCTCCACGCTTCTTCGCGCTCTTCAGTTTGCGTTCCATTTTTGTTGCCGTTCTCGCCCGCAATTTCCGAACCTCGCGTTCACATTAGTGGCTGCGCAATGCTGACGTACTGTCGCGAGGCACCCAGCGCACGGCATTGAGGTGTGTGCCACAGTAGTGGAAGAGAAACTCGTGCTCCGAGTAGCTCCGATTTCCCAGCAGCAGGGGCAGCAGGTCCTTCCCATCGATCACCCTGCACAACGCGGAATGTGTATGCGACAAAGAGATTAGACACGGCAAAGGCATGGGGAGCAGCAGCATTGCAGGTTAGTAAAGTGCGTGACGAACCTGGCGACCCGAGTTTACGTAAAGCTCGTAGGGAATTAGAAATTTTATATATCACGGCCGACGCAACTTACTGAATTTCTGATTCGCTGCGAGATTTATGTAAATGGGGGAACGTGAATTCACGTGAGATGCTACACGTGATCGGGAGCAGACTTAATTCCGCTATTACTTGTGTAGGCTGTTTGGTACTCGAGCCTCTGCTCACTGTAAAAATTCTTAAGTACATACGCTCTGTCCCCCCCCCCCCGATCCAACCTTTATACTTCCCCCTCCCTGCAGACTTCTGTGCCCCATCGACATATTTACTCACCAGCCGTCATTGGCTGCTACATTTAACTGATCAATCTCGATTTGAAGCTTTCGTGACTGCAGGAATCCATACTCTTTGGTTCTTTCGGTAAAGTCACGTAGGTATAAAATAAAGTAAATCACGACGTTTCGGGCGCAACACAAGCATCCGTCATCAGGTGGGAAAGCATGGTCTGCTGCTGAGGCAGGCTGTTTTAAAAGGTTTGAAATGAGTGTAGCCCAAGGGTCATAAAGAAGTGGCCGGGGCTAGTGATGTTAATGTGAGAAATTAGCATGAGTACTGTATTCCACACTCCATATTATGTGATTAAACAATGGTGTAAAGTTTTCAACTGTGTACATATAGATGTGGAGCGCCTTGCAAATTACTTGCGTCAAAAAGTCACACCTACAGGTGTTTAATTTCCGCTTCGCAGCTAAGAATATTCTCTGGTCATCCTGCAAATACATTATTGGACACCTCCATGAAACGAAACAATAAATGGTTATGAACTGGCCCGGTCACAAACATGACAATCGCTCAGCTATTCAGCAGCCCTGAAATGACCAGGATGAATGGCTGACCTGCCCTCTGGTAGACTGGCTCCAGCCAGTGACAGCACTGTTGGGTATATGTCCATGAGGCTGGTTGGGTGGTCCACTTGGACACTCGCAGGGAGTACTCCTGGCCATCGAAGGACTCCAGGCACACGAATTCCACCATCAAAACCACCCATCGACTTCCCACCTGCGGCACAGCACAGGGAAATGGCATTGGTGGAATCTTAGCCGGTGCTAAATTCACCCCAGCATTACTCAACCAAGTCTCAAACTTCTGTTTTAGGAAGGTCCTGCTGCATTTGAGTAAACAAGTGCATGGAGAAAAACTTTGGCACCAAAGTTGTGGGACAGCTCAGCCAGAAATATGATGAATGCACCCACAATTCATCACTTTTAGACTAAACTAAATACACGTCATTTCCATATGGCATATGAATAACTCGCATGCATTGGACAGAAAATTTTTAAAGCACATTTAAAAATTTAAATTTAGCTTTTTTTTTTCAATATTCATGTGCATATTATCTATACTGTATTGTTTTTCAATTCTGTATTCAGTCTGCAATTGCCTCTTTACTGAGTAATTATATATAATACCCCCTATGTTCTGTTTCCTCCATATGTTCTGCATGGGAGGCACTGTATAGATCTTTCGTAAGGCAGATGTAGATGCAAAAACAACAGCTACAATTTAACATTTAATAATTATTATTGAGGTGGTCAATCCAGAAAACCGTGTCAGGATTAGCAGAGTGTATCATCATCGCTGTGATGTCTCCTTCGTATTTGTGGATCAGGGCATTACGTCGTTATACGTTGTACGGTCTGTTCTGGATGACCACATTCGCACACTACTGGAGAGTTTTTAATTTTCCATTTGTGCATCCGGAATCCGCATCTGCCATGGTTTGTGCGGCTCCGGGGTTAGGGTAGGCCATGAGCTTCGCGGAAGATCTAACCGAGGGATCTTCTTTTGAACTGTGTAGACAATACATTTTGATGATGATGTCTTCTGCAGGACATCTAATTTCTCTGCCAGTAGCTGCCTTGCACTGATGACAATGTCCGCGTATCCCAGCAGCACCATCTCCACAGCAGCGCGTTACCGGCTGGTACCAGCACGTTTGGTACACATAGCCCACTCATGCGATCTGTGTACAGTCCGCGAATGTGCGGGGGGGACACGAACCCTCTGGTCGAATACTGACGCGTGTCAAGTGTCCACATTGTGGCCTTTTCTCTGACAATGATTTGAAAGAGCCCACGGTCTATTTTCTCTGTGGTAACGATCACGGTAGCTTGGGTAGAGCGAGCGGCTCACAATCAGAAGGTTATGTGTTCAAGTCTTGGTTGGGGGTTATCTCAACCAATCATCCCTCTGGGGCCCATAAATTATTTATCACCTTGTGGGTAAGTCAGTAGTGGTTAAATTTCGATTTAAAGCTTTCGTGACTGCAGGGATTCATATTCTTGGTTCTTTCGGTAAAGTCACGTAGAAGGGAAATATTGAAACAATAAAAATTAAACAATCAAATTCTCACGACGCTTCGATTGCAACACAAGCAATCCTCATCAGGTGTGAAAACCATTATTCTTTTATTTCTATGATTTCCCTTCTACGTGACTTTACCGAAAGAACCAAGAATATCAGTAGTGGTTGTTCTATGAATAGACTCACCACTGTCATAGGAACATGTAGTTTGCAACACTGGCTCAGGGCAGTCATTGTGAAAAGAGCACTGCCTCAATGCTCATTTGAGCAAGAAATCACTTTGACCTTTGAATGATCAACATGGGTGGATATTTGTATTTCATGCAATTAAGTGTATGCTTGTATATACAGTTAATTGCCATTCTTGTGCATATTTTGTCTGTTGAAAACAAGTTCAGCAGGGTGATTCAAGTTCACCGTGTTACACATTAAAACATATTTATTTAAGTTGACGGGGTGGCACAGTGGAAACAACTTGTGCCTCACAGCACAGGCACCTTTCTGCATGTGGTTTGTATGTTCTCCCCTTGTTCTGCATGGGATTCTTCTGCATTTCCTCCCATAGCTAAAACACACCCAATGTAACTGGTATTGGCCAAACATCCCAATGCTGAAAAAATACCTCCATATTATTCAATCTAGATTACACACAGCAGCAGCAGCATCCTCTATTGCGAAAACTTGGCAGGACCCTCCTGAAAACAGAATTGAGACTCACTGAGGCTTTCCTGGGTAAACAAGCAGAATAAAAAAAACAGGATGAGCATTTATACTAGGGAACTTACCTCTATAAATACCATTCCATCCACCTTCCACATCTCCAGAGTCACTAATCTCTTCCAAATGTCCGCCCTGGTCTGATGTAAAGTACACGAGGGTGTTGTCACTGAGTCCCAGCTTCTCCAGGTGGTTAACTACCTCACCTGCAAAAAGACCCAACAGGAAATTATTGCTTACAACAGTATTCAAAAGACCGGTGAATTACTGCCAAAACAATTTTAATAGTTTCAATAACAATAGGCTATGCACTGGTATGTCTGATTATAAATGGGACTGATCAGGATTCAAATCGGATCAAGTGCTCTTTTCATATCTGCCAAAGTCACACCCACAGAACAGAAAACAAGTCTACCCATTCTTAAGCGATGGCAGGAATTTTCGGATCAACATTTAGCACCAGGGAACAAGTTGAAACAATGGTGCAAGTTTCTTAAATCCCGCCATCTCTGTCCACCCAGAAATATAAACGGGTATGTAACAGGCGACGAGAAGTTCTCGCACGGTGGGGTCGTGTGAGTCGTCCCAGCTCGTCCAAGACGTCTGGCCACCATGGCGGAGAGAATTACACGGACATATGTCTAAGGATAATTGGTAATAAAGAGTTGGCCGTACATTTTCCAGTACATTTTCAAATGAATTCACTCGGTTAAAAATTGTTCAATTCAAATGTAACGAAACATCAAACAAAAGTACAAGTTAGATTTAAAAAAAAATATTTATAAAACGTCTATATAATTATAATTGGCCAGTTACCAAGTCTTACGCGAGCATTTCCAAATATACATGTAATACTAATAATAGGGTTTTTCCACTTTTTTCTGGCAACAAAACTTAAACCTTTTTACAAGGATTCATGTCTGCATTAACCACAATACCTGCAGTCAAAATGCAAACAAAAAACATACTATGATAATATATGCATTGTCCTTGAAACTGATTGGTCCACACCAAGGGACGGCTTTCTTTTGAGCCTCGACCCAATTGGTGCTCGACCAGATGACGCCAAAAGGCGTTTTTTGTTTGCATTTTGACTGCAGGTATTGTGGTTAATGCAGACATGAATCCTCGTAAAAAGGTTTCAGTTTTGTTGCCAGAAAAAAGGGGAAAAACCGTATTATTACATTTTGGTACTGGCAAAGGAGGTCTAACGATACATGTAATACATCGACAGGACGATGAAAGTATCGCATACCAACTGCCCAGTCCATCTCGTGCACGTTGTCGCCGTAGAAACCGTGCTTGCTCGTTCCGTGGAACCGCTTGGCGGCGAACAGCGCCGTGTGGACGTGGACAAATGACAAGAACAGCATGAAGGGGCCATCGCGGTTCCTGGGACAGCATAAGTAAATCAGTGACGTAATATCATTTAGCTTGACACGGAACAATTCTGATCAATGTAGCGCCTAAATTTCGATTTAAAGCTTTCGTGACTGCAGGGATTCACATTCTTGGTTCTTTCGGTAAAGTTACCACCACGTAGAATGGAAATAAAATAATAAAAATAAAACATAATAAAATGAAATTATCGCGACGTTTCGGCCACAACACAAGTAGCCTTATTCTTAGTTTTTTCGGTAAAGTCACATTGAAGGGAAACAACAAAATAATAAAATATATATAAAAAATAAAAAAATTGGTTTGCAAACCAACACACCTGAAGACGACCGTTTGAGTTATGGTCGAAACGTCGTGAGATTTTTTTAAATATATATTTTATTATTTTGTTGTTTCCCTTCAACGTGACTTTACCGAAAAAACTAAGAATATGAATTACTGCAGTCACGAAAGCTTTAAATCAAAATTTACAAGTAGCCTTCTTCAGGTGAATGAACAGGACTGTCCAGAAGACAGCGCTTGAGTGAACGTTGCTAAGCATGGGTCGAGGACGTGACTTTGCATTATGGATGGCAGCAAGACTGCAGCACTGCCTTCCAAACAAAATGTTCCATGAGCTCCGATTATAGAACAGATGCTGCCAGCCGAGGGGATTACTGTAGTAAAACTCTGTAAATGTCATGACCCACCATCAAAGTGTGTGCTTGTAAATAAAAAAGGAGCTTTTTTTTGTCGGATTAATGTACTGTTTTTTTATAGGCTTCCCGTTATTTTCAGTTTATTTCATGCGGGATGTATTGTTACAAGACGATGCACACAGTGTTTGCCCCGGACTCCCTTATCTACGAATATCAGTGTTGTGCTTCATAGGAAGATCAAAAGCAAATAGTCGTTGTGCAGGAACAAAGCTGGTTTAGAGTGGATTATTTTTTATGAAACGTTCGCCATTGGGAAGGCCAAAGGGTAAGGGAGCACGATGGGCAGTGGCATGAAACAATACGGAGAGGAAATGGGCTGTGGGCAGGAGAAATATTGTTCTTATAATGGGGTAGGAAACGGATGTTGAAATGGTCAGCAATGGTTGAGAGTGAGGAGAGGGGCTGGCTACGTACGGTGCGAAAAAAGTTCAACATACATACGTATGTGGAATGTCGAAACTATTTAAAACTATTGAACTAAACTCCGTGTGGTTGGACAGCCGTTTAGAGGCAATGGGCGGTAGGTAAAGGGGGTATAGGATAGGAGGCAAAGGAAGAGGGAGGGTGGCACTATTAGGGATGAGGTAAAGTACGGTAACTTTAGCGTTCATGGAGGTATGAGCAGGTAAAATACATCGCACACAAACCTATCTGCGGCTGATGTGCATCACATACCTCAACAAATTTTACTTAAAGCCTGTTGTGTTTTAATTTATGACCTGCTCTAATATAAGAGTTGCTGCTGGATGAAAGCATCCCCGTGCCCTGGGGGTTGTTTCACCATACTTAATCATGCTGGTCAGTGTGGGTTGATGAATGGAGGACTCAGGAGTGGTTTCAAATCATTATTCACCACTGATGCGAGTCTGGAATTGAACTCTGGTCGCCAGGTTCATAGAACTGCGTTAAACCGCTGTGCCACTTTGGTGAAGTATGGCAAAACCCCAATACCCATCAGCATGCAGAGGCCATTATCCAGGAAATGGTTTGATATTTTGTAGCAGGTCAGGAGTTAAAACATAACAGGGTTTGGGTTAATTTTGTTAATTATTACCACAAAACTATCAAGGTATATGTTTTCATTATACTAAACAGCATAAAAAATATGCCAACTAAAATTACAATTATATTTAATTCAATTATAACAATGTGTTCATTTTGGTTTAAAGCTTTCGTGACTGCAGGAATTCATATTCTTGGTTCTTTCGGTAAAGTCACGTAGAAGGAAAACAATAAAATAATAAAAAATATAAAACAATAAAATTCTCACGTTTCGACTGCAACACAAGCAATCATTATCAGGTGTGAAAAACTGCTGTGGTTTTCACACCTGATGGTGATTGCTTGTGTTGCAGTCGAAACGTCGTGAGAATTTTATTGTTTTATATTTTTATTATTTTATTGTTTCCCTTCTACGTGACTTTACTGAAAGAACCAATAATATGTTGATTCACAAAGCCACAACTTTATGGAAACACACTGACTTTCAAAAGAAGACTGAATTACCAGTGACATGACAAAATTTCAGGCGCATTTTTTGTTGTTGCATATTCCAATTTTGCATTTCTAAACACAAACCAAAATCCTAAATTAGTTATAGACACCAAGTATAACCCGTAAGTAAAGAACGTGTATGTAAACTGGGTAAAAAAAAACTGGTATATACCTGTCAATGTAGCCAATGGCTTGGGAAACAATCCTCTGCGTAAGGTTTTCCAACACAAGCGGTTGTTGAATGACCTCGTGGTTCAGCATCAGAATGCAGTTTAGCATCCGTGTGTGACTAATGGTGAACACAATAAGTCCAATGACGCTCACCAAAACTACACCGAGAGCGAACCATATGGTTCTCGGAATGCGCACAAGCCCTGCCCAATGGGAAAGGAGTAGGGCAAGCAGAAGTGGCAGGGAGAAGGTAGCAAGAGATATGGCTAACTTGGAGCTTCCTGCGATTATCACACTGGCTTCCCCTTGCTTGCAGTCCCGTAGGTTTGTCATCGGCATTCCATAGAAATAGTCAAATCCATGACTCAGCGGGTGATGGCAGTGATCTCCTGCCACGTCACAGTTCAGCCCCTGGTGCCACTTTCCTACAGCAGAGAATTGAGAAACGCGGCGAGTTTAAAATACATACCTGCATATCGAACATTAAAAACAGTTAAGTATTTCTTGTTTTGAAAAGTGTAGACCTATTGTGAGCCTCCTCACCGTTGGCAACGCGGATGAGAATGCGCGAACCAATTGGCAGTTTAATTTAATGACGCGCGGGTTTGTATTAAATTAGGACAGTCGCGAGTAATGCCTTCCAGAGTATGGCAATAGAAACGATGCAGAAACGCCGTGTGGACAGTCCACAAGGAAATTCAATTGCCATGGCGAGACGAGGAGAGGTGAGTAATGCCAGTGGGTTGACAGACGGGTGGAGTAACGCGAAATACTTGAGAACAGCATGGACCATAGAAGCATATGCTTAATATACAGGGTAATGTATGTTGAACTTCGTTTGCACCGTATGGGGCAAGGGAATGGCAATTAGAGGCAAGAGGGGCTGGATTATGAATAAGAATTCTGCACTGGATTCCATTCAGAAGTTCCAGTGTTGACTGATGCACTTAGCAGCAACAGTGCTATAATGTCTAGACGTGCATTGTACGACATGGAGACCTTTAAAAAGCAATGTATAATCTCAAAATGAATTACATTTATTTCACATGCGGGAAAGTTAACTTTATTACTGAAATGATTACACTCATTGTGGAGATTAATTCTTGCACAACGCTCATCAATGCAGGCTGGTGAAGGCAGGGAGCATAGAAGTACAGTCTAACAGAGGCTTTTGCTGCACTGTTCTCTACTTACCACCACATAATGCTACCCTGTGGATTTCACAATATGCTAGTTTCATAGGTTTTCTCGATCAACAAACTATAACCCTTACACAAAATTAACTCACCTATTATCGCAGTGGAATAGCCCTTCTCCTTTAACAATTTGGGGAATGTAATTTCACTTGTGGGAAGACCTCCGGAATTGGCATTGAAAATGAAAACACGCAAATATCCACTTGAAGCCATTCCTGCCATGAGATAGGAAAGACATTTGCATTATTGATATAATTCAAAACAACCCACTGTTGTCTCAATAAAATTATCACAGGGGGATTTGTGTAGCTATTGTCTGTCATTAAAACATAAATACGTTGATAAACCAATACAAAAATTAAGCAAGTTAAAGTTACATATACAGTTCATCAGTTTGCAGGCCTTCGGGGACGTATTTTCCAGCACCATTTGTTCAATAAACATGAAGCACTTGGCCAGTTTGGACTTTGAGGCACATTATGAGGGTTCAATGCGGCCTGGACTGTCCATAGGGCAGCAGTCCGAGCAAATGCCTGGTGGGCCAGTCCATTCCCAGGGCCGGTGGGCCCGTCTGCGTGTTTGCAAATGTTTAAATATTTTAACTCCTCCTAATGTGTACACTTCTAGATGTGAAGCTTTCGTGACTGCAAGGATCCATACTCTTTGGTTCTATTCGGTAAAGTCACGTAGGTACGTGACTTTACCTACGTGACTTTACCGAATAGAACCAAGGAGTATGTGTACACTTCATTGCTTATTTGCGCTCCCAGTTGGCATCAAGTCTCATATTCGGCAGCCCCAAAGATTCTTCCTCACCGGCCCATTTGTTTTCTTGGACCTAGCGCAAATGGGACGATGAGATCGCACATCAATCTTGGTCGGTGTATTTCCAAAAGCCTGGGCTGACTTTTATTCCCAGTTCATCACTGGTTCAGTGTCACTGGGCTACTCAGTGTTAGGGAGAGACGAGACCAGTTCATGAGTGAGATGGATTGTGGCATTGCGGGGACTGCATGGGATGACTGTGGTGTAGGGAGGTCTTCATCCAGCAGTGGTTTGAAATTCTTATCTTGTATAGATTTACATAACGCCTGAATGCAAGGCGCTTCACAATTGTTGTTGGTGTAAACTGGAAGCGAGACTTCTCTTTTAGAGGCAACGCGTTTATTACATAAACGGTAACAACGCTAATAGCCGTAACACTTACAGCTATGGCCTCTGTAACACTACGGGGTACGGTCCCGTCACCCGATAACCTAAGGGAGGTACAGCCTCCCCTCGAGCATGCCCTACACACTCCGGGCTACGCTCTCACGGGTCCTCCGCTACGGGAGCTAGGGGAGGCGAGCCTGACCCGACCTAGCCAGGGTACTGGTCTCACCGCTGGTCCACTGCAACCCGGCTCTGACAAGAGCTTCGGTTGAGGGTCCCTGGGTGCTGGTCTGGTCTTCAGGCGTCTTCGGGTCTTTAGCGGACGAACACTGCCGGTCTCTTTGAGAGGGCCGGCTTTTATACACAAGTTGGGGCTTACCCCGCCCCTAACCACACCTTCCCCAGAACCTTCCAGAAGTATCTTGAAGGGTCGCGAATGAACCGTTGGCCCCTAGCCCTCAGCCCCCACCCCTTGGGGATCTGGGGTCTCAACCTCCGGTCACGGGGTACCCAGGGGGGTGGGGGGGGGTTACCCCAGGTCAACCACCACCCCTCCTGCTCACTCTCTCGGCCGCCCCCTATCGGCCTGTGAGGGTGGTGACCACAAGAATACCCACAGTGCCTTGTTATGGCGCAACGCAATTATGCAATTGTACGTAAGATAAGTGGTTAACATAAAGAGTGGGATTATTAAAGGTGGTGGCTGATGATGAAAAAGAGGGCCAAATATCCTCAAGTAGGTCTCTCTAGAGCTCCCTCTGGTGCAGGCTCTTTCTGACAGCAAAAGTATGATAAATCACTCTGGTTCTTTAGGTAAAGTCACGTAGGTAAAAATAAAATAAAATTAAGATTAATCAAATCACGACGTTTCGGAAGCAACACAAGCTTCCGTCATCAGTCGGGACAACCACAGCAAAAATACATTTCTGCTGAAAAAAAAATTGCTGTGGTTGTCCCACCTGATGATGGAAGCTTGTGTTGCTTCCAAAACGTCGTGATTTGATAACGTCGTGATTTGATTACGCCTTTTGGCGTCTTCTGGTCCAACACCAATGGAGACTAGGCTCTAAGAAAAGCTGTCTCGTGTGTGGACCAATCAAATTCAAGGACAGTGCATATTATTATCAGAGTTGTCTTTTTTGTTTGCATTTTGACTGCTTGTGTTGTGGTTATTGCAAACATGATGCCTTGAATAAAGGTGTCAGTTTTTGTGCCAGTTAAAAGGGTAAAACCTATTCCTATTGATTAATCTTATTTTTATTTTATTTTCACCTACGTGACTTTACCGAAAGAACCAAAGAGTATGGATCATTGCAGTCACGGAAACTTAAAATCTAGAATACGATCAATCAATTACAAGGTTGCTGCACCTTTAACTCCCTTTATTATTTGTATTCATGAGGAGCTGTAATACTTTTCGTTATTGCCGATGGCAATATACCCAAGGAGATAGATGCCAATATCGAGGTCTGCTAGCCATGAGAGGGTTAAAAGAGAGAGTTTATGTAGTTTTGCTAATCCCCCTCCGTTGAAGAAGCGCAGACTACAGTGGTTTAAACTTGATTTGAAGCTTTTGTGACTGCAGGAATTACTCTTTGGTTCTTTCGGTAAAGTCACATGTGGAAAGAAGATAAATTAAATAATAGAATACGACATTTCGATTGCAACACAAGCAATCGTCATCAGGTAGAACTAAATTTGAGAGAGATAACAAAACACAGACACGGAGACACACAGACAGACACACAAGCAGAGAGAGACAACACAGAGAAAGAGACACACAACATTGACACACGTGTCGTATGCTATTATTTAATTTATTTTCTTTCTACGTGACTTTACCGAAAGAACCAAAGAGTACTTTTTGGTCCACAGATTGGGTTGCATGGCCAGTCTCGGTGTGGTTTGTCTTTAGTTGTCCATTTGTGAAGATGTGCATATTGCCCTGTTGATGTTCTGATGCGGTTCATTATCACACCAGTGTCTTCAAAGAGTTTCAAAGCCAGGGGGTGCGATGCTTGGGTTTCAAATGAGATGTGTATTCTGAACATCTGTGTTGTTCCTATGATTACTGTTTTTACATTGTTTTTGTAGCTTTATTTTGGTCTGGTTGTGGTGTAATAGTTTTCTGCAATGTAGATTCATATTTTGTTTGTTGCGGTTGCACCCGACTTAAGAGCCGCATGGCTCACAGGGCTCTACCTAATAAATGAAACTTGAAACTTGTTCACCAGCATTCTCCCGAATCCGGCTCAGATTATAGGATGGCAACAGCAGCGCAATTCCAGAAGGGGGATCGGATTTCGAGTCAGCGTTGAGGTGCATCGTTGAAAACGTGTAAACTCCCTTGCAGTTTGCATGTCTCTGGATATTTGGTGGCAGAATGTTCACCAGAACAGGGAGCCCAGGTGGTTGGCGTTCCGCTTCAGTGTTCCGGTTACAATGCACATTGCGTTATTTAATTGTGCATCTCGCAGTTTGGTGTACAAGCTCCCGGACCAGGCTGGAGAACAGTGACCCTGCCACTAAGTAGGTCAGTGACAGGGCGGCAATACGCAAAACTATAATGAACTATTAAAACTAAACAATTTGAACATTTTTTTTTTATTTTACCAGGTAAGGCCCACTGAGCTGTGTAGCTCTTTATCAGAAGCGACTTGGCCACAAATAATAGCTCAACAAAGTGGCTTATCACGTGGAAATTTATAGCAGCCAAATACTCGAAATGCGTGTTTCTAAATGTGGAGGGAAAAACCAGAGGACCCGGACAAAATTTCAACGCGACCACGGGGGGAGCATGAGAACTCCAAATATACAGCAGGTGTCAGGGTTGGGATTGAACGCACGACCTCCTGTACACCAGGCGAGGTAGTTAACATCTCCTAGCCACCGTGATGATGATGAGAGAGAGACATGCGAACTCCAAATATACAGCAGGTGTCAGGGTCAGGATTGAACCCATGACCTTCTGCATACCAGGACGAGGTAGTTAACATATCACCACTGCAGCACCTGCTGGTAGTTAACACCTGGTAATGCTTACCAGAGCGGACAGGGTAACGCCCAGTGAGAAACGCCGCTCGGCTTGGGGTGCACAGTGAAGCAGCAGCAATGTGCTGAGTCAGCTTGACTCCTTCTTGGGCGAGACGGTCAATATTAGGGGTCCTATCAAAAAGCACATGGGGAAAAGTAACCCTCAAACATATCTCACTCCCAACAATTAGAGAGAACATGCACGGGTACATTTTTAAACGCATCAAGGAAAGAACCAGAAAAATAGCGAATCATTAAATACGGGCACTTACATCGGTGAAAGACTTGTTAATAATCGACTGAAGTGATTTGTCGTGTTATTGGCGTAAAGTAAAAATTCCTGAAATCAATTCTCATGCGTCTGATACGAACATTTTAAGACAACTTAGTTCATTTAATTTTAAAGTAGCATTTGGTGGTGTGGAAATCTCTTACTTAATGGTGTTATTTCCATAACAGCCAACGTCTCCTATTCCCAGATCGTCGGCCATCATCAACACAAAATTGGGCTTGCGAGGGTGTGGGTCTGCATTGCCAATGGGGCTCATCAGCAGCAAGACCAAGCCCAGAAGCATGATCCTCATGGTACCAAGAGACTGCAAAACAAAACGAGGCAATTATACTCATCGGCATTTAACTGCAGATGTCTCGTATGTAATAACACAACAAAAGGCATACTTTTCATCTGTGATCGCTGTTAAAATATGTGATGATTATATTTTTTGCCAAGTCATTAAGAATGAGTATATTTTCAAAGAACAAATAACCTGCAATTCTGTGGACACCATAGATTTTTGTAAATATCATGAAGGTAAAAACATCTTCTTGTGAAAAGTGTTCTTACTTTATTGTCTTGATCATACAGGAAGTGGCTGATATTTTTTTATATTGCTCACAAGTTGGGGCTTACCAGGCTTTCATGTATGAAGTGAGATTGTTTTACAACAACGAGCTTTAGTCATTACCAGTCTGAATTCCTCGGCATCGGAATCGGTTTACATCAACCTATAACCCACTGAGGGTGCGGGGGGGAACGGTGGACACATTTTTAGAAGAATTTCCAATGTGACCCAAAGTCATAGTTGTATCGACACGCATGTTGTACGTGTCTACATGTATGTGGCTGTGGAGAGTGGTAGTGTAGCGGTTAGCACGCTGCGCTACAAACCCGACGAACCGGGTGCGATTCCCACTCAAGGTCAACATCAGTGACGATTATCTGAACCGGTCCTGGGTCTCCGCTAGGTCGACTCAGCCTCAAATAAGTACCTAGTGCGGTGTGCAAACATTGCCACGAGGGAGACAAGAGGCGGCCGGGCATCGTGCTGGCTACCCACCCCCTCGTGTGCTGTGTTAACCTTCATTAGGTACTCGCTAACAGCACCTACCCCAACAGTATGTTAAGGCTGTTGGGGTAGGTGAGATATCACGGATGTATGTAAATGTGAGCAATGGCGGCATTAAGTCTACTCCTGACCGCGCGTAGCATCTCACGTAAATTTACGTTCCCCTCTTTACGTAAAGCTCGTCGGGAATCGGAAATGCGATAAATCGTGGCCTACGCAACTAACAGAATTTCCGATTCCCTACGAGATTTACATGGCCATCCGTGTCATGAACTGTGCGTCATTGTGGAGGTCGAGGATTGGGCGTGAAGGGGAGGCAAGGCTTCTTCTTCATCTCCCAGGCGTGGATGACAGCGAAGAGATTGTGTGGAGGAATCTCCTTGGCGGCATTTCTGTGAGATGAGCATGGTCACGCATGCACCAGGCTTCCACCAGCCTTCCCTGAAGCCTGCTGTGTGACCCTCTTATCCACGAAGCCTGTATCCACAGGGTCTAGAAACCTCAAGCTTTCTTATATATGTAGTGAGTTCAACTGAGTCGCAGACGTACTCCTTGAAGGCAACACATTTATTGATACCAACACACGGGGTCACTGCCCTTTACCAGATGACAACCTATGGTGGTGGACCACCAGGCTAACTACACCAATTACACCGTAACTAGCTACGTGACCACCAGGCTAACTACACCAATTACACCGTAACTAGCTACGTGACCACCAGGCTAACTACACTAATTACACCGTAACTAGCTACGTGACCACCAGGCTAACTACACTAATTACACCGTAACTAGCTACGTGACCACCAGGCTAACTACACTAATTACACTGAGAGTAGCTACGTCACCACCAGGCTAACTACACCAATTACACCGTAACTAGCTACGTGACCACCAGGCTAACTACACTAATTACACCATAACTAGCTACATGACCACCAGGCTAACTACACTAGTTACACCGTAACTAGCTACGTGACCACCAGGCTAACTACACCAATTACACCGTAACTAGCTACGTGACCACCAGGCTAACTACACTAATTACACCGTAACTAGCTACGTGACCACCAGGCTAACTACACTAATTACACCGTAACTAGCTACGTGACCACCAGGCTAACTACACTAGTTACACCGTAACTAGCTACATGACCACCAGGCTAACTACACTAGTTACACCGTAACTAGCTACGTGACCACCAGGCTAACTACACTAACTACACCGTAACTAGCTACGTGACCACCCGGCTAACTACACTAGTTACACCGTAACTAGCTACGCGACCACCAGGCTAACTATAATAATTACACCGTAACTAGCTACGTGACCACCAGGCTAACTGCACTAATTACACCGTAACTAGCTACGTGACCACCAGGCTAACTACACTAATTACACCGTAACTAGCTACGTCACCACCAGGCTAACTACAATAATTACACTGGGAGTAGCTACAATGGACAGGACCCCGGCTTGGGTCCAGGTGCTACACCCACATGTACGGGGTGTCCGTAATGTACGCCGTGCCTCGCTAAGGCCGGCACCACACAGTGATGTCCTCGGTGTCACTACAAATACATGAATACGCAAGGATTTGCAGAATATTCAGGTAATGGTTCACAAAATCTAAATATTAACTTTCAGCTAAGGATTGAATTGTTTTTAGATATTTTACTGTGATAACAACAAGGAGACAGAGTTCTTGTTGATACAGTGAACCTGGCCATATGCACAAATATGCAGATCAGTCTCTTCTGATCTATATTAGTTTTTTGGTCAGATATTTTTCATACATGCCAACGGATTGATTAACTTCTGGCTTGAGATTTTTCACGACTGAATTTCATTAGTACAAATAATTGTAAAAGTGTAGTGGTTCACATCAAGGAGGCAGAGACTTATTAGAGACAACACGTTTATTTAACAATAAAGCCCTAACGACGAAGGGGTATATCTGCCCCTTCACCAGCTATCCTAGGGAGGTATCTCCTCCGGACTAGCTAACCCTAGCTCACACGGAGTGGCTATCTCGGACCGGACCCCGGCTTGGGTCCGGGTCTTGTAGTCGGGCAGGTCTTCTCCAGGTGACGGCTTCAGTCTTGATTCTTGCAACAGCCAGCCGGACTCGTTCAGGGCTCCGGCTGATATTGCCCGTGGCAGGGCTTACTCCGCCCCTAGCCACGCCCCCTTTCTCGAGCCTTCGAGAGGGTCCTGGTCCTGGTCCCGTGTTCCCCCAGTCCCCTCTTTGGGGCCCCCGGACCGGTACCTCCGGTTCCAAGCCTCCGGGTTCACATGGAGTGCCATGGCCCCCCTGTGTACCCCTGCACCGTCCCTGGCACTCTCGCCCCCTAACCTCCAGAAGCTGCACTCCTTGATCAGCACTCCTTGATCAGCGATCTCTGCCGGCCCCCGCTAGGGCCAGTACTGCATTCCCACTGCAGTGCTGTAGATGGTGTGAGCGGCAATGTGTCGTGCTTCACACAGGCCGGCTTCACACAACATGCAGTGACATCCACCGATGGCACTACAAAAGTAACAATCTTGTTGGGTAGTGGAGGGTTAATGACAATAATTTTTGAATAAAACTACCATGTGGCCTTACCCAAAAACAAATATGGATCATTGTATTGCTATGAAAACTTACGTTTCAAGTAAATTGCCACTTTTATTTCATATTCTAAATGTGCGGCCCACTCTCCTGGACTCCAGCCAGAAGAAACTTGCCACTGACTGGAAAGAACATGAATAAATATTTTTTTTTAAATGAGATATCACGCTTAAAGTACATTAAATATCAATGTAAGTGGGCTCTTACCTGGTAATGCTGACTGAGCTCAAGAGTTAGATGAGATGAATCTCAATGAGAAGATGGAATTGTCCCATCAAAGTCTTCCTCTATAATCACAATACTTTGCTGATCTCGTCAGGGAGTATAAACGATCACGCAAACTCCGGTCATTCTCACAGCGGCTTTTGGCTAACCCATCGAACAAAGATGGTCACTGCATCACACGCTTTCGGATGCGCTTCTGCGGCCATCTGAAACACTCTTCCGTTCCAAGCCATTGGAGCTATGCACTTTTAAATCTAGATTGAAAACTAATTTATTTTGAAGTTGGCTAGGTATGGTGCAAAACAAGTTCAACATACACATATACATATGGCCGATCGAGCCTCGTGTGCTTCATAATGAACTGAAAAGAGGGCTTATTGTATGCCAGGAAGCTCATGAGCAAATCGTGTTTATCAGGAGTGGTGTAATGTTCGTATTTCTGCAGTGGTGTAATTTCAGTGGTGCTGGCACAACAACTGGGCAGCCTTCAGTTGCTCTCCCCACCCAGTCCAATTACTTGGTAACCCCATAGTGATTACACTGACTTCAGATTGTTATATACGAAAGATCAAATATCGTATTTGAATGTGTTGTTAAAATGTTGGTATGTCAAGTATCCCCTGACATACAAGAAAAGTTTGGCATGCTCAATGTTAAAGCTTTGCTTGCATTTTTCATGAAAGCTATGGGCTTGCTAATGATTAACTCGTGTAGATTATTACTATCTGACCTAGGAGTCAGCAAAGCCCCGTCTCCCATGTCATACAATGTCAACACTGGAGACGCCATGTTTCTCACGGAATCTACATGAGACCCCTTCATGTGGCTCTAGATGCAATTCGGTGCAATTTTCATGCAACCTTGTTATTATTTGTTACACAGTTAGCCAGTTAGTCAGCAAGTTTCGATGGCAACAGCCCCAGCCACGAACCAATAGTTATTATTAGAGTGGTGAGGAGCCCAGCCAGCAGCCAGGTAGGAAACTGGAGGCATACATTTTTTTTTTATAGAACGATAAAAGTGCGGTGGAAGGGGGCTCGTAGACTTCAGCCATCTCGGCAATCGCACCTTTCAACGTATTCTTCTTTTCTGGGGGAATCGACCTGAACACAGCTAGAGCGTCGTCATCCAACACAGTCGGTAGAGCGACCAACGCCTCTTCCTCCGACCAATGAACCGAGCGGAACGCCGCTTCGAACCTCCAAGTGAAGGCGCTCCAATCGCCGCCGGCAGCGAAGAATTATTTGGTATGCGGGAGCCGCCGGGTGCGCTTAGCACCGCTCCGCCCAATATCAGCGGCGGCCCCCGCAGGTCGTGTGCCACGCGGCCCCTTCAAAATGGCGGGCTCCGACCGCGCCCTTGCCGCGCCGTCCGAGATGGCGGCTTCCCGCCGCACGGTCTCCGTGGCGTGCGTAATGGCGGACGTCTCTTCAGCGCCCGCAATGGCGGACGTCGTCTCCGCGGGGTGAACCCTCCGAGGCTCCGGCCCCGAACCTCCGCTCGTGACCCCCCGGCAATGCTTCAGGTGGGCACCCCGCCACCGTAGACGACGCGATAAGCGACGCCAGCTGGAGAAGCACCGTCCGCAGCAACTCTAGCTGCTCCTCCACCCTCTTCCGGCCGTCTTCAGCCCGCTGCGGAGGAGATGCCGCAGCCGCGCCGCCCGCCTCCGGTGCGGCGACCTCACCAGCCGTGGTTCCTGTGACCGGGACCACGGATCCCGGGGTCGGCAGTTCCTGGGTCCCCGCTTCCTCATCGTCGGAAGACGCAACAGGTGGGTTCTTCCTCTTGAGATGCTTAGACATTTTTCACACTAGTGGAATATTCTTGTCTCTTGGAGGACCACTTCTGACTCCAATGTAATAAAAGACTTCCACGACGACTCTTGCATGGTGCTTCTTTATTAACTGAATTACTGTACAGTTCCGCTCCTTCCCTCTCCGGGGTTTTTTTCCCATTTATCAACCGCCGCGGACGAGGCGTTCTCTCCGTTCCACCATCGAGGATCGCCACTCTCTCTCCGATCCCGCCGCTGGCTGGCGGTGTGCCGGAGAGAAGAGGCGAGCTCCGCTGGGGATCCGCCACGTGGCCAATGGCGAGGAGAGGATGAGCAGCGACGCGGTCCGAAACCGAGACTTCCTACACCGACCTCGAGTCCTCCCCTGCCTTGTGGAACCTTCCTGATGGTTCCCGAACATCCCCTTCGGCTCCACCCGTCACCTTTGGCCCAGATGTCATCCCCGCTCAGGATTGGATGAAAATTACCCGATAGTGCCCGTACAGTTACCCCCTGGCGCCCACTAGATGGCGATCTCTCATTACAAAAACATTGTATTCAGGGGTATGTTGTACAAAGGTCCTTCATAAAGTCTGAACCGGACTCTTGGGGAAAGTGCTGTTAGCGATCACCTATTAAGGCCGGAACGGCACACGAGGGATTGGGTGACTGGAACCACACCCGGCTGCCTTTGTCTTCCAAGTCGCTACAGCCAGATTTGCCTGTCGCCTGATGAAGCTAGTTGTAATTACTGGCGAAACGTCGTACTCAGATTATAAATGTTGTGGCTTTGCTCTCCAACACACCTGTGTGCTGTGCTCGTAACGAATTGGCATGTTCTGGTTATGTGACAAACCTTACAAATTGGCTGTGTCGGGTGGTGTCGGGTGGTGGCGGGTTTAATGACACATTTATATATTTACGCGATCTAACGCAAAAAACCTGTATTATGGATGATATTGATCGCGAAAGGCTACATGTTAAACTAACATTATAGGAGGTAAAAGTAAAAGAAAGGTAAATAAATCATCCAAAAACATACAAATGAAACTAAATATCCCCCATCCGACCAGGCAAAGCCCACTGAGGTATTAACTTATTTTTCAGAAGCGACCTGTTGACTAATAATAACTCAACAAAGTGGCTTATCATTTGGACATTTATAGAAGAAAAATAATCTTAGCGCACACACTATCAACACCCTACCTACACACACTATAAACACCCTACCTACACACACTATCAACACCCTACCTGCACACACTATCAACACCCTACCTACACACACAATAAACACCCTACCTACACACACTATCAACACCCAACCTGCACGGGCTAGCAACACCATACCTGCACACACTATCAATACCCTACCTACACACACTATCAACACCCTACCTGCACACGCTATCAACACCCGACCTGCACACGCTAGCAACACCCTACCTGCACACACTATCAACACCCTACCTACACACACTATCAACACCCTACCTACACACACTATCAACATCCTACCTACACACACTATCAACACCCTACCCACACACTATCAACACCCTACCTACACACACTATCAACACCCTACCTACACACACTATCAACACCCTACCTACACGCACGATAAACACCCTACCTACACACACTATCAACACCCTACCTACACACACTATCAACACCCTACCTACACACACTATCAACACCCTACCTACACACACTATCAACACCCTACCTACACAGATTATCAACACCCTACCTACACACACTATCAACACCCTACCTACACGCATTATCAACACCCTACCTACACACACTATCAACACCCTACCTGCACACACTATCAACACCTTACCTACACGCATTATCAACACCCTACCTACACACACTATCAACACCCTACCTGCACACACTATCAACACCCTACCTACACACACTATCAACACCCGACCTACACACGCTAGAAACACCCTACCTACACGCACGATAAACATCCTACCTACACGCACTATCAACACCCTACCTACACACACTATCAACACCCTACCTACACACACTATCAACACCCTACCTACACACACTATAAACACCCTACCTGCACACACTATCAACACCCTACCTGCACGTATTATCAACACTCTACCTACACACACTATCAACACCCTACCTACACATGCTAGAAACACCCTACCTACACGCATGATAAACATCCTATCTACACGCACTATCAACACCCTACCTACACACACTATAAACACCCTACCTGCACACACTATCAACACCGTACCTGCACACTATCAACATCCTACCTACAGCCACTATCAACACCCTACCTACACGCACTATAAACACCCTACCTGCACACACTATCAACACCCTACATACACACACTACAAACACCCTACCTGCTCACACTATCAACACACTATCAACACCCTACCTACACACACTATCAACACCCCACCTACACGCACTATCAACACCCCACCTACACGCACTATCAACACCCTACCTACACACACTATCAACACCCTACCTACACACACTATCAACACCCTACCTACACACACTATCAACACCCTACCTACACACATTATCAACACCCTACCTACACACACTATCAACACCCTACCTACACACACTATAAACATCCTACCTGCACACACTATCAACACCCTACCTACACACACTATCAACACCCTACCTACAAACACTATCAGCACCCTACCTGCTCACACTATCAACACACTATAAACACCCTACCTGCACACACTATGAACACCCTACCTACACACACTATAAACACCCTACCTGCACACACTATAAACACCCTACCTACACGCACTATAAACACCCTACCTGCACACACTATCAACACCCTACCTACACACACTACAAACACCATACCTGCTCACACTATCAACACTCTACCGACACACACTATAAACACCCTACCTGCACACACTATCAACACCCTACCTACACACACTATCAACACCCTACCTACAGACACTATCAACACCCTACCTACACGCACTATAAACACCCTACGTGCACACACTATCAACACCCTACCTACACACACTATAAACACCCTACCTGCACACACTATCAACACCCTACCTACACACACTATCAACACCCTACCTACAGACACTATCAACACCCTACCTACACACACTATCAACACCCTACCTACACACACTACAAACACCCGACCTGCTCACACTATCAACGCCCTACCTACACACACTATAAACACCCTACCTGCACACACTATCAACACCCTACCTACACACACTATCAACACCCTACCTACACACACTATCAACACCCTACCTACACACACTATAAACACCCTACCTGCACACACTATCAACACCCTACCTGCACGCATTATCAACACTACCTACACACACTATCAACACCCTACCTACACATGCTAGAAACACCCTACCTACACGCACGATAAACATCCTATCTACACGCACTATCAACACCCTACCTACACACACTATAAACACCCTACCTGCACACACTATCAACACCCTACCTGCACACTATCAACATCCTACCTACAGACACTATCAACACCCTACCTACACGCACTATAAACACCCTACCTGCACACACTATCAACACCCTACCTACACACACTACAAACACCCTACCTGCTCACACTATCAACACACTATCAACACCCTACCTACACACACTATCAACACCCCACCTACACGCACTATCAACACCCCACCTACACGCACTATCAACACCCTACCTACACACACTATCAACACCCTACCTACACACACTATCAACACCCTACCTACAGACACTATCAACACCCTACCTACACACACTATCAACACCCTACCTACACACACTACAAACACCCTACCTGCTCACACTATCAACACACTATCAACACCCTACCTACACACACTATCAACACCCCACCTACACGCACTATCAACACCCCACCTACACGCACTATCAACACCCTACCTACACACACTATCAACACCCTACCTACACACACTATCAACACCCTACCTACACACACTATCAACACCCTACCTGCACACACTATCAACACCCTACCTACACACACTATCAACACCCTACCTACACACACTATCAACACCCTACCTACACACACTATAAACACCCTACCTGCACACACTATCAGCACCCTACCTGCTCACACTATCAACACACTATAAACACCCTACCTGCACACACTATGAACACCCTACCTACACACACTATAAACACCCTACCTGCACACACTATAAACACCCTACCTACACGCACTATAAACACCCTACATGCACACACTATCAACACCCTACCTACACACACTACAAACACCCTACCTGCTCACACTATCAACACTCTACCGACACACACTATAAACACCCTACCTGCACACACTATCAACACCCTACCTACACACACTATCAACACCCTACCTACAGACACTATCAACACCCTACCTGCACACACTATAAACACCCTACCTACACGCACTATAAACACCCTACATGCACACACTATCAACACCCTACCTACACACACTACAAACACCCGACCTGCTCACACTATCAACGCCCTACCTACACACACTATAAACACCCTACCTGCACACACTATCAACACCCTACCTACACACACTATCAACACCCTACCTACACACACTATCAACACCCTACCTACACACACTATAAACACCCTACCTGCACACACTATCAACACCCTACCTGCACGCATTATCAACACTACCTACACACACTATCAACACCCTACCTACACATGCTAGAAACACCCTACCTACACGCACGATAAACATCCTATCTACACGCACTATCAACACCCTACCTACACACACTATAAACACCCTACCTGCACACACTATCAACACCCTACCTGCACACTATCAACATCCTACCTACAGACACTATCAACACCCTACCTACACGCACTATAAACACCCTACCTGCACACACTATCAACACCCTACCTACACACACTACAAACACCCTACCTGCTCACACTATCAACACACTATCAACACCCTACCTACACACACTATCAACACCCCACCTACACGCACTATCAACACCCCACCTACACGCACTATCAACACCCTACCTACACACACTATCAACACCCTACCTACACACACTATCAACACCCTACCTACAGACACTATCAACACCCTACCTACACACACTATCAACACCCTACCTACACACACTACAAACACCCTACCTGCTCACACTATCAACACACTATCAACACCCTACCTACACACACTATCAACACCCCACCTACACGCACTATCAACACCCCACCTACACGCACTATCAACACCCTACCTACACACACTATCAACACCCTACCTACACACACTATCAACACCCTACCTACACACACTATCAACACCCTACCTGCACACACTATCAACACCCTACCTACACACACTATCAACACCCTACCTACACACACTATCAACACCCTACCTACACACACTATAAACACCCTACCTGCACACACTATCAGCACCCTACCTGCTCACACTATCAACACACTATAAACACCCTACCTGCACACACTATGAACACCCTACCTACACACACTATAAACACCCTACCTGCACACACTATAAACACCCTACCTACACGCACTATAAACACCCTACATGCACACACTATCAACACCCTACCTACACACACTACAAACACCCTACCTGCTCACACTATCAACACTCTACCGACACACACTATAAACACCCTACCTGCACACACTATCAACACCCTACCTACACACACTATCAACACCCTACCTACAGACACTATCAACACCCTACCTACACACACTATAAACACCCTACCTGCACACACTATCAACACCCTACCTACACACACTATAAACACCCTACCTGCACACACTATCAACACCCTACCTACACACACTATCAACACCCTACCTACAGACACTATCAACACCCTACCTACACACACTATCAACACCCTACCTACACACACTACAAACACCCGACCTGCTCACACTATCAACGCCCTACCTACACACACTATAAACACCCTACCTGCACACACTATCAACACCCTACCTACACACACTATCAACACCCTACCTACACACACTATCAACACCCTACCTACACACACTATAAACACCCTACCTGCACACACTATCAACACCCTACCTGCACGCATTATCAACACTACCTACACACACTATCAACACCCTACCTACACATGCTAGAAACACCCTACCTACACGCACGATAAACATCCTATCTACACGCACTATCAACACCCTACCTACACACACTATAAACACCCTACCTGCACACACTATCAACACCCTACCTGCACACTATCAACATCCTACCTACAGACACTATCAACACCCTACCTACACACACTATCAACACCCCACCTACACGCACTATCAACACCCCACCTACACGCACTATCAACACCCTACCTACACACACTATCAACACCCTACCTACACACACTATCAACACCCTACCTACACACACTATCAACACCCTACCTACACACACTATCAACACCTTACCTACACACACTATCAATACCCTACCTACACACACTATCAACACCCTACCTACACACACTATCAACACCCTACCTACAGACACTATCAACACCCTACCTACACGCACTATAAACACCCTACCTGCACACACTATCAACACCCTACCTACACACACTATCAACACCCTACCTACACACACTATCAACACCCTACCTACACACACTATCAACACCCTACCTACACACACTATCAACACCTTACCTACACACACTATCAATACCCTACCTACACACACTATCAACACCCTACCTACACACACTATCAACACCCTACCTGCTCACACTATCAACACACTATCAACACCCTACCTACACACACTATCAACACCCTACCTACATACACTATTAACACCCTTCCTACACACACTATCAACACCCTACCAACACACACTATAAACACCCTACCTGCACACACTATCAACACCCTACCTACACACACTATCAACACCCTACCTACAGATACTATCAACACCCTACCTACACACACTACAAACACCCTACCTGCTCACACTATCAACACCCTACCTACACGCACTATCAACACCCTACCTGCACACACTATCAACACCCTTCCTACACACACTATCAACACCCTACCTACACACACTATCAACACCCTACCTACACACCCTATAAACACCCTACCTGCTCACACTATCAACACACTATCAACACCCTACCTACACACACTATCAACACCCTACCTACACACACTATCAACACCCTACCTACACACACTATCAACACCCTACCTGCACACACTATCAACACCCTTCCTACACACACTATCAACACCCTACCTACACACACTATCAACACCCTACCTACACACCCTATAAACACCCTACCTGCTCACACTATCAACACACTATCAACACCCTACCTACACACACTATCAACACCCTACCTACACACACTATCAACACCCTACCTGCACACACTATCAACACCCTTCCTACACACACACTATCAACACCCTACCTGCTCACACTATCAACACCCTACCTACCCACACTATCAACACCCTACCTACACACACTATCAACACCCTACCTACACGCACTATCAACACCCTACCTACACACACTATCAACACCCTACCTGCACACACTATCAACACCCTACCTACACACACTATCAACACCCTACCTGCACACACTATCAACACCCTTCCTACACACACACTATCAACACCCTACCTACACACACTATCAACACCCTACCTACACGCACTATCAACACCCTACCTACACACACTATCAACACCGCACACGCAACACCGCACTGACCGCTGCTCGTGAGCTCTGCACTGCGACTCTCCGACCTCCGTCCGGTTCACGTTGAGCAACTTCGTGACGCTCCCAACATTCCAGCGAATCCATTCCATTGATTCGCTTTTTTCGATTCATGCATCAAACAAAATCCGCGCCCAAGAAGACATCATATCTTATTAAACACCCTCCCTGGGTGCACGTGTGTGTACGCTGGAGAATGGTACGTTTGGGCACCCGGAATTAACGAGACTAAACAAGACAGTAACAAATTAGCTCACAAAATCAATCGATTCTTAGCTGGCATGGTGACTTAAGCGATTCGGTGCGCGAAGCACTACGCCTGCACGGCCATGCCACGCCTTATCATCATCCTCCTCTTGCGTTGAACCACAGCGTGCCCCCATCCCATTAACAAACACAATAATATTTAAATTTCGAGTTAAAGCTTTCGTGACTGCAGTGATTCATATTCTTGGTTCTTTCGGTAAAGTCACGTTGAAGGAAAGCAATAAAATAATAAAATTGAAATATATAAAACAATAAAATTCTCACGACGTTTCGACCGTAACACAGTCATCATCAGGTGTGAAAACCAACCGTTGATGATGACTGTTACAGTCGAAACGTCGTGAGAATTTTATTGTTTTATATATTTTATTGTTTCCCTTCAACGTGACTTTACCGAAATAACCAAGAATATAAAACAATTAAACATTTTTTTAAACTATTTTTAATTGAACCTGGGTAAGGCCCACCGACCTGGCTATCACAAATTATATCTCTACAAAGTTTGATTATCGTGTGGAAGTGTATAGCAGCAGCAGCAGCCGAATCCTCTATCTAAACGCGTGCTTCTACATGTGGTAGAGGGAAACGGGAGGACCGCTCCAAGTACACAGCAGGCGTCAGTCGGGATTGCAGCCAAGATCCTCCTTGTTTGCCAGGCGAGGGCGTTAACATCTCGCCAGAATGTTATTAGCCACACACACAGTGATCATGCCCATCGCCTCGCCAGAGAGTCAACTTAGTACCTCGTAAAATAAAACTCGATTAAATTTTCATTTAAAGCTTTCGTGACTGCATGTATGTGTGTTTCGTTAAAGTGATTTTCTTACCTGCGTTGTTGTATTGTTTGTTTTGTTATTTTATTCTCATTCTACGTGACTTTACCGAAAGAACCAAAGAAGATGAAAGCTTTTTAGCTCATCGGATTCCTCCAGGATAAATACTGAACGCACCCTCCTACATAGCCCCGCCCCGTCCCACAGAGCCCCGCCCTCTACAGCATAGCCCCGCCCTCTCCCAGAGAGACGCTCCCAAAGAACCCAGCCCCTTCCCACAGAGCCCCGCAGAGCCCCGCCCCCTCTACCAAAGGGCCCCGCCCCCTCCCACTGCGTCCCGCCCTCTCCAACTGCCCTCTCCCATTGAGCCCCCCCCCCATGGGAGCACTGCTACGAGCGGAACCACGTGACGAGCAAGAGGAGCTCCCCCCCCCCACGTGACCGACCGGCAAAGAAACATGGCGGTGTTGGTGTCGACGCTGCTGGTGGTGCTGCTCGCGGGCGGCGCCGCCTCCGCCTCCTCCTCCTCCTCCGTCTCTTCTTCGTCCTTCTCTTACCTCGAGGCGGAGGACGCCAACGGGGAGCGATTCAAGATCGAGGGCCGCGTCTCCGTGCCCGGGTTCAAGATGCAGGAGTGGATCTCGGGCGCCCGGGTGCTTGTGGAGGGCGGGGAGTACGTGGGGCTGCTCAGGTGAGACGCAGGCCTCGGCGCGTCCATCCGCGGTCACTCCACTGCTCGATGAAGCCTCCCAGAGCCGTGGCGACAGTAGAGATACACACCTGATGCGTTTAATATGCTCGTCCGTACTACGGCAGTACACGTATACACTCGACTATAACACTACAGCAGTATTAACTACACGCACACTACATGGGCAAAGATCCCTCGCCTGTCAGCGAGCACCTATGAAGGCCGGCACGGCACACGAGGCGGTGGGTGGCCAGCAACACGCCCAGCCGCCTTTGTCTCCCCAGTAGCAATGTTTATACATCGCACTAGGTGCTGTACTTACTTGAGGCTGAGTCGACCTAGGGGAGGTCAAGGGCCGTGAGCGGGAATCGAACTTGTGTTTGCCGGGTTCGTCGCGCAGTGCGCAAACCACTGCACCACCACTCCTCCCTACCGAAGTACAAGTATACACTCAACCACAACACTACAACAATATAACCACACGTGCACTACTGGTACCTATGTAAATTCATTACGCACTACGACAGTATAACCAAACACATTAACGTCACTACCCCAACCGCATAAGTACACAACTGATTGTACACAATAAGTGCAGTGTAACAGAACTATGTACACCATTACTATGTACACCCTGCAGCAGTACGTCCACCCACAGCCGGTATCGTCTTGTCGGTTGCTGGATGAGGGCCTAACGAGTCTTGGGAGTTGTTTGACCATACTTCACCCACGCTGCTCGGGGCTGGTTCGTGAAGGCGGCGGGGGTATAAACAATGGGGCAGAGCAGAAGACGGTTAACAACGATGCTTTTTATTCGCACCGCCCTCTGCTGTCAAGGTAGCCAACACAATCGTCTGCAGCAGGAGGGGTGGGCGTTTGGTTCAGAGATTACAGCCCTGAACTGGCTGTCACCACAAAGATTCGGGGTTCAAAGCCGTCTGAGATAAAGCCTGGTTCTGAAGTACAGTGTAAGGTTTTTATGACTTCGACACGGTCAACAATGACTGCGCAACAACAAACAACAATAACAAAAACCGCAACATTCGGTTCGTCAATTTTTTGGGCTAAATTCGAATGACTGTCACGTTGACGACATGGCGTGAACGTGCTGCCTTCTGTTGTGTCGACCAGGCGAGTAGGGACCTCTGATACCCGCCTCCTGGGGACATTCGCTCACATTGCTCTCAAGAGAGATCCGAATGGATGCTTGCTCTCGTGACACAGCTCTGGGTAACACAATCGGGTTAAAATTGGGAGAGAGAGAGAAAATCTACAATATTACAATAATGTATCTCTTTAAACATAACTTCTGTACTCTCACTGTACACCCTACATCAGTATAGCTATGCAATTATAATTCCTGTATATGCTCCTTTAGGCGAAACGAGTGATGTTTGTGTGTGTTTGCATGGATGTGTGTGTGTCCTTCATTTTACTTCAACCGCGAGCAGACTGAATGTTTGATGAGAAAATCCTACTGTGGAACAATACTAGTAAATGTAATGTTTAACCTTTTTCCAGCGCAGACATCCAGACTATAAAGGCTTTAGATAAAAAAAAACAATTGTTACACTACATTGGCCGAGGTGAATAAGCACATATCACAAAAACTCAACACATTTGTCAATAACACTGGCCTAAAAGAGGGGAAGTATAAGTGAAGTTTGGCGCAATAAGCCTTCCTCATAGCAGGAATATTTCTGCTTTTGTTAATCATCTTAAAACACTGCAGCATAATAGGGGATGACGTTTGATCGTGTGTGATACATTTCCTGTGTTTGCCTGGTAATGTGTCATGCGACAAGTCCATGAGACGGTTTGCATGCATCAAAGATGCTCAAATGACGTTTGTCATGAGATGGAGAATACGTCCATAACTCTTGTAGAGCATTGTAACCCGTTGCAGTGGAGTGGCCCACGGAAGTACACATCACAGAGCTACCTCTGAGATCGGTTCAAGTGACCCCTGTTCTACACAGTAATGGGCAGGACTTTCTCACCCACTGTATACAAAAATTGTTGGTTGCATTATAGTCAAATCATTAGTTTTATTCTTAGACCTGTAGATTTGCCAAGTTAAATGAAGAACCACATTTAACGTTTTTTTGTGCACGTTTGCTTTTCGCTTGGTCTCCAAGCTACCACTGTGTCCTCTTCCAAGCTCCATTTCGTCTCCCTTGCCCTATTTTGCCATACAATTATTGATGGCAGGATTGAGGCCATTGATGTACACTTGAGAATCCAGTTTAACCACAGCTGGCAGGGATGGATTAAAACCCAGAAACTCCACGGTGCCAGCTCAATGCTCTGACCTCTGAGCCACATGGCCACCTCCGCTCAAATGACGCGGTGTTCACTGGTTTTGCAGAACGGATGGAAGCTTCACCGTGCATAACGTCCCCTCTGGCTCCTATGTTGTGGAGGTGGCATCCCCCTCTTTCAAGTTTGATCCTGTTCGAGTTGACATCACCACGAAGGGGAAAATAAGGTAACTACATCAAGAGTTGTTGCAAATCAACGTGCTGTACATTTGTTGCATTCTATTTTTTGTAGCCACACATGTAACTTTTAGTTGTATGGATTTGGAGGGGCATAATAACGATGCCCCACAACAATGTCTCAGATACCACCAATAGTCTTTTAAAATCGCAAACCTTCAACAATGAGTAGAAAGCATAGTGCAGGTGACAGTGCAGGTGGTGAGCAAAAGAAAAACCGCTGTATTACGCTCAATGTTCAAATGGAAGTGATAAAGCGTCGTAGGAAAGGTGAACGTGTGGTTGATATCGGGTGCCATTTGAATCTTTCTACAACGAGTGCACGTACGGTAGAAGAAGAATGCTGATTAAGTAGAAAGTAAAGCTAATCATCCTTTAAAGCATTCGGAGATTAAAATTACACGGCAAAGAAGTGTTAAAATTATATCTGCCCACAACTTGTCCACTCCTCAAGGTAACATCAGAAAAAATTATAGGTTAAGCTAAATTATTTAGAAAATGCTGCTTAAGATTGTATTTGATAAGTATAATTGCTGTTATCAGTATAACTATTGCTGTTTAAAGGTTCTTGAACTCACAATTGGTTATAAATGTGTACATTGTGTTTTACAATATAGTACAGGTACTGTACATGTACAGTACATGCTTTTCTGTACATGTAAAATACGTATATTTTGGTTGTTAGGTATGAAACACCACAATTCCATAAGTTACGGTCACTATCAGTACCTTATTCCATTGTTTCTTATAGGAGAAATTGCCCCGCTTTCCATCGCATAGGCAATGTTTACGCGTTTACGAGCCAACCCCCTCCCCCCCCGCCTCATTAACATGAAGGATTCCTGTGGGAGAAATGTCCCCGTAATATGAACCTTATCGCGGGACACTGAGGTCCCATAAGCCCCCAGCGCTCGCATAGACATATTGCAATGTCAACAAAAACTTAGCTCTTTTTCGCCAATGGATTTGAAGGATGGTGGCAAGTGTTGCCTTGTTAAACTATGCCTTTAAAACTGAAAACTACTTAACTGCAGTACCTCTATTTAAATACACTATCGAAAAAATAATTTACACCCCTCTGTCAATCATCGTGTTTCTCAGTGTGAATTTGTGAACACACTTTGTAAACGCTACATAAAATGGTATGTGTTTTCAATGTGCTGTTCATATTGCAACAAACGTTTATACTGGTAGGAACAAAGTTGTAAATTGAGTGTACCAGCCTGCAATAGATTAATGTGTCCGTCCGTCCCCTTTCAATACTTTAACGAAGTGAAATCTCGTGCTGTTGGGGTGTAAAAATAAAATTGCGCAAAATTCCAATGTTCCTACCAGCCCACCCTGCAGGGACCTGTTTCCAATGTTACTCTACAGAGTAGTGGGTCGCCGCTCTTATCCGCTTTGATACGAGCGGTATGTGGGGACTATGGCTTAATCGCAAAAAAAATCTGCACAGATGCATACGTACATGAGAAGTATTATCAAACAGGAGGAATTAACGGTGCAACGCATCTCATCTGTTAAATATCTGCAGGTAATTGGATTGTCATCGATTGATCCTGGCTACAGACATTGGTAGGTCACAAATAATAATTAAGATAAGAGAGCAGTTTCACTGTATTATGCATACCGTTATGACAAATAAAGGACTTAAGTCGTGTAGGCAGTTTGAGTAGCTTTGGATAAGACTTATGATCCTGCCCATACCCGTGCATGGAGTGCATTCGCTTGTTCAGCTCTTCTGCACATTCGTCCTCGCTGCTGCGCTTGGACGATATGACAACAGAATGATCCGCGCCAGGTGCATCGCGGCGTTTATGTGCACGGTGGGACGGAGTCGCCAAAAATTGATTAATTAAGATTTTGACTTCCGTTTATTCTGTACCCCGGGGTCCCGCCATAAGGTTCATATGTTGTTATAAGTCGCAACGTTCCAGTCCCTAACTATAGCGGGGACCCCCTGTAAACATACCGAGTTGGAGTTTAGGTACAGCGTAACAAGTTAGGCATTCGACAGATATGCAGCAGGAGAGAGATCACACCCACCTGATATACAACACCTATAACAGATTAACATCTTAAAATGTTAGAGGGAGAAAGACCACCAGGCTCTGGCATAATGATATACAGTACATATTGCTTCGCGTTAAGGCCTGATGGCATACAACAGATCTATATGTGTGAGGCATAAATAATTAGAACATTGATCATGCATTTAGATTTCATGTGCGGTCAGTGCACAAAGCACTTCTACCCTTTACATAGTCATTCCATTGCATTATATTTAGAGGATAAAGCTGAAGAATCAAGACAGTACATATATTGTTAACTGTGTAGCAATTACTACAATATAAATGAATGCTCGTTAAATTGTATCTTGCCACCTATGCTCAGTCAAGTAAATTCTTACAATCTGAAATTTAATTCGTGGCTATTTTGCACGACCGTAAAAAACGTATTTTTATCAAATTATGAAGGCTATTGCCATGTTTATGTAAGGATATGACATCCTATCTCCCAACTGTAATAAACACATACATAGCTGCACATGCACACAAGTGTACACGTACAGAGACAGAAACGCACACACACACACACCGAGTTCCTGCTTCTTACCTGTACAGCAAGCCGCCACTATGGTTGTACGCCTGTCCCTTCCTCTATGCTGCCGTACTCTCTTCCAAGTACAGCTGCATTTGGAAATTTTTATTCGGCCACATATTAGAAATGTCGGAAGATGCGGTGCACCCCTAATTATGTCACCATACTTTGTGTTTTAGTTTTGTGTATTAAAATTTGTATGTATATGTTTACATTTAGTTCCTCTAAAAGGGAGGTAACTTATGTATTGCTTATGTAATATCCATACTCAAATAATAGCTTTTAACCTATACACAAACCTCAAATATCAAAAAGCTAAATTTGATAGTTGACATGCCAGGACCCAAACACACAGGCCAGCTTTTTTAACAGCCAACACGATGTCTCTGATGTATGTTTGTTCTCAGATCCATTTGTTTTTCTCACTTATTTTTTTTATGATCAGTGTCCGATGTTTCTGATCCATGTAATAGCAGGTAGTATAAGTATCCAAATCCTTACACCGAAATAATATCTCCTTGTTTAACTCCTATTGTTATGTGTATAGTCATCCAAGCTCTCAAACCCATGTCTTAATTAACACATATTACCTAAATCATTTACAAGTAAGGAATCACAATTGATTTTACCTTTGAGCACAGTTGGCCAAATACGGTTCTAAAGACATTCAACATACATATTGACATTGCATGAACAGTGGTAAATACTGTTTTGTATTATAAATATAAAAATAAGAGATGCACATTGCACCTTTGCAGGGCCCGTAAACTGAACTACATCAAGAGCTCCGAGGTGGTGCCAATGCCTTACCCGCTGCGGATGCGAGCCTTCGGAACGCCCAACTACTTCATGAAACGCGAGACGTGGAAATGGACCGACTTCCTCTTCAACCCCATGGTTCGATTCCCCTACAGATGTCTGAGCGTGCACGTGTTCATTTTTAGTTTACTTGGGACAAAATCACATACATGCTCGTCACACAAGCAGCTTCCAATCTCTACAGATATACTCGTTAAGAAGAATGCAGGGACGATACTGATGGAGATAAGTGCAGTTGCATACTTTTGCTGGGCTGTAAATTCAAGAGTTATTTGTAACGTTTATAGCAATAACCAATACAGTTGCAGTGACTATACAATCACTGTGGAACAATATTTATACAAGAGGATTGGCACCACTTGTTATGAAAGCTACGTTTGAACTGACTTGCTCTTTTGTGTTTTCACAGGTGCTCATGATGGCCCTGCCCTTGCTCATTGTCTTCCTCTTGCCCAAAGTAATGAACACCAATGACCCAGAAATGCGAAAGGTAAGCATAGTTTAATGTATATTCTTGGTTCTTTTGGTAAAGTCACGTAGATAGAAAACAAAAATCTAAATTAAAAGCAAAAAAATCCACGACGTTTCGATCGCAACACAAGCGGTCTTCATCAGGTGGAGAGAAAGGAGGGGGCAAGCCTCCAAATGTAGCTGCTTTAAGGGCTCCAGAGTGAGTGGATGGGGGAAAGGGCTACGCAAGAGACAGGGGGAGAGAGAGGGGTGGGGCAGAGATAGGGGGGAGGAGAGAGGGGTAGAGATGGGAGGAGGGAGGAATTGCACCTTGGTACACCGATCAGACAATGGGGGGGGAAGGAATGGGGCAGAGATAGGGGGAGAGAGAGGGGTGGGGCAGAGATGGCGGGGGGTGGGTAGAGATAGGAGGGCGGGGAATTGACGGGGAGAGAGAGAGGGGTGGGGCAGAGATGGGGGGTGGGGGTAGAGATGGGAGGAGGAGGGAATTGTACCTCGGTCCATCCTTCAGACAATGGGGGGGGGAGGGAAGGAATGGGGTTGCACAAATTCAAGTGCTTCAGAGTGAGTGGGTTGGGGAAAGAGCCGCGCGAGAGACAGGGGGAGAGAGAGGGGGTGGGGCAGAGATAGGGGGGAGGGGTAGAGATGTGAGGTGAGGGGGGAATTGCACCTCGCTACACCCATCCACACTGCTGACGGTAGAGGTTGACAAGGAAACACAAATTCCACGTCATGACCCTAAGTGGTTGATGACATCTTTCCAATGATTGCCGTGTTTGAAACCGTCGTCTCGGTTGAAATTGTGTTTGCCCCAATTCCTCCCCCCCCCCCATTGTCTTCATGCAATATTGAAAATAATGTAATGTATTATCCATAATGCTCTACAACTGAGATAAGTGAGGTTTTATACAGTTTCACATGCAAAATGTATTTGTTAAATTGACGGTAACATATATATTTTTCAATCTGCAAATATCTTACTAATATGTAATTAACTTTTTAATAAAATGGTTACGTATAACAACATTAACTTTTTTTACATTATTTTATGAACGACCGAATTCAATTAACAAAACGACATGTCTCTGACCAAATTCGCGAGCACAAATCAGATTTGAAACACGGCAGAACGAATTCTTCTGCCGTAGCTGATCACTGTTACAACACTGTGGGTGATCACAATATAATTTTCTCCGATACCAAGGTTCTTTGCAAACCCACGGGTTTTTATCAGAGATTTGTTCACGAGGCAATTCAGATTTACAAACACGGACACAATTTCAACCGAGAGGATGGTTTCAAATTAAGCAACCATTGGAAAGATGTTCTGAATCAAACTAATTTTCAATGGTACAGTATATTTTTTCAAGTAGTGGTATCCCAAACTTTCGCAGCTGCTGAAATTCCCTTTTCACACCATCAATATGTAAACTCCCCCTCCCCCCCTCGCCAACCTGCACATGTTCACCCCCTCTACACTGTTCATCATGCTAAGTCCGCCAATTAAATGCTAATTTTTATGCTAATTCCTTTGTCAAGGCGCTCTGTTTCCTCTCACACAGCTTAAAGGTCGCGGTCTGAGCTTGGCTGTGTTCACTCCAGCGCTGTCCTCTAGACAGTCTGGTCCCTTCACCTGATGAAGGCCACTTGTGTTGTGGCCGAAACGTCGTGATTTTTGTTGTTTTATTTTTTACCTACGTGACTTTACCGAATAGAACCAAAGAGTATACCATTCTCATCGTTGTAACTTTTTTTTCTACTTTACAGGAAATGGAGCAATCTATGAACATGCTGACACCAAACAAAGATCTTCCCGACGTGTCCGAACTCATGACGCGCATCTTCACTACGAAGAAGGCCGTTAAGAGCAGCGGCAGTACGAAAGTCAGCAAGCCAGGGCCGGTTAAGAGGAGATAGATGGCGACAACTGTCACCTGCACCCTCTGCTCCCTTCCCTCTCTTCCACACAACCACAGCATTGTTTTTTTTTGTTACACTCTGCCCCATTGCCCAAAACGAGACATCACTATTTAGTAACATTGTTTTGTATTTTAAAAAAAAGCTCGATTTTATTGATCCAATTTATAACTTTGAATCCCTTGTCAGAAATTGGAATAAAGTCTGAAGCTGAAAATGTTGGTGAATTTATAGCGTGAGGAAAAACATCGCATCAAGACACGTTTCTCACGATATCGTGTTGCTGCGTGTTTTTATGCTACAACTGCCCATAGAACAGGTTATCTCATAATACAAATTACATTTTCCAAACACACGTCCAAATTTAATAGTAATTTGTTCATATTATGTTTGTAGTCATTAGACATTTCCTCGTGAGGCTGTCATCAGATAACCATTAGTATATGTGTATATACATAACAGATTAAATAGAAATAACAACAGGTTATTTTTATTTGAACTGTTATTTTATTTATATGTACATATTACGCCAGTAGTTTTTTCTAAGCTCGCAAATTATTTTCTGGCCTGCACCACAGTGCGATGTGCTTTAATGGTAAAACACTGAAGGAAAGTGCAAATCTAACCCTTTTAAAACGACCTAACGTTTTGCAGGTAAACTTGCAAAATTACTCATCCGTGGTCACTCTTTGGTGAAACACTTGATTATTATTATTATTTGAGTACAAATGCAGATTTAGCCAAGACATTGTTTCAATAAAATGCGAGAGCCAGTTTGTTTAAATGAATGTCATCAATGATTTGAATTCATACAAAAATCTGCAAATAAATCCTGCACGACTAAAACCAATGGAAAAAAATAAGCAGGGAATGCTTTCCAAACGTAAACTTAGACGCACAACGATACTCAAGATTTAAATTTTGTGGTACATAAGAAATCTGTGACTGCAATTTGAAAATAAATCCCTTTTCTTCAATCATATCATTTCCGTTAGTCCTTGTGTTACTTTCATACCAAGTACTGAGCAGAGTAAATAATCGTTAAGTGCAGTTACAAGATCTCAATTTATATCATTACCTCTGCTTGGGGACGGGGGGGGGGGGGAATGTGGATATTTGTAAATTTTCGCATCCAGAATACATGAGCCCCATAAATGAAAACTCTTGTGTAATGTTGGTTGGCGATGTCTCTTGCAGATGAGTAAACAGACCACGCACAGCCAGCCCATATACAGGTGTCCCTCCTTATGTGCGGATTCAGTCTGTGCAATTTCGTGCTGTATATGCGGCGATAACATTTCTACCCAAAATTTGCAATATGCGGTTTGAATTCACTCCTTTGCGGTCGGACGTGGGCCCACATTGTGTAGTGTGTACTGTATTGGAACGGCGTCCGCCGCATGGAGCGAAGGAAACCTGTACTTCCCATGCATAGGGCACTTCAGTTGCTGGTTCAATGCAATCGACCGTTTCCCTAAACAATTCTAAGCTGGTAAGAGACATTTGCAACGTGTATTGGCATGTTGTCCTTGAAAATAAACTGTTTAGCCCCATTGGGCCTTAAAACATGTTGCATTGAAAACATGATACAATTAAAACATCAAAAGAGCTTACTGACATTCCACAACTGTTTATTATTGATTCGTTGTGCTTTCAAATAACTTGGCACACAGTTTTGGCATACACAGTTCTTAATCAGGTGGGAGTGGCAGCAGCAAGACAGTATGAATATGGGTTTGAGTTGGTGACTTGCAAAATAATAAAAACTTTGTGTTTGTAAAGGCAATGCACTTTTTGTACCTGTATTCACATTTAAGGGTGATGTAAAACAATGTTCATTATGCACTATCATGATGGATTATAAGGAATAATATAATATACATTGGTCTGTTTTACCCTGTAAATAAATAACATTTAGGTCCATCAGCCTATCAGCTTGTGGACCACTGATTTCAAGCATTTGTTTAATGGGGCAAACTGGACAGGTTTTGGCTTGATCCGCGTTTTAATCGAGTTTGCTGTGAGCTGTGGCACTGGGTTGCCTTGATAATCTGATAGGGAGGAAGTCTCCACAAAACCCATGCGGCTCAACAGCGCAGTACAGCAGCATTGTACAACGTGTGTCATGGATTGTCGTAGATTCGTTCGCAGCAACTTTGTGCTATTAAATATTAATTGATATGCATTTCGGCTGATGAACCATGCTGTCATGGCGAAAACAAATCCCTATCTTTCATATTCCATTGCTCACAATTCAACATGACGGCACGTACACTGTTGTGCATTTTTGCTGTGCTAACGCTTTAGTCTCTTTCCCATTCAGGGAAGGCAACAGAACTTGTTTTAAAAAAAGGACTCGCTCAGCTTATTAGACAAAATCAAGACCAGTCCATGGTTTGCTGCTTAAAACAAATGCTGCGGAAAAACATTGGGCCAGAAAGCTCATAAGTTAATGCACTAAAATGGAATTATATTTTTATGGAAACAGATCCTTGTCTGTTTATAACTTTATTCGCTTGAAAATATAACCAATATTCACTATAATACAGTTAAATTATTGTACAGCTTGTGTTCTTGGTGTAAATTGGTAGTGGGGTGCTGTGATTACGCAATGGTGAGTGAGCGTCTTGATTATAAATGCATGATGAGGAATGAAGTGCCTGCCTTGCCTGTGGCTGTGATCCATGGAAACGCAGAGAAAATTTAGACGTTTTGATGACCGCACAGCAGGTGTGGCAGTAATGGCTACTGAACATTGGGGCCCGAAGACCGTAAAGGAAGTGTGATTGTGCAATGACTTATCACAATTAAGAGATAACAGAAATAACTCGACAATTGATTAAACATTGTTTTTTTTTCCCTTTCTGTTGAGTAACTTAACGGAATTGTTTCTCCTTGACAAGCCACTTCCTTGCTGTATAGCGACTTGCACGTTTTTGTTTTTGACGGTAGAATCCTGAGCAGCAGAATGCTCTGGCGAGTGGATGGAATGCGTCACGTATAGTTAGTCTCATTTTTCATTTATTGCATTTTCATTCGCTGTGTTTCTTTGAAAATAAAATGACATAGAAGGCCGTTTACATGTGTATCATTGTCATCAATAGAAAGTGTATTATGACGGGGACTAATAACCCAAAAACCTTTATTATGAATAATATTGGTCGCGAAAGCCTACGTGTTGAACTAGTATCAAACAAATTGTTACATATATCCATGTGACCGGTTTGACAAAATAAGTTACGCGATTTTAAAAAACGTGTATCATAGTGTCTTAACAGAAAAGTTACATGGAAACAAGTATGTTCAACTCATATCGCTGATGTGTGTTCCGTGGGAACACCTAAACATTACACGAGTGTGCATCTATATTAATATTGTTTATGATCCATATTTGTTTTTCGGCTAGGCCACGTAGTATAGTTTTATGGCAAACTAAAATCACGACATTGCCTTGCCAAAAAAATAACATGATGAGAGTATCGACAAGGAAACCACGTTTTTATCAGTGGCGGCTCGTGACATTTCCATTCGGTGGGGCTGTTGTGAGTGACCTCTGAATGTTCTAATTAAGAAAAACCTCGTCATGTTATTGGCCTTCTCGTGAAAGTGCTAAAACTGTCTTGTCTTTACCAACAACGGTGAGGCATTTATAAACAATGCAAAACAACAAACTCGTACTGTCCCCATGACCCTCAAGTCCACACTAGGCTTTTGACATTGACAAGAGCGTGTCGACCGTGACCTGCTATATTTACACATGCAACCTAGCGTTGTGACATAGTAATTACAGCCATGGGCGCCTTTTCCAGCGCCCTGAATGGGTATCAAACGGCGTGGCTACAATGCGAAGATAATCGTAATTCATGAAGGGATATCTCTCACTCGGACGCCTTCACAGCTGCCCTGAGACCTCCCCAAGGCACAAATCAGACTTGCAGCGGTTTCTACATATGAACTTAACATTTAATCTTCATTAGGCAATTTCACGTTGAAATGATCATATTTAAACACAACAAAACAATTTATAAAAAAATATTTTTTAAAAAAATAATTGTCACCTCCAGCTGCTTGGTAGCACGACGCCCCTAGTGGACGAACCTCGCCTGCGTTTTATGTTGACATCAATATGCAAGATGCCACTTTAAAAACATGAATTCAAGACAGCGGTATTCCTGTCGGAGAACACACAAATATCCTATTCCATTCACGCCAATACCACAACATGCGCGCAAAATTGAACGTTTATGGTCATTTTTAAATATTTGCACACCAAAGCCATGGCTTGTTGATGAGACTTGTTCTCCCATCCATGTATTGGGTTGTGGGGGGGGGGTCCTGCACAAACGTAACGTGTTCTAAAAAAAAAAGATACAAATAATGTTTCCTGAAACAGAAAAAAACACATGCCTGTGCCCTTCCTTGATAATTATCCTCAGAATCCTTAAGACCACAGCCCAGCTCCGTGCAGGTTGTGCGCAGCTTTGATCTTGATTACCTCTTGTGAGGATGTCTCGATATCCCACGTGGCTCCACTCGGCCCTCCTTGTCCCCACGCACGTGGCCTCGTGCACATGGAGAGGGCTTCTGCGCTTACGGACACGCGAGGGAGCTGTTGCTGCGCGAACAGCACAGGACCTGGTAACAATATGCATGCGTGTTCCCGCACTTCAGCATTGTTAAAGTTTTATTGTTTTATATTTTTATTATTTTATTGTTTCCCTTCTACGCGATTTTACCGAAAGAACCAAGAATATGAATCCCTGCAGTCACGAAAGCTTTCAATCAAAAATTGTTAAAGTAATTTACTTTTATAAGAGTAATGTTGCGATTTAACATCCATGAGGCTCACGGAGACTTCAGTTCCGTGTTATCGTCGTACAACCAAGGGAAAGGCCAGCGGGATTGAGAATCTGCATGATTCCTTTTGGATTTTTTTTCAATAAAGGAACAATCAGCCGATGGATAACGGGGGGTCAATCCGAGGTCGCGGATAATAATAATAATATGGTTGTGGATAAAAGGAGGTTCGCTCTCGTTGCACGATATCGAGCATTCGGGACACGGCTAGGGAAGCAATTTAGTTGGGAGGGCGGGGTGAGTTACAATAAAAACAACTTTCAACAAACATTAAATCAGTGGGCTTGGCGCATCAAGCGTTTGTGAGGTTTGCCAGGTCTCCTCGACAACAGCGCCTCCTGCCTGGGGCGAGCAGAGTCGCTTCGACTTCCTCCCCCTGCGTGGAGTGGGCAGACCCCGCCCGCGTCTGAGATGGTGGCCCTGGGATTGAAAAACAAAATACGAAACAACCCCACTGCAGCTCTGCACTGAATGTGGGGATCTTGGGCGGTGTTCTGCGTTGCGCCGTGACCATGCATGGAGCGCACGGGCAGTTCGGGGTGCTTTTTTAACACGGAGGCTTACTAGTTAGGGATGACTGTTGGCTACCGATGAGCGGTGTGAGCTCCAGCTTCCACTGAGATGCCATCGTGCCGGGATCATGAATCCCGAGTCAATTCGTCTTGTCCCGTTCCACTATCTGCGTTGTGTTACGCCTCAGTGTTGTTGCCATTAGTGGAGTACATGCAGCGTCAGCGTACCGTTTGCATGAACAGGAGAACAAAATGCGATTGTCGTGGCGTGATATTTGGTGCAACATATCCAATGCCGCAGATTCTCTCACGCAAGAGCAGCTTTACCCGTGTATCGCGAGCGTGAGAATGTGTTCAGGGCGATTGGTGCATCATCGACGGTGACCGTTCCGTGCCTCGTGTTTGGTGGCACCGCAGCGCCTGCCGTGCGATGACCATTGAGCACCACACGTGGTGGTGGTGGAGGAGAGCGGTTCGCGGGGGTCGGGTGATGTCTAGGGGGGGTTGGGGGACAAGGCAGAAGTGGTGGGGTTGTTCACGACAGACAACACACGGAGACAGACGCAGAGGCGAATCAGGTGACAGGGAGAGCTCGAGACGAGATACAGCGGGACACAGGAAGACGTTTATACGGAGAGAGATACCGTGCGGAGAGTTGTCGAAATGCACAGGAACACTGGCGAGAGAGGCAAACGGGGAGACGGACTCAACAGACACGGGGCGAGGCACTCGGACGTAGAGACAAGACGACAACAAGAGAACAGAGACGGAGAGATGGAGACAGTCGCAAGCAGAGACAGTAACACGGAGACCAACAAACACCTAAACACACAGAGACACGGAGACCAACAAACACGCGGCCATACGGAGAGTCGGGACGCTCGCCTGTTCGTCTCTCACTGCACCCTACGCTGATGTTCGTCTGTCTTAGGGGTAAGGGATAATCATTAAAACATAAACTGGAATAGGAGGAGGGGGGGGCACATTCCCGATTCCCGTGGTTCAGTATAGGCCCTATAATCATGATGGCACTGCTAGCCATGGTAACACTACACGTTGCATCCTCCTATAATATGAAACACGATGACCCATTTATTTGGGGACTCGTGTGTACAATGTGCGGACCGCGTGGCTCCTGCGTCCAGCAGTGGATAGAGCGTGGCAGTAAGGCACGACCACTCCTACCTGCCCACGGCACCACGCCACCTCTCAAGGAGTTTTCCGTGACTGTCGTTCCGTGCGCCTCGCTCAGATGTCGACCTCGTCCCTGTACGCGCCCGCTTCCTTTGCATCCGCTGCTCGTTAATCCGTCGGTACACAGCAGAGACGGAGAACAGATGGTGAGCGAGACTGAGAACGAGAGATAGGTTGTGTTCCCATGACCAAACACATCTGGGCAATGTTAGTGCTGGTCTATTATTAGCACATGGTGCGCGTGCGACCTCTTTCTGTACCGTGTTTGTATGTTGGGGACTGCCCGTTGACAAACATTTACTAAACCAATGATTTGCATTCTAAACCTATGGTTGTGTTCACGCGCATTTCCCGCAAGATTGGCTGTTCGCGCCTTATTCAGAAGTCGCGGCTCTGCCTCTGCAACAAATCTCATTCATATCCAGTTGTCCGCTCATAACCCAGCAGCAGCAGCAATTCTACAACCCGCCATGATCAACACCAGCAGCGCCAAAGACAAAGACCCCCCGTGGAGGCTCAACAGACATTTGGGGCAAGTGCTGTGAGCGAGCTCCCACCCGAGGGGTTGGGTGGCCACAACCACGCCCGGCCGCTTTTATCTCCAAAGTGTCGATATTTACACACCGCACCGGGTACTCATTTGAGGCTGCGTCGACCAAGGGTTGACCCACTGAGATGCACCCTCACTGCGCCAACTCGCTGCGTGTCTTTTTGTATCCGCCCGCCAGGAGCTCTGTCCGCCCTCGTTGTTGTGAGCAGTCGCTCCTCCGCCCTCCCTTGTTGCAACACCACCCCACTATACACCACTCCATCCCACACCACATCACTCCACTCCACTCCACCCCCACTCCACCCCACACCACTCCACCCCACACCACTCCATCCCACTCCATCCCACTCCACTCCATCCCACACCACTCCATCCCACTCCATCCCACTCCACCCCACATCACTCCATCCCACTCCATTCCACACCACCCCACTCCATCCCACACCACCCCACTCCATCCCACACCACCCCACTCCATCCCACACCACCCCACTCCATTCCACTCCACCCCACTCCACCCCACTCCATTCCACACCACCCCACTCCACACCATCCCACTCCACCCCACACCACCCCACTCCACCCTACTCCATTCCACACCACCCCACTCCACCCCACTCCATCCCACACCGCCCCACTCCATTACACACCACCCCACTCCATTCCACTCCACCCCACTCCACCCCACTCCATCCCACACCACCCCACTCCACCCCACTCCATTCCACACCACCCCACTCCACTCCACGCGCACGCGCGCACGCACGGGCGCGAGGGCGAGGGCGCACCCGGTCGGAAATGCCAGAGATCTCAACCCGGCGCAGTCGCGGTCACACTGCACGCCCCTCCCGCAGCCCCGACTACCACCACCACCACCACCACCGCCGCCGCTGCTGCTGCTTACTGCGTACACAGCTCGGTGCACGCAGTTGGCGTAACATCGAGACTAAGGCTCAGCCCCCGCAATTGCTCGCGCGCCACTTGCTGGCGGATAGTGACGGACTGGGGCTTAACAAAAAAAAAATAATAATCGGCCCAGGCATTTGGTGTGAACGCACCGCGGCCCAACATTGGCGCGCGGTCATCCCACCGAGGGCGTCAATAATAGGCATTGAAGCGTGCACGTTGGAGGTGGTAAAATATTTAATAAAATGTGATCACATTTGGCAATTTCCCCACACTGCCCGGTCCCACCGGCCCCCGGAATGGACCGGCCCCATCGAGTATTTGCCCTACGGGCTGGTGCCCCGGGCTGAGGCCAGTCCATGCCTGCTGGCGGATTCACTTTAATACTCAAACTCTTTGGTTCTATTGGGTAAAGTCACGTAGGTGAAAATAAAATAACAAAAAATCACGACGTTTCGGCCACAACACAAGCGGCCTTCATCAGGCGAAGGGACGAGACTGTCTGGAGGACAGCGCTGGAGTGAGGATTCACTTTGAGCCAGCGTTAACTTGTGTCGAAGACGGGAAACTCGCTCCGAGCCTCGTGTTGTGTGTCAGAGGCTCCAACTTGTGATCTGCCCCGCAGAGCTTAATGATGTCTCAAAGATCCTCCAGCAGATAAAGTATTAAAGCTTTCGTGACTGCATAAAATTACTCATTGTTTTTTTCGGTAAAGTCACGAATGTAGAAATACAATAAAATTATATTAAAACAAAAAACAATCACGACGTTTCGATCACAACGCAAGCGATCTTCATCAGGTGTCAAGAACAAATCACGGAGGTAAATACAACAAAAAGATGAGAGACGGGAATTCAACAAACCTGAAAAAACATTATGTGAAGCACATCCAGTTAGGCCAACAACACAGACACTTCCTGGCGGACCACGAATTTCAGAAGAGTGTTAAATTTCGTGTTCAACCTTTGGATTGCACATACCAGCATAGATAGAATGAAAAATACGAGGTACACGGTCAGTAGAAATACATATACAAGTATATACAAGTACTTTATTATCACACTTCTACGGGGAAGTTACCGTTGTAATTATGTGTAAGATGTGCCCTTTTTTGAGCTGCCGTTTTGTATTTACAAGAGGTGGTAATTTTTTGAGCTTCAGTTTTGTATTTACAAGAGGTGGTCCTTTTTTGAGCCGCCCCCTCTCTCTCTCTCTCTGCCTCCCTGTCCGTCTTTCCTCCCTCCTTACCTCTTGGTGGACTTGTATATGTATTTCTACTGACCGTGTACCTCGTATTTTTTATTCTATCTATGCTGGTATGTGCAATCCAAAGGTTGAACACGAAATTTAACACTCTTCTGAAATTCGTGGTCCGCCAGGAAGTGTCTGTGTTGTTGGCCTGACTGGATGTGCTTCACATAATGTTTTTTCAGGTTTGTTGAATTCTCGTCTCTCATCTTTTTGTTCTATTTACCTCCGTGATTTGTTCTTGACACCTGATGAAGATCGCTTGTGTTGTGATTGAAACGTCGTGAATGTTTTTTGTTTTAATATAATTTTATTGTATTTCTACACACGTGACTTTACCGAAAAAACCAATGAGTAATCCTCCAGCAGAGTCAACGGACAGAGGAGCAGCCCTGCGATCGCTGGTGCACGCGACTGCTAGCGGGAAGGACCGAGAGCAAAGGAAGTTCTCGAGACTCCCCTCTAGTGTAGGGTATTTGGCCTCCTCTTCCACGCGGAACAGAACGTCTTGGAAGAGCTATGGGAGTACGCACACTTCCCACCCCCAGTGGCTTCACTCGGGTTGGTGTCACCCAGTGTGGTAACTCGTGGTGTCACCCCCCCCACCCACCCATGGACCTCCTCCCGTACCAGACCATACAGAATCCTTAGTCATGTTTTTGTACTAATGTTACCCGTAAATGGTCATTCCCGTTTATCATTGAATGTAATGGCAATAGTAGTGACATAAACAACTAGCAAAAATAAAATTACACCTTTAAATTACAATATCATACGCACAGCCTAAATGTATTTACATAGTTTCATATGGTTAAAGTGAAAATTCGATAAGAAAACAATATAATTCGAAGTAAAAACGTTTAAGAACTACATCAAAATCACGTTCATTTTAACATTAAACTTAACCGTTACACGAGACACATTAATGGATTAGGTTTGCATAATCAATAACGGCCCAAATAATGTAGAAATTGTAGACAAATGCATTTGAAAATATACTCATAAATAATACCAAAAAAATAAACAGGAACAAATACACAAGCATTTCAACACTTCGTGAACATCTCGACTAAATCAGAACTTTCTTTTGCTGGCCTTCAAAGTTGCGAACTTGTGACTCACTTAATCGAAATCAATGCCTTTCGCCAACTCACTTTCAATTCATAATATCGCAAGATCAGAAGGCCTTGACTGTCCCATGGTAGATCGCAAATAGTTCTTTATAAGTTCAGCTTTTGATAAGCTCCTCTCACATGAAGCCACTGCCACACAGATCGTCAGAAAGAATTTTTAGGGTTGGGAGAGATTCTATAAAGTCCCATTCAGCTATGAATTTTAAAACGTTTAATGTTGCCCAATCTTTGGCTTCTTCCAAATCAATCTCTGCTTGCTCTCAGGTGCCTTCTCAGCCTTAGTATTTCTATTAAAAGCTCACTCTCGGATACCTCATCGTAGAAAGTGATCAATTTTGGAATGGACACCTTTAACTCTTCTTCGGTGGCAGATATGAGACTCTTCGCTTGAACAGCCTCAAACATGGCCGCTGCTTCCTTGATGGCTCTTGATCTGATCTGGAGTTCAGAATGAAAGCGATCAATGCACTCAAGCATCGCCCTCTTATTTTCTTCCTGCAGAGTGAGTCCAGCATCGCTTGCCTGCTCCCCTGCCATCTTCTCCTTGAACCTGGCTCTTCTCTCTACTGCAATTCCACATTCGTCTGATTTTAAAAGCGCCTGCTCAACTGCATGCTCCACTAGGTGACTGCGCTCTTCGTGCAGTTCAGTTTCCAGTTTATTTATTTTGGTATAGCCCTGTTAGCCATTCGGCTCCTGAATCGGGTGCAACCGCAACAAACAAAAAAAACGAAAACACGAACAAGAAAAAACATCTTAAAGTGACTATGTGACTGTGCAATCAGAAAATCCATGGAAAAAAAACACAGCAAAAATATTCCTGAAAAAAGCACCGTACACCAACGCTGTGTGCAAAAAATCCCAGTGGGATGCAAGTCAAACAACAACAACAACAACCACAAGAAAACTTAGATTAACGCCATCAGTCTAACTCCGTACTACAACAAAACAAACATGTCCAAACCAAAAAACGTTTTCGAAATCACCAAAAAATAAAGCCATAATTGCGACGTAACAGTGGTCACAGGGACTGTGACCGAATTTTTACAATAAACTACATAAATAACATGCAACACCAAAAATCCTAGAGCCATAGCTGGCTGCATGAGTTACTCCACAACAACAGAAAAAAGTCTCAGCGCCTAGAGCTTTGTCACCACCTTGTCGAGAGTTAACCCCTGAGTCTGCAGGCACTGCTGTGTAAGATCAACTTCCTCAAGTGCATCACACAAGAAGTACAGGTAGCACAGAAAAGTGAAATCACAGACAGCAGGCAAAAGACCTTGTGCTGCTTCTCGTGTGTCCACATTTTCACGTGGATCACAAAGAGCTTCAATCGCCGCCACAAACGTATCGAACTTTTCTTTAACTGCAGCTTAACTGCAGCATGATGAGCACTCCAGCGTCTTGTTAAGAGCCTTTTCACTGACACTCCAGGATCGTCAATTAACACATCCCATCGGTGGGTGGAAGCAGCAAAGAGAAAAAAAACTGTCTCAAGAATTCCAAAAAATGTCACACGCGATGCATTTTCAGCAAAAGAGTGCTGACCGTACAAGTTAAGCGAATGGTCCACACATCCATTAAAATTAGCTTTCTTGTTCTTTCCCTTAACAATGGCTTGTACACTTCCATGGATTCCAGCCATAGTGAGAGCCTTATCGTAACCTTGAGTGCGGCACATCATTATGTCCAGGCCATCACTTTCCAGTTTTTTAAGAATATCAGAATTGAGGTCAGCAGCTTTTCCCCCCTTTAAAGGGAAAACCCCGAGAAATACTTCTTTCACTTCAACTTTCCTATTGTTTAATTTTACATACCTGATCACTTCGGACATCTGGTCAGTGTGTGATATGTCAGGTGTGCTGTCGAACATGATCCCAAAGTACTTCTCAGACTTGATGTCCATGACAAGCTTCTCCTTCACATGATTTTCCAGGGCACTTATAAACCCATTCTGAGTTTTTGGTGCAAGATAAGAGACTGATACTTTAAGTTTACATGCACTGTACTCCACTTTAATCTCATTAGGTGTTCTTTCAGCACTGGATCATATTTTGAAAGCATCTTAACCATCTCAAGAAAGTTCCCTTTATTCAATGAAGATTCATCTTCCTTGTGGCCACGGAATGTCAGATTCTGCTTGGCAAGAAACTGTGATATCAAGCAATCAGTGCAAGATGTCCCTCCACTTTTTCTTCGCCAATTCCACCAAAGCAACAGTTTCGGCGTCAATGTTTTTGTGCAGCCGCAGTCCTGCTGCCAAAGTTTTCCACTTTTCTAGGCGACGTCGGTGCTCTTCGGATGTCTCGCGGTCATGCACTTTCGGGCTCAAATTTCCACCGCTTCTGAAAACCCAGTCAACAAATGTGGATGTCGTATCTGTAGCACTTAACGGCAAAACAGTCGGCAGCAAAAACAGTGTCCATTCTCGCTGTCGAGTGAGTAAACCATCGATGACCGCAGAATGTTCTCACAATTTGGCATCACCTTGTATAACCACTCTTTTGAAAGCTGACGCACATCTCCCATTGCTTGTGCATCTCGCCTTGCCGCAACACCGCAAGGCCCGGGCCCATCTTTGTTCTGGAAATAAGGACTTCCACTTTTGCTCATTTCAACCCAAAAATGATCTGGAACTGGTATCTCCCAGAAAGAAACATCACGAAAAAATTTGCAAATCTTTCTCCTTAACGTTACTCATCTCATTTACAGTATCATGGCTGGAGTCGCTTTCAGCACTCTCTTCTGCTTCAAATTCTTCCATTTCCACTCCTTGCTCTTCTGCAGGATGCATGCTAGCATTAGAAGAATCCGCTTTATCAATTGGAGACTGACGGGCAGTGTCTTTTGATGAACCCTGGACATCATCCGGTCTTTTGACATATTGAAGCATGGATCCAGCAAGCATTTTAAGTGATTTAATTATTGCCTCTTTTGCTATCCTTTGCTGGCACCCACTTGGCCTTTTTGATGTTTGCACTCCATGTGGCATGATAGAATATCCCTGCTCAATAATAAAAAAGAGACAAATTAGCCATATTTGAAAAAAAAAAATGTAAATATATTGGATATGTTAGTTCTATCAAATGTTAATTTTAATGTCACTATTTGTTAACCATAATTCAAACTTAACCCTGACAATTTCATTAAAACCAGATATATATTTGCAAGAGAGTGATGTTTGAAAGAAAATAAAAAAACACTTTTTTTAAAAACAGCTGAATTTTAGATTTAAGTTATCTTTCTAAACATGTACCAAGAAACACAGCATTTCCCCCCACTTCATGCTTTAAACTGTCAATTTCTCTATTTAGCTATCAAAGAGTTATATAATCAATAATTGTTCAACATTTAAGTTTATTTAACACGTAGGCTTTCGCGACCAACATTATTTATAATAAATGTTTTTGGGTTAGATCGCGTTATTTATAAATGTGTCGTAACCCTTCACCACCCGACACGGCCAATCAGCAAAAAAAGTGTCACGTTGACAAAAGACAAATTGTTCACTACTTTAGACCACCGGTGTGTTGAAGAGTGAATCCACAATATTTACAGTTTGAGTACGACGTTTCGCTGGTAATTACATCCAGCATCATCGGGCAATTCGCCAGAATGGTGAAGCCTTCACTTGCTCCCGGTCTTAAATAGAGCAGCAGGGTGACGTCATCATCATTTAACCCAATCAGGTGCAGAGATTAGAGGCGGAGGGGGGGTATTGTAATTATATAATAGATTCGTAATCAGTCAATTGTTATGATTAGTAATGAGTTGTAGATTAGTAATTAGTTGTAATGTGTGTTATTGTGATTATATGCTATGTTAGTAATCCGTTAATTATTATGTGTTTCCCCTATAAGGAATTGTAATATGTATTATTTAATAATACGCTTCCAAGCCACACTAAGCCTGTAGCTGTCAGAGCGATTAAAGTTATTTCTACTTCTCTCGATTTCAATGGACTCTCTAATTAGTCTTTGCCAGTAATAATTCGTTTTAACACAACACTTCAACGTTATCAAAACCAATTGAGTGTCCTTGTTGACAAGCATGTTCTGCCACTGCCGACAGTTGTGTTTGAGATAATTTAACATTTCCTTGGTCGCCGCCGTCTTCACCATCACGAGACGCCGCTAGCTGGACAGCCTGCCAACTGTGCTAGCTATCGAGTGCCATCGAATTGGACGGATGTGTGGCGAGTGTACCAGCACGTCGGGAGTTTGTCGTTCCCTTGCGTGCGAGAATTAACAAGGTGCCCTAGGGGCCCTACATAAATGACGTCACGTGATTTTGGACGATTTTTGACCCCCCCCCCCCCCTTCGTCACACAGCGTCATGAAAAGTCAGACCCCGCCCCCTCAAATATGACGTCACAAAGCTCTGCCCCCTCCCCCCCCCCAAATAAACGTGAAAACGTGCTTTAAATCGCTTTAAATTATTGTTATTGTAGTGCGTATTTAATGTGGCGCTGCACTCTGATGTTGTAGGAGAAAACATTTATTAAAAAGTCTAATTAAGTAGAACGTGTTGTCTATATTGAATTAAAGTTGTCAATTTTGATGTGACGTCACATTTCTCAACCCCCCCCCCCCCTCGTCACACATCGTCACAAATGTCTGACCCCCCCACCCTTTAGGTGCGTGACGTCATTTATGGACGGCCCCTTGACGAATTGCGTCACTACACATGTACCCAAAGAGCAATGCCTAACTCCCTCTGCTTGCCCTAAGCGGGATGAGAGTTCACACACACGCAGAAGAACATTCCTGCAACGCCATGGGGAAACAAGAACAACCTCAAAGACACCAATCTCTCCCGAATCGCATAGACACTGACACACAGCCTCAACACTGACACACAGTCTCAACACTGACACACAGTCTCAACACTGACACAGTCTCAACACTGACACACAACCTCAACAATGACACAGACTCAACACTGACACACAGCCTCAACACTGACACAGTCTCAACACTGACACAGTCTCAACACTGACACAGTCTCAACACTGACACAGCCTCAACACTGACACAGTCTCAACACTGACACAGTCTCAACACTGACACAGTCTCAACACTGGCACACAGCCTCAACACTGACACAGTCTCAACACTGACACACAGTCTCAACACTGACACACAGTCTCAACACTGACACACAGTCTCAACACTGACACACATCCTCAACACTGACACAGTCTCAACACTGACACACAGTCTCAACACTGACACAGTCTCAACACTCACACACAGTCTCAACACTGACACACATCCTCAACACTGACACAGCCTCAACACTGACACACAGTCTCAACACTGGCACACAGTCTCAACACTGACACAGTCTCAACACTGACACACAGCCTCAACACTGACACACAGTCTCAACACTGACACACAGCCTCAACACTGACACACAGCCTCAACACTGACACAGTCTCAACACTGACACACAGTCTCAACACTGACACACAGCCTGACACTCACACACAGTCTCAACACTGACACACAACCTCAATACTGACACACAGTCTCAACACTGACACACAGCCTAAACACTGACACACAGCCTGACACTCACACACAGTCTCAACACTGACACACAGCCTAAACACTGACCCACAACCTCAACACTGACCCACAACCTCAACACTGACACACAGTCTCAACACTGACACACAGCCTGACACTCACACACAGTCTCAACACTCAAACACAGCCTCAACACTGACACACAGTCTCAACCTTAACACACGGTCTGAACACTGACACACAACCTCAACACTGACACAGTCTCAACACTAACACACAACCTCAACACTGACACAGCCTCAACACTGACACACAGTCTCAACACTGACACACAGTCTCAACACTGACACACAGCCTCAACACTGACACACAGTCTCAACACTGACACACAGTCTCAACACTGACACACAGCCTCAACACTGACACACAGCCTCAACACTGACACACAGTCTCAACACTGACACACAGCCTGACACTCACACACAGTCTCAACACTGACACACAACCTCAATACTGACACACAGTCTCAACACTGACACACAGTCGCAACACTGACACACAGTCTCAACACTGACACACAGCCTCAATACTGACACACAGCCTCAACACTGACACACAGCCTCAACACTGACACACAGTCTCAACACTGACACACAGTCTCAACACTGACACACAGTCTCAACACTGACACACAGCCTGACACTGACACACAGTCTCAACACTGACACACAGCCTCAACACTGACACACAGCATCAACACTGACACACAGCCTGACACTCACACACAGTCTCAACACTGACACACAACCTCAATACTGACACACAGTCTCAACACTGACACACAGTCGCAACACTGACACACAGCCTGACACTCACACACAGTCTCAACACTGACACACAACCTCAACACTGACACACAGTCTCAACACTGACACACAGTCTCAACACTGACACACAGTCTCAACACTGACACACAGCCTGACACTCATACACAGTCTCAACACTGACACACAGTCTCAACACTGACACACAGCCTCAACACTGACACACAGTCTCAACACTGACACACAGACTCAACACTGACACAGTCTCAACACTGACACACAGCTTCAACACTGACACACAGCATCAACACTGACACACAGTCTCAACACTGACACACAGCCTGACACTCACACACAGTCTCAACACTCAAACACAGCCTCAACACTGACACACAGTCTCAACCTTAACACACAGTCTGAACACTGACACACAACCTCAACAATGACACAGACTCAACACTGACACACAGCCTCAACACTGACACAGTCTCAACACTGACACAGCCTCAACACTGACACAGTCTCAACACTGACACAGTCTCAACACTGGCACACAGCCTCAACACTGACACAGTCTCAACACTGACACACAGTCTCAACACTGACACACAGTCTCAACACTGACACACAGTCTCAACACTGACACACATCCTCAACACTGACACAGCCTCAACACTGACACACAGTCTCAACACTGGCACACAGTCTCAACACTGACACAGTCTCAACACTGACACACAGCCTCAACACTGACACACAGTCTCAACACTGACACACATCCTCAACACTGACACAGCCTCAACACTGACACACAGTCTCAACACTGGCACACAGTCTCAACACTGACACAGTCTCAACACTGACACACAGCCTCAACACTGACACACAGCCTCAACACTGACACAGTCTCAACACTGACACACAGTCTCAACACTGACACACAGCCTGACACTCACACACAGTCTCAACACTGACACACAACCTCAATACTGACACACAGTCTCAACACTGACACACAGCCTAAACACTGACACACAGCCTGACACTCACACACAGTCTCAACACTGACACACAGCCTAAACACTGACCCACAACCTCAACACTGACCCACAACCTCAACACTGACACACAGTCTCAACACTGACACACAGCCTGACACTCACACACAGTCTCAACACTCAAACACAGCCTCAACACTGACACACAGTCTCAACCTTAACACACGGTCTGAACACTGACACACAACCTCAACACTGACACAGTCTCAACACTAACACACAACCTCAACACTGACACAGTCTCAACACTGACACACAGCCTCAACACTGACACACAGTCTCAACACTGACACAGTCTCAACACTGACACACAGTCTCAACACTGACACACAGCCTCAACACTGACACACAGTCTCAACACTGACACACAGTCTCAACACTGACACACAGCCTCAACACTGACACACAGCCTCAACACTGACACACAGCCTCAACACTGACACACAGTCTCAACACTGACACACAGCCTGACACTCACACACAGTCTCAACACTGACACACAACCTCAATACTGACACACAGTCTCAACACTGACACACAGTCGCAACACTGACACACAGCCTCAACACTGACACACAGCCTCAACACTGACACACAGTCTCAACACTGACACACAGTCTCAACACTGACACACAGTCTCAACACTGACACACAGCCTGACACTGACACACAGTCTCAACACTGACACACAGCCTCAACACTGACACACAGCATCAACACTGACACACAGCCTGACACTCACACACAGTCTCAACACTGACACACAACCTCAATACTGACACACAGTCTCAACACTGACACACAGTCGCAACACTGACACACAGCCTGACACTCACACACAGTCTCAACACTGACACACAACCTCAACACTGACACACAGTCTCAACACTGACACACAGTCTCAACACTGACACACAGCCTCAACACTGACACACAGTCTCAACACTGACACACAGACTCAACACTGACACAGTCTCAACACTGACACACAGCTTCAACACTGACACACAGCATCAACACTGACACACAGTCTCAACACTGACACACAGCCTGACACTCACACACAGTCTCAACACTCAAACACAGCCTCAACACTGACACACAGTCTCAACCTTAACACACAGTCTGAACACTGACACACAACCTCAACACTGACACAGTCTCAACACTAACACACAACCTCAACACTGATACAGTCTCAACACTGACACACAGTCTCAACACTAACACACAACCTCAACACTAACACACAGTCTCAACACTGACACAGCCTCAACACTGACACACAGCCTCAACACTGACACACAGTCTCAACCCTAACACACAGTCTGAACACTGACACACAGCCTCAATACAGACTCACAGTCTCAACACTGACACACAGCCTCAACACTGACACACAGTCTCAACACTGACACACAGTCTCAGCACTGACACACAGCCTAAACACTGACACAGTCTCAACACTGACACACAGTCTCAATACAGACTCACAGTCTCAACACTGACACACAGTCTCAACACTGACACACAGTCTCAACGCTGACACACAGTCTCAACACTGACACAAGCCTCAACACTGACACACAGTCTCAACACTGACACACAGCCTGACACTCACACACAGTCTCAACACTGACACAGTCTCAACACTGACACAAGCCTCAACACTGACACACAGTCTCAACACTGACACACAGACTCAACACTGACACACAGTCTCAACACTGACACACAGTCTCAACACTGACACACAGTCTCAACACTGACACACAGCCTGACACTCACACACAGTCTCAACACTGACACACAGTCTCAACACTGACACACAGTCTCAACACTGACACACAGCCTCAACACTGACACACAGTCTCAACACTGACACAAGCCTCAACACTGACACAGTCTCAACACTGACACACAGTCTCAACACTGACACACAGACTCAACACTGACACACAGTCTCAACACTGACACACAGCCTGACACTCACACACAGTCTCAACACTGACACACAACCTCAACACTGACACACAGTCTCAACACTGACACACAGCCTCAACGCTTACCCACAGTCTCAACACTGACACACAGCCTGACACTCACACACAGTCTCAACACTGACACACAGCATCAACACTGACACAGTCTCAACACTGACACACAGCTTGACACTGACACACAGCCTCAACACTGACACACAGTCTCAACACTGACACACAGCATCAACACTGACACAGTCTCAACACTGACACACAGCTTCAACACTGACACACAGCATCAACACTGACACACAGTCTCAACACTGACACACAGCCTAAACACTGACCCACAACCTCAACACTGACCCACAACCTCAACACTGACACACAGTCTCAACACTGACACAGTCTCAACACTGACACACAGCTTGACACTGACACACAGCCTCAACACTGACACACAGTCTCAACCTTAACACACAGTCTGAACACTGACACACAACCTCAACACTGACACAGCCTCAACACTAACACACAACCTCAACACTGACACAGCCTCAACACTGACACACAGCCTCAACACTGACACACAGCCTCAACACTGACACACAGCCTGACACTCACACACAGTCTCAACACTCAAACACAGCCTCAACACTGACACACAGTCTCAACCCTAACACACAGTCTGAACACTGACACACAGCCTCAACACTGACACAGTCTCAACACTGACACACAGCCTCAACACTGATACAGTCTCAACACTGACACACAGTCTCAACACTGACACACAGTCTCAACAATGACACACAGCCTCAACACTGACACACAGCCTGACACTGACACACAGCCTCAACACTGACACAGTCTCAACACTGACACACAGCCTCAACACTGATACAGTCTCAACACTGACACACAGTCTCAACACTGACACACAGTCTCAACACTGACACACAGTCTCAACACTGACACACAGCCTGACACTCACACACAGTCTCAACACTGACACACAGTCTCAACACTGACACACAGCCTAAACACTGACACAGTCTCAACACTGACACACAGCCTCAACACTGACACACAGTCTCAACACTGACCCACAGCCTCAACACTGACACAGTCTCAACACTGACACACAGTCTCAACACTGACACACAGCCTAAACACTGACACAGTCTCAACACTGACACACAGCCTGACACTCACACACAGTCTCAACACTGACACACAACCTCAACACTGACACACAGTCTCAACACTGACACACAGCCTCAACACTGACACACAGCCTCAACACTGACACACAGCCTCAACACTGACACACAGTCTCAACACTCACACACAGTCTCAACACTGACACACAGTCTCAACACTGACACACAGCCTCAACACTGACACACAGCCTGACACTCACACACAGTCTCAACACTGACACACAGCCTCAACACTGACACACAGCCTGACACTCACACACAGTCTCAACACTGACACACAGTCTCAACACTGACACACAGCCTGACACTCACACACAGTCTCAACACTGACACACAGTCTCAACACTGACACACAGCCTCAACACTGACACACAGCCTCAACACTGACACACAGCCTGACACTCACACACAGTCTCAACACTGACACACAGACTCAACACTGACACACAGTCTCAACACTGACACACAGCCTGACACTCACACACAGTCTCAACACTGACACACAACCTCAACACTGACCCACAACCTCAACACTGACCCACAACCTCAACACTCACACACAGTCTCAACACTGACACACAGCCTCAACACTGACACACAGCCTCAACGCTTACCCACAGTCTCAACACTGACACAGCCTCAACACTGACACACAGCCTCAACACTGACACACAGCCTCAATACTGACACACAGCCCCATCACGAGCCCACAGCCTCAACACGAATGCTGAGGAGATGTAAAATGCATCAGTGGCTCGCGATGACAAATCTTTAATTCCATAATAAAAGTCGCTTTCAGCACCACACCTATTACCATCCTTAAAGGAAAGAATGGTTATGTGATCTTCGACTCCCAGGAACAGGTCTGCAGGTTTGCTGAGCATCATGGAAGAAGGTGGTGATGACCCTGTCGGGTCTACGGTGCCTCAAATATTGGAATAAGTAGCGCCCCCGTGCGAGTGGCTGGCTGCTGTGCCATTTGTTGATGGCATCAAGTACCGAGGGTGATCCAAAGTCTGAGACCATCAGCCCCACAAAAAGACAGAGCATCTGTCAGGGTATGTTGTGTAATAAAACACTCCGCCCCCTCAACTCCCCATGAGTGATGGGGCAGTTGTAAGAGAGAGTGGAGGTGTTCTCGTACCTGGACAGTGTGCTTATGACTAGTTTGGATTTGGCAGCAGACGTCTCATTCCAAATCAGTCGAGCCTGCATTGTCTTTTCATCAGCTGCGTAACGCCGAGTGGAAGCTACCTGGCCTGTCGCTCCATTCGAAGCTCCGGGTCTTCTCGGCCACAGTCCAACCCTCCCTCTCTGTGCTTGATAAACGTGGGCCCATCTGAAGGTACATCTGCGCCGGTTTCCAGCGTTCAGGCTGGGCCTGCCTAAAATCTATTCTGGGTTTAACTAGGCTGTATCGTGTGAGGAGCTCGCAGATTTGCGAGAGATTTGGACGTAGACGCATCGGTGATACAATCCGGCAGGCAAGGCTGCGATGGCTGGGTCATGTAGCCCGCATGCCCAGCCACCGCATGCCCAAACAGATTTTGTTCGGCCGGATCAAGGGGGCTAAACGGGCGCGGCACGGGCTAGAGAAGAGATGGAGTGATGTGGTACAGGAGGACGTGGAGCCGAGTGGACTTGCCGAAGACTGGTACCAGCGGTGTCAAGTCGCCCTCCAACAGCAACGGAGGGCAGAGGAGCGACGCTCGGTGGGTTGGCACAGTGGGGAGCACAGCTGGGTACGTCTGTCAAATCATCTCAGTCAGTTAACGCACGGCACCTGGGGTCTCTACCGTGACCTCCTGTCAGCGGCGAGCCTTCCGACACTCCACGTGGCCTCAACATTGCACCTAGCCTGGCACAAGCGCGGTGGTGACATCCACGCCACGTATTGGCGAATGGCTGGCTGTTGTTGGTGTGTGTAACTTTTACATCTCAGCATCCGTTTGCAATAGTTTTCCTGAACGCGCTGCATTTTTTTCCTCTGTCTCTCTCTTTCTCTCTCTCTCCTCCAGTGAACTCATGGTGGGGAGGGGGTGCGGGTTCTCAGTGAGTGGAGGGGGAATCTCGCACACGACATGTGTTACACATATGCACGGGGAGGAGGAGGAGGAGCAGGAGGAGGCTTAAACGGGCCAAATCGCTGAGCATGAGCCTCGAGAACGGATGTTATAAAGACTCCAGACGCTTGAGCTAGGATGTTATAAAGACTCCAGACGCTTGAGCTAGGATGTTATAAAGACTCCAGACGCTTGAGCTAGGATGTTATAAAGACTCCAGACGCTTGGGCTAGGATGTTATAAAGACTCCAGACGCTTGGGCTAGGATGTTATAAAGACTCCAGATACTTGAGCTAGGATGTTATAAAGACTCCAGACGCTTGAGCTAGGATGTTATAAAGACTCCAGACGCTTGGGCTAGGATGTTATAAAGACTCCAGACGCTTGAGCTAGGATGTTATAAAGACTCCAGACACTTGAGCTAGGATGTTATAAAGACTCCAGACACTTGAGCTAGGATGTTATAAAGACTCCAGACGCTTGAGCTAGGATGTTATAAAGACTCGAGACACTTGAGCTCGGATGTTATAAAGACACGAGACGCTTGAGCTAGGATGTTATAAAGACTCCAGACGCTTGAGCTAGGATGTTATAAAGACTCCAGACACTTGAGCTAGGATGTTATAAAGACACGAGTCGCTTGAGCTAGGATGTTATAAAGACTCCAGACACTTGAGCTAGGATGGTATAAAGACTCAAGACGCTTGAGCTAGGATGTTATAAAGACTCCAGACGCTTGAGCTAGGATGTTATAAAGACTCGATACACTTGAGCTAGGATGTTATAAAGACTCCAGACGCTTGAGCTAAGATGTTATAAAGACTCCAGACGCTTGAGCTAGGATGTTATAAAGACTCGAGACGCTTGAGCTAGGATGTTATAAAGACTCGAGACGCTTGAGCTAGGATGTTATAAAGACTCCAGACGCTTGAGCTAGGATGTTATAAAGACTCGAGACACTTGAGCTAGGATGTTATAAAGACTCCAGACACTTGAGCTAGGATGTTATAAAGACTCCAGACGCTTGAGCTAGGATGTTATAAAGACTCGAGACGCTTGAGCTAGGATGTTATAAAGACTCGAGACGCTTGAGCTAGGATGTTATAAAGACTCGAGACGCTTGAGCTAGGATGTTATAAAGACTCCAGACGCTTGAGCTAGGATGTTATAAAGACTCCAGACGCTTGAGCTAGGATGTTATAAAGACTCGAGACGCTTGAGCTAGGATGTTATAAAGACTCCAGACGCTTGTGCTAGGATGTTATAAAGACACGAGATACTTGAGCTAGGATGTTATAAAGACTCCAGACGCTTGAGCTAGGATGTTATAAAGACTCCAGACACTTGAGCTAGGATGTTATAAAGACTCCAGACGCTTGAGCTAGGATGTTATAAAGACTCGAGACACTTGAGCTAGGATGTTATAAAGACTCCAGACGCTTGAGCTAGGATGTTATAAAGACTCGAGACACTTGAGCTAGGATGTTATAAAGGCTCCAGACGCTTGAGCTAGGATGTTATAAAGACTCGAGACGCTTGAGCTAGGATGTTATAAAGACTTCAGACACTGGAGCTAGGATGTTATAAAGACTCCAGACGCTTGAGCTAGGATGTTATAAAGACTCGAGACACTTGAGCTAGGATGTTATAAAGACACGATACACTTGAGCTAGGATGTTATAAAGACTCCAGACGCTTGAGCTAGGATGTTATAAAGACTCCAGACGCTTGAGCTAGGATGTTATAAAGACTCCAGACACTTGAGCTAGGATGTTATAAAGACACGAGACACTTGAGCTAGGATGTTATAAAGACACGACACACTTGAGCTAGGATGTTATAAAGACAGAGCTTGGTTCTCCTGGGACCCACGCGTGACGAATCCTTCTTCTGCTGTTCGGTTCCCTCCACGTTTTGTGGGTGGTGGGTGATCCAGGTAAGCGTTTTCTGTCACCGCTGTAGGGGACGGGTTGTTTAAGGGGCGAGCGGGTTGGGTGGGCGGGGTGGACTTGTGCTTGGGTTCTAGGGAAGAGATGTTCATCAACAAAACGACGGCACGCAGAGGGGGCACGATGAGCGAGCCGAGGCCACGGGGATCAGTCGAGACCAAGGCAACGAGAATAACGAGGAGAGGTATTTTTTTTTGTTTCCCAAATTCTCATTTAAAAACTCAAAATATTTCAAGAGCCGCAACATGTACGCGTCTGTGTGTGTGTGCATGCGAGACGGTGGTGGTTCTTAATCCAATAGCGTCACAAGACAGTCCACATGTGGCTCTGGAGCCCCAGGTTGTCCACCCCCTCCTAGTCGAGACCAACAAAGCGAGTCGCGCGAATTGCACGGATGAAGCTAGGTGCGGGGCCTGTAGCATATGTTCTTGTAAAGGGACCCTAAATTAAATATATAAATATTAAAATACCAATGTTTTACTTGCACAGTAAAGTAATAATTGTATTTTTTTCCATTTGCTATACAACCGTATGATACGACAAATCGCTAACCTTAACCACCCAGTCGTTCGTAAAAGTCTAAGGCGGTATAGTACTATAGTGATAGAGCACGTGCAGAATCACTGAGCCGGAATTGATAGCTTCCAAGCATTTAGCGCGGGGCCCTTGAAAGTGCGGGGCCCGTAGCTACTACATATGTAATAGCTACTACATATGTAGCTATTACACGTGTAGTAGCTATTACACGTGTAATAGCTATTACACGTGTAGTAGCTATTACACGTGTAGTAGCTACTACATATGTAGCTATTACACGTGCAGTAGCTACTACACATGTGTAGCTACTACACATGTGTAGTTACTACATGTGTAGCTACTACATGTGTAGCTACTACATATGTAGCAGCTACTACATATGTAGCAGCTATTACACGTGTAGTAGCTACTACATGTAGTAGCTATTACACGTGCAGTAGCTACTACATATGTAACTACTACATATGTAGCAGCTACTTTTGCTACGACGATAACCCGGCACCCCCCCACCCCAACGCCTGCCGCGTGAATGAAGAGTTCGCTCCGCTCGGCGGCCACTGACAGCCGCCGCCTCCTCCTCCTCCTCCGCGCGTTCTTCGATCCCACGCGCAGCCAAACGACGCGTCCCGCGGTGCATCAGCCACGGGTAATGCACGCCCGTCGCCTCGCGGCCACGATAGATGGACCATTGCCCGAAACGTCGCCTACGATATGTTGAATCGTGTGTGACAATGGTGAAGTTGTTGGGCGCGCTGTTTCTGCCTGTGCGAGACGATGCCAAGTAGAATGTGATGTTGGAAATGCTGCTGCTGCTGCTGTATCACGCTCTAGGCGTGGGATGCAGCCCTCACTTATGCCGCTGCCATCATCCATTGGGTCGCCGGATCTCAGAGACCGACGACACGGGCAATGATTGTTCATCTGCTCACTGCAGATGCCTCATTTAATCCCGATGTGTAATACAATGTTAAGGTGCTACGTGCGTAGTTGTGAATGGAGGTGTGGGAGGCGACAGGACACTTGGCCAATGTTTTACTCGCTAGTGTTGTTTGCTAGCCCTGGTCGAAGTTATCATTGACATTTGATTTAATTCCGGCCAGCAGTTAATTTGTTAATATATTTAATCTGTCGTTATATCTATTTTAGTTATTAACTCATGAGACAGGTCCCGAAGGGTGTTTTCACTGTGGTTAAAATCAACAACATACTTAATACAGAGAATGTTACCATTCAGTTTGAGCCAGCTTAACTTCATCATGCGCCTTCAGAAAACGGTATTCCGTTTAAGGAGGCACACTCGGTAAGTAGCCTGGTGTCGAATGTCAGAGCCTGCGAGCCATTTGGTGAGCCCGTGAGCTTAAAGTTGTCTCAACATCACTGGGTCAAGTCACTTCTGGCAGAAGGGCCTCCTCTAGACAGCCCCCTCTTGAGGATATGTGGCCTATTCTTCCATGCTAACCTACCCATGCTTTACCCCACTACAGGCGACCTACCGATCGATTAATTGTGGCGTTCCCATTTATAACTGCTAGGTGGACAGAGGCTTGAAGAAACTTGCACCGCGGGAGATTGAACTGCGGCCTCTGAGTTGCAAGTCCAGTGCGCAAAGCATCACACCACGGCAGCATCTGGAAACAATCCCAGTTTACAAGTTTATTGTCTCTGTGAGCGGCATTCCATGGCCGTGTCTTGTTGAAATCCTCTCTGCCCTGTGTGTTCCTGAGTAATTGTGGTCGTGTGTGTCTGTGTCTTAACAGCGTCACTCTTTACTTTGGATTTCATCGCGAGACATGACGTTCTGCCTACATATATTGCTGGCCTCCATTATTCTGGGTATGTAGCTTCCTGTTGACAAAGATGAGTGCTGCACCATACATGTCCGAGTGTGTTGGTGGTGGTGTACGTCTCAAATGTGGAATTGCACAGGTCTGGCTGGTGCATCATATACAGGGATGTGAATTATAATTGTTTATTTGTTTTGAAAATAATTTCCTGGCACCATGCGCTAAAAAAACGGTTCCAGTAGGGAATCAGGAGAGTTTTTTAAACGTGACTACAGGCTGTGTGTGGTGGTGGTGGTGGTGTCATCCTCTTTTAAGCATGGGGTTTTGTGGGTATCTCGGGTTCCTCACATGCAGTTTTCGAAAAGGACTGGCTAAACATTTAACGGATCAGGAAGGGGTCCTGAAAATGTCCTATTTCTGTAGACAAATGAGAATGATTCATATGAAGAAAAAAAAGCCAAGTATTGTGTGATGCTACTGCATTGGCAGTGGTGCCCAAAACAAAATAACAAAAAAACCCAGAACCTTCGTCCACAACACTGTGCAGTGGCCTTCACTGGAAACGTTTATAGTAGGCGACGTTTTGGACAATGTCCCTTCTTCATGCCGGCGAGGTAGTGCCTCCAACTCTTATCCACTCTAGACAACATCGAATGATCTCTTACGTCATCAGTTGTGCTTTGTGATGCCAGCAAAAGTGGTGGAGGCCCTACGAGAATACTCTCTTTATCTCTATTTCAGAGAAATTCCTCCCCTAAAAGTGGCAAAAAGAATTCAAATACATCTGTAACACCACGAGGAATGCAGTCTACGCGATAACTATACCGCAGTGTAGACTCCGGAGTCACATGACCTGCAAAACGCCAGCTCTTGATGCAAATTCACAAAGAAATGAAGGCACACCGTTGAAGTCACTAGAATGTCGGCAGCCTATGGCCGCCTTGATGGGAAGCTTCTGCGGAAGGCTGCTCGGCGCCTCGACCACCGCCAAATGTCTACAGACACTACTGACTCTATAGTGTGTAGGGTGTGTAGTAGATACTACTGACTCTATTGTATGTAGGGTGTGTAGTAGATACTACTGACTATTGTATGTAGGGTGTGTAGTACTGTAGATACTACTGACTCTATTGTATGTAGGGTGTGTAGTAGATACTACTGACTATTGTATGTAGGGTGTGTAGTAGATACTACTCACTCTATTGTATGAAGGGTGTTTAGTAGATACTACTGTCTCTATAGTGTATGTAGGGTGTGTAGTAGATACTACTGACTATATTTTATGTAGGGTGTGTAGTAGACACTACTAACTCTATTGTATGTAGGGTGTGTAGTAGATACTAGTGACTCTATTGTATGTAGGGTGTGTAGTAGATACTACTGACTATTGTTTGTAGGGTGTGTAGTGGATACTACTGACTATATTGTATGTAGGGTATGTAGTAGACACTACTGACTCTATTGTATGTAGGGTGTGTAGTAGATACTACTGCCTCTATTGTATGTAGGGTGTGTAGTAGATACTACTGACTCTATTGTATGAAGGGTGTTTAGTAGATACTACTGTCTCTATAGTGTATGTAGGGTGTGTAGTAGATACTACTGACTATATTGTATGTAGGGTGTGTAGTAGATACTACTGAATCTAGTGTATGTAGGGTATGTAGTAGACACTACTGACTCTATTGTATGTAGGGTGTGTAGTAGATACTACTGACTCTATTGTATGTAGGGTGTGTAGTAGATACTACTGACTATTGTATGTAGGGTGTGTAGTAGATACTACTGACGCTATTGTATGTATGGTGTGTAGTAGATACTAGTGACTCTATTGTATGTAGGGTGTGTAGTAGATACTAGTGACTCTATTGTATGTAGGGTGTGTAGTAGATACTACTGACTCTATTGTATGTACGGTGTGTAGTAGACACTACTGACTATATAGTGTGTAGGGTGTGTAGTAGATACTACTAACTCTATAGTGTGTAAGGTGTGTAGTAGATACTACTGACTCTATAGTGTGTAGGGTGTGTAGTAGATACTATTGACTATTGTATGTAGAGTGTGTACTAGATACTACTGACTATTGTATGTAGAGTGTGTAGTAGATACTACTGCCTCTATTGTATATAGGGTGTGTAGTAGATACTACTGACTCTATTGTATGTAGGGTGTGTAATAGATACTACTGACTATTGTATGTAGGGGGTGTAGTAGATAATACTAACTCTATTATATGTAGGGTGTGTAGTAGATACTACTGCCTCTATTGTATATAGGGTGTGTAGTAGATACTACTAACGCTATTGTATGTAGGGTGTGTAGTAGACACTACTGACTCTATTGTATGTAGGGTGTGTAGTAGATACTACTGACTCTATTGTATGTAGGGTGTATAGTAGATACTACTAACTCTTTTGTATGTAGGGTGTGTAGTAGATACTACTAACTCAACTGTATGTAAGGTGTGTAGTAGATACTACTAACTCTATTGTATGTACGGTGTGTAGTAGATACTACTGACTATTGTATGAAGGGTGTGTAGTAGACACTACTGACTCTATAGTGTATGTAGGGTGTGTAGTAGATACTACTAACTCTATTGTATGTAGGGTGTGTAGTAGACACTACTAACTCTATTGTATGTAGGGTGTGTAGTAGACACTACTAACTCTACTGTATGTAGGGTGTGTAGTAGACACTACTAACTCTATTGTATGTAGGGTGTGTAGTAGATACTACTGACTCTATTGTATGTAGGGTGTGTAGTAGATACTACTGACTCTATAGTGTATGTAGGGTGTGTAGTAGATACTACTAACTCTATTGTATGTAGGGTGTGTAGTAGATACTACTAACTCTATAGTGTGTAAGGTGTGTAGTAGACACTACTGACTCTATAGTGTGCAAGGTGTGTAGTAGATACTACTAACTCTATAGTGTGTAAGGTGTGTAGTAGATACTACTAACTCTATTGTATGTAGGGTGTGTAGTAGATACTACTGACTATTGTATGTAGGGTGTGTAGTAGATACTACTGACTATTGTATGTAGGGTGTGTAGTAGATACTACTGACTATTGTATGTAGGGTGTGTAGTAGATACTACTTACTCTATTGGTATGTAGGGTGTGTCATAGATACTACTGACTATTGTATGTAGGGTGTGTAGTAGATAATACTAACTCTATTGTATGTAGGGTGTGTAGTAGATACTACTGCCTCTATTGTGTATAGGGTGTGTAGTAGATACTACTAACTCTATTGTATGTAGGGTGTGTAGTAGACACTACTGACTCTATTGTATGTAGGGTGTGTAGTAGACACGACTGACTCTACTGTATGTAGGGTGTGTAGTAGACACTACTGACTCTATTGTATGTAGGGTGTGTAGTAGATACTACTTACTCTATTGTATGTAGGGTGTGTAGTAGACACTACTGACTCTATTGTATGTAGGGTGTGTAGTAGACACGACTGACTCTACTGTATGTAGGGTGTGTAGTAGACACTACTGACTCTATTGTATGTAGGGTGTGTAGTAGATACTACTGACTTTATTGTGTGTAGGGTGTGTAGTAGATACTACTGACTATTGTATGTAGGGTGTATAGTAGATACTACTAACTCTATTGTATGTAGGGTGTGTAGTAGATACTACTGACTATTGTATGTAGGGTGTGTAGTAGATACTACTTACTCTATTGGTATGTAGAGTGTGTAGTAGATACTACTGCCTCTATTGTATATAGGGTGTGTAGTAGATACTACTGACTCTATTGTATGTAGGGTGTGTCATAGATACTACTGACTATTGTATGTAGGGTGTGTAGTAGATAATACTAACTCTATTGTATGTAGGGTGTGTAGTAGATACTACTGCCTCTATTGTGTATAGGGTGTGTAGTAGATACTACTAACTCTATGGTATGTAGGGTGTGTAGTAGACACTACTGACTCTATTGTATGTAGGGTGTGTAGTAGACACGACTGACTCTACTGTATGTAGGGTGTGTAGTAGACACTACTGACTCTATTGTATGTAGGGTGTGTAGTAGATACTACTTACTCTATTGTATGTAGGGTGTGTAGTAGACACTACTGACTCTATTGTATGTAGGGTGTGTAGTAGACACGACTGACTCTACTGTATGTAGGGTGTGTAGTAGACACTACTGACTCTATTGTATGTAGGGTGTGTAGTAGATACTACTGATTTTATTGTGTGTAGGGTGTGTAGTAGATACTACTGACTATTGTATGTAGGGTGTATAGTAGATACTACTAACTCTATTGTATGTAGCGTGTGTAGTAGATACTACTGACTCTATTGTATGTAGGGTGTGTAGTAGACACTACTGACTCTATAGTGTATGTAGGGTGTGTAGTAGATACTACTAACTCTATTGTATGTAGGATGTGTAGTCGATTCTACTGACTCTATTGTACGTAGGGTGTGTAGTAGATACTACTAACTCTA